>NC_060121.1:947764589-948080255 GCF_021461395.2 Schistocerca americana
TGACCTACCTACCAATACTCTTCAAAATTTCGACTGACTCTGCTGTGGGTTTGCTCTGTTGTGGCCCATTACCTGTATACATGTCAAGAGTCAGCACTGTCGTTCCGTTGGAAGGACAACACTACTTCTTCAAGATTGCATGGAAATCCACTACTTCTGTGTGCATTTTCCTTTACTGCTCAGACTTTGAGAAAAACACTGCAATTTTACTGTGACGAATGATGAGGACTGTCTTTATGGACTGTGAGAAAATTTTAGCTTTTGACCAACATAATATCAATAAGTGTGTGCATTTGATTTCTTTGTTATTGTAATTATGAAAAATTTTATCAAATCATTATTGGCCACTGCCCAAAAAAAATTTGTAAAATTTTTTGTGGGGAGCATGGGGGCTATGTAAGTAGGCTGTTTATGTTTTCTATATGTAAGTAGGCTGTTTATGTTTTCTTATTGGCAACGTTATGTAGCGCTCAATATGAAAATCACTGGCTGTGCTGTGTGAAGTCTGTGGCTAGTTTGCATTGTTGTCTGCCATTGTAGTGTTGGGCAGCGGCAGCTGGATGTGAACAGCGCGTAGCGTTGCGCAGTTGGAGGTGAACCGCCAGCAGTGGTGGATGTGGGGAGAGAGATGGCGGAGTTTTGAAATTTGTCATGAACTGCTATATTTATATATGATGATATCAAGGTAAATACATTGTTTGTTCTCTATTAATATCTTTCATTTGCTAACTATCCCTATCAGTAGTTAGTGCCTTCCATAGTCTGAATCTTTTATTTAGCTGGCAGTAGTGGCGCTCGCTGTATTGCAGTAGCTTGAGCAGTGAAGTAGGCTGTTTATGTTTTCTCTATGTAAGTAGGCTGTTTATGTTTTCTTATTGGCAACGTTATGTAGCGCTCAATATGAAAATCACTGGCTGTGCTGTGTGCAGTCTGTGGCTAGTTTGCATTGTTGTCTGCCATTGTAGTGTTGGGCAGCGGCAGCTGGATGTGAACAGCGCGTAGCGTTGCGCAGTTGGAGGTGAGCCGCCAGCAGTGGTGGATGTGGGGAGAGAGATGGCGGAGTTTTGAAATTTGTCATGAACTGCTATATTTATATATGATGATATCAAGGTAAATACATTGTTTGTTCTCTATTAATATCTTTCATTTGCTAACTATCCCTATCAGTAGTTAGTGCCTTCCATAGTCTGAATCTTTTATTTAGCTGGCAGTAGTGGCGCTCGCTGTATTGCAGTAGCTTGAGCAGCGAAGATTTTTGTGAGGTAAGTGATTTGTGAAGGGTATAGTTTAATGTTAGTCAGGGCCATTCTTTTGTAGGGAATTTTGAAAGTCAGATTGCGTTGCGCTAACAAAATATTGTGTGTCAGTTTAAGCACAGTCATGTATAATTATTCAAAGGGGACGTTTCAGTGTTTACTTTTTTCTTAGAGTGTATGAATGGCTCCATAGATGCAATGTTATAGTATGGTCGTCATTCACGTGGGATACCTTTGGACCTGTGGTACTGGTCGAAGGCACCATGACTGTTGTGGACAACATGAAAGTTATTATGGACCACCAGAATCCTTTCGCGGTTGCCTTCCCCGTCATCAGTGGCAACTTCTAGTATGATAATTGTCCAGAATCGTGATAGAATGGTGTGATGAAAATGATCTTGAAATAACGTTCATGTCTAGGCCAACAAATTGGCGTGTCTGAACCCGATGGAACACATATGGGACGTTATCGGTGCTTGCTCCACGCCTACAAAACATAGGCCCGTAATTTATAGGAAATGTGTTATCTGTGTCTAGACATACACATGTGGCAGACAGTGCCCTGATACAGCATACCACTGGATGTAACTGCAAAATTATGTCATTGTACGACACATAATTCAAGAGATATGACGCCACAATCTTTGAGGTGTATGAAAAGGAAACTGCAGAGTGAAATTAGCTAGAAATACAGCTGAAATGTGTGTACGAATATGTGTGAAATGTATTAAATGTATGTGAAATACATGTGACATACGAACATGAGCAAAGTCATGAGTAAAAAGCTCCCCCTAAATCCCTGGATCGCCTTCAACACACTTGGTACACACATTACTTACTGTCTGGAATGAAATATTGTGGGGGTAAGAAGAAGCAACTTATAATGGGCGGGTGCCATAACGTGGAGATAGAAGGGGGAGGAAGAGATGGAGAGATGGTGATTTTTGTAACGTTTCAACGGTGAACTTGGAAAGAGGGAACAAAAATACGGAAATAAAGTGTCACACTTTAGCATATGACTTTGCAATACTTTCTGAAAATGTAAGACCTGCTGTAACACAAATTAATCTTTCAGAAGAAATAGCCAGTATGACCTGCTTAAGTATTTCTGCAGAAAACTACAATTTGTCTACAAGCACTAAAAATACACCGCAAATTATGAAAACACATATTGGAGGAATAGAAAAGGTTAAGAAATTTAATTATGTTACGGGAGATGATCCAAGAAATTGGTTTGGAAGTATCTGTTACACAGGAAAGGATACATAAAATGGGAAGGGCATAAGGTATAAATAAGACTTTTGTAAGAAAGAGTACGTCTCTAAAAATGCAAAAATAAAGCATTACTGTACAGCAGTGTAGCCAGCACGTCTATATGCAGGCGAATGTCTAGCATTAAACTAAAATTTATATAAATTAGTTCTAAAAAATACTGGGAAAATATTAAGCCCACGAAAAGAAAACTATGGAAGGTTGGAAATTTCGTGCCGAACATGAAATTTATCGAAACATAGGAAGCATATCAGAAGTAACGAATAAAAGGAATGGTATTTTTTATACAGAAGATAGATTAATGAAAAAGATCTTCAAGTATTTGTGGGACAAGTAATCGACAACAAGTTGAATCCATGAAGCAAAAAAAATATTTTGAAAAGAATAATAGAATAGCTGAAGAAACAACAGACGGAAAACTGTTACGAAAAAAAGTATTGAATATGGAATTAACAGAGAAGTCTTAAGGGAAAAAGTATTGAATATGGAAGGTTTCCAAGGCAGCAGACTGAAAAAAAGGCCTAAGTGCTTAGAAAACAGGACGAAAAAATATCGCGAACGAATGAAAGGAGACTGGAAAGAAAGAAGAGAACGACGAATAAGGAATTGAAACCGTCACGTGATCTTTAGTTGGCCCATCCCAGAAGAAAAAAAGAAAAAAATTGCTTGTATCTCCTACTTACAAACGTGACGGAAAGAAAATAACGTAATATTACAACAAAAAATGGTTCAAATGGCTCTAAGCACTATGAGACTTAACATCTGAGGTCATCAGTCCCCTGGACTTAGAACTACTTAAGCCTAACTAACCTAAGGACATCACACACATCCATGCCCGAGGCAGGATTCGAACCTGCGACCGTAGTAGCAGCGCGGTTCCGGACTGAAGCACCCAGAACCGCTCGATCACAGCGACCGGCTAAAATTAAAAATATTACTTTCTACCACTACAAAACTGCTGTTCAGCCAACTACAAATACTACTGTTATTACTACAGGGTCTACGAATAAAATCGGTACGCTTCTGGTTTTGTTCATTCATCAGGGTAAAAAAAAAATACTGTAGAAGGTTGTTTCTGCTACTGGACTCACCTTCAAAATACCACAGTCAACAGCATTTTTCTGCTGTATTCCTCAGGCGTAGGACAGCACGTCAGCAGCGATTTCACTGTAACAATCGATTCCGCGATTCACCGTAACTTCTTCGTATCTACGTTTCCGTTATCAGTTGCACTATCGCGATGGAAAGTCTTGAAAACAATTTCATTAAGTGGTCGCCGACCTTCTCCATCTCTATGGAATGCTGTATACTTGGCTAGTAGCGAGCTGACGTGTGACTGAATACCTCGTGAAGTCGTCCCTGGTCTTCCGGGATATTACGGCTGCGATGTGGTCCGAGAGGCTGATCAGCAATTATGCATTCGATTCTGTCTGAAAAGCTGTTTCATTAAACTTATGCCTCAGCAACCCCAAACTTCTCTAAATTTGAATAGCCTCGAAAACTTTAATTATTTGTGAAAAAATCAATTAATATTATAAGCAATGCGATTATTATAGACGAAACAGATCTTTAGATCGTTCTTGATTATATATTTGAACGATGAACTGGCTAGATCATGGAGAGTCTGAGATGACATTTGGAGTCATAAACTCTGCTGATACGATAAGTGTTGCTAGCATCAGTATCTTCTGCTTGTTGTAACACCGCGCTTCCCGCAAACAAGTTTTAATTGATAATCATAGCGTTTTTACCATACGAGTGAAACAACTCCGAAATGAGAAACGTTCTACAACTATCAAGCTAGTACGATAATTTACCGGCTGACCGCTTAAAGAGGATATATTATGAAAATCGAAGTTACTAAGTAAATTATGAAGAAGAAGTCAGGGAATCAAGGTGTAACGTTAAAAGCTGATCTCTGGGTTGGACGTGACTAAAGCGTAGCTGTTTGCCTGAAATAAGTTGTTACGACACGAATATTTATGCAAGTTGGCACTTTTAAAGCTGCTTTAATATGTTCTCCAGCATGGGAACTGTAGACGAAACTGCACACAGAATATACTCACGAATGGTTCAGTTTTGTCAGCCATATGTTTCGCTTTCAATTTATAGGTGCTAAGTGATTAACTCTCTCCAGTCTGTGGATCACTAAAGTAGTTGACACATTCACTTAAAGAGAAACAGTGCGATATTTGCCCACGAAGGACTGAAACTTTTCTTATATTTTTAGCGGTGATACACAAATGATTATGCGCACACTAATGGCTCTGAGCACTATGGGACTCAACTGCTGAGGTCATTAGTCCCCTAGAACTTAGAACTAGTTAAACCTAACTAACCTAAGGACATCACAAACATCCATGCCCGAGGCAGGATTCGAACCTGCGACCGTAGCGGTCTTGCGGTTCCAGACTGCAGCGTCTTTAACCGCACGGCCACTTCGGCCGGCTATGCGCACACTGTTCCGAAACAGTTAGCCATGACGAGCGCTTCTAAATGGCTGGACAGAAGTGTGTATTTTCTCAAACTGATCAAAAGAAGTAACGATACAAAGGGAATGAAACTCTTGCAGAACATTCTTAATTAGTTTATTTGTCGAGGGAAAAGGGAGAAGTGGGCAAGAGAAGCCTGTGGCTACAAACAATTGTCAAACAGTGCTTGTTGACGTAGCGACCCATGTCCTGAATAATTGTGTTACCTTCCAGAGGCCAGATCTTGGTTTGTTTTCGTTAGCAACAGCAGAAGAATGTTAAAACTAAATATAAACATCTAATGTTAATCGAGTCGCATGTTAACAATATTACCTTGAAACACGCTATAAACAAACGACGGGCTATGTTTGTGGTATGATAAGAATATTCGAAAGTAAGTACTGCCTCAAATTTATAGCATTTGGGAGGCATTAATGGAAATTAAGAGTTATACATCGCCTAACGTTTGGTCGCTTGGCGATAGGAAATTCAGGCAGAGTAATTACTCAGCGAATGGCAAATCTACAACTATGTGTAACTATACCTCAAATAAAATAAAGAATTATTGTCAGACAGTCAGCTTTCTATCTTTTTTTTTTTTCTTGTGGTCCGGGGTGATATGTTACAATACAGCATCACCGGTCTATTGCGGTCTAACTGTGTTGGTGAGGCAGTAAATTTCCACAGGGCAGTGACTCCGTCACTGCAATTCACTTTGGGGGTGTGGCGGTGGGACTTGTAGTCCCGTACCACCCTCTGACGGTGATGGCACTACATTAGTCAGGCAGAAGAATTTTGCCTAACATGGGCAGGTGAAGGTGTGGCGGTGGGACTTGTAGTCCCGTACGCCAGGGCAGGGGTGTCAGCTTTTTTACCTCTCACGGCAAAATTAAATGTTGAAGTTTCAGACAAATATGACTGCGAGTACATTAGAGGGAGGGGGTAATATTGTGTTTTAAGATGCCTTCCGTTATTTTTTTATGTAATCTAACCTGATAGACGATCGATATTGTAAGGTTTGTTTGCACATTCCAGGCGTTGCCACTACACCACTGTTTCGCACAGCACCGCACCGCACGAGATGAGTGACATAGGGGACGTATTGTACCTATGACATGATCTACCCTTTTTCGATATTCCATTCGCGGTTCGCGGTATGATTGCAGGAAGAATGTCTCCACCTACTTCCTTATTTTAAAATCCTGATCAATACCTGAAATGTACGTTCTTGGCCTTTAAAATGCACGCCGATGAAAAAGGCAGGCTACAAACATCAAATTGGCACGAATGCTACAGGCTTGAATATGGAAATCTGTGGCGGCATAGCGGATCAGCTTTGGTGGTATCGGCCACAACGAGTGATCAAGTTATCTTTAGCAATAAAGAACTACCCTGGCTTCATTATGTGTGTGTTACCTACTTTGTTTTCTTCTCTCGGCGAGATTACCTAATGCAAGTGTGAATAAATGTTGTTCCTTTTTAACTACGCAGTTATTTACGATGGAATTACCTGTGCTACTGGATTTCTCATAAAATGATTATCATTTCAGCGCTATCGCACAATGTGGGTGGGACTAACACCACCTACATCCTGTATTTAAAAAAAAGCATGATTATCCAGCGAGTACTTCACTCAGAAATTGCATCTGAACACAGTTTTTTTTGTTATTTTTTTGTGAGAAGATCGTGTTATAACTCGTGTGAGATGCAGAAACGTCTACAGCACGTTCCACAGCCCGGCAGCGTGAGGATCGCGGTCTACCGAGTCTGCAGTTTATCGTTCTGCAATATTGCTGGTTGCGTTGGAGGTCGCCCCACGATTGTCATTCGAAGACAAAGGTCCAAATTCGACGCCTTGCGGATCTTGAAAGCGTCTACCGCTCGAGAAGACATGTATGTTGTTTGCTCAGCTGTTCAAGGTTGTACAGCCACGTCAGGTGCTTTCAAAAATGGTTCAAATGGCTCTGAGCACTATACGACTTAACTTCTGAGGTCATTAGTCGCCTAAAACTTAGAACTAATTAAACCTAACTAACCTAAGGACATCACACACATCCATGCCCTAGGCAGGATTCGAACCTGCGACCGTAGCGGTCGCTCGGTTCCAGACTGTAGCCCCCAGAACCGCACGGCCACTCCGGCCGGCCCAGGTGCTTTCAGTCAGTGTGTCTTCATCAATACAATTATCACCACGGAGATTTATGTATTTATAAGGTGACAATCCCGGTGTTTCCCGGTATTAATTTTGCCAATTTCCTGTGAGAAACGAAAAAAAAGAACTGTGTTTGTAGTGTAATATCGAAAAAATTTCACTTTTAAGTGTTTCTTTTTTTTTCAATTTCATGAAGTTTCATTTTCATTTTCATTGTGAAAACACTTTGAAATTCTGCAGTAGAGTTGATTAGAGATGATGACGGGCTGTGTTTCTTTACGCTGGGTGCAGGTGCTTCTCGTATCTACTATGCGATGTCGTAAAGGACACTAGCGGCAACACCTCTTCGTAGCCCTGTGGAGGGCTATTCTTTGCGCCTATATCCGTTTGCGCTTCGCAGTTCAAAGCTGCCAAAAGCGTTGCCAGATGTCAGAGATCCCCTTAAATTGACATGACTGTGGGAGTATCTTATTAGTAAACAATAAATGTATTAAAACTAAATATATGATACTGCATTTTTTCACATATCTCAGTGTTTATGATGTCATATCTCTTGAATTATGTGTCGTGCAATGATACATTTGTGTAGGTACATTCAGGGGAATGTGTATACACTGACTGTGTAATATGTTGCGAACAGAATTAGTAGGAAAGAAGTAATATTCTTAAAGGTCATGCATGATTCGGTAGTTTTTCACGGATTTCAATGTTTATGACGTGATATATCATGATCTAAGTGTGATACAATGATATAATTTTGTAGGTAAATTCACCGTCATATGTCGATACGGTATGCAAAACGTGTTATGGGTTGAGTTAGTACCAAAGAAGTAATGAATTGAAACGTCATGCGCAATAGGACAGTTTTTCACACATCTCATTGTTATGAGTTCATATCTCCTGACCTACGTGTGGCACCATGACATAATTTTCCAAGTGCATTTAGCGGCGTATACGGATACTGTCTGCGAAATTTATTGCGAATACAGTTAGTAGCGCAGCAGAAATAAATTAAAACTTCATGAATGATGCTCATTGTTGTTGATATTTCTCCTGAACTATGATACCTAGGTGGTACTTACCAACACAGTGATTGTTGTCTGACAGTAAGCGTTATGTCTACCAAGTTTTGTTGAAATCTGTCTTGTAGGTAAGGAGGAGATGTGGAACATACACACCACAGCACAAACACACATACATACATACATACATTTTCGTAATATTTATGAATGTATTTATTACTGTTAAAGAGTAAATCTGCAGTCTCTTTACCTAGTGAAAGTTGTACAATATGAATTTTGTACAAATGTTAAAGCATGAATTCATGCAATCATTATTCAGTGTAGAATACCGTTTAAAATTAAATATCAGGATTATGTTATTTTGAGTACATGTGGTATTTTATATAGGAATTATGACCTGGTATTAATGGAGCAACTTTTGCTTGGGCATCAGAATTTATACTCAATAATGCAAGAAAACTAAGTACAACTACTCAGTAAAAGGTTCAAATGGCTCTGATCACTATGGGACTTAACATCTGAGGTCATCAGTCCCCTAGAACTTAGAACTACTTAAACCTAACTAACCTAAGGACATCACACACATGCATGCCCGAGGCAGGATTCGAACCTGCGACCGTAGCGGTCGCGCGGTTCCAGACTGAAGCGTCTAGAACCGCTCGGCCACATCGGCCGGCCAACTACTCAGTATGACTGAACAATATACTACTACAGTCAAAGTAGTAATGACTGACTCTGGCCAGAGTTACGTTATTGAGTCCATTGTAAGTAAGGGTTAGGCGTTGGGTTCTTAGGTTAAATTATTGTAGCTGTAACAAATTTATTCAGCACTAGAACTCAACACGTCGCTCTTAACAGAATAAAACCGACAGATGTAAACATAATTTGGGGAGTATCCCAGGGAAGTCTGATACGACATTTACTGTTTACGACGTGTGTAAATGATCTAGCAGAATGCGCCGGAAGCTGCAGTCTCGATGATTTCAGCCGTAAATAGAAATATTAAAAAAGGTAGGAAGATTTTTCTGTTTAGCAAAAGTAACAAAAAGCAGATTTCAGAGTACCTGATGGCTCAACACAAAAGTTTTGTCTCAAGTACAGATAATTTTGAAGATCAGTGGACAAAATTCAAAACCATCGTACAATATGTGTTAGATGAGTATGTGCCAAGCAAGATCGTAAGAGATGGAAAAGAGCCACCGTGGTACAACAACCGAGTTAGAAAACTGCTGCGGAAGCAAAGGGAACTTCACAGCAAACATAAACATAGCCAAAGCTTTACAGACAAACAAAAATTACGCGAAGCGAAATGTAGTGTGAGGAGGGCTATGCGAGAGTCGTTCAATGAATTCGAAATTAAAGTTCTGTGTACTGACTTGGCAGAAAATCCTAAGAAATTTTGGTCTTATATCAAAGCGGTAGGTGGATCAAAACAAAATGTCCAGACACTCTGTGACCAAAATGGTACTGAAACAGAGGATGACAGACTAAAGGCCGAAATACTAAATGTCTTTTTCCAAAGCTGTTTCACAGAGGAAGACTGCACTGTAGTTCCTTCTCTAGATTGTCGCACAGATGACAAAATGGTAGATATCGAAATAGACGACAGAGGGATAGAGAAACAATTAAAATCGCTCAAAAGAGGAAAGGCCGCTGGACCTGATGAGATACCAGTTAGATTAGATTTTACACAGAGTACGCGAAGGAACTTGCCCCCCTCCCCCCCCCCCCCCCAACTTCTTGCAGCTGTGTACCGTAGGTCTCTAGAAGAGCGTAGCGTTCCAAAGGATTGGAAAAGGGCACAGGTCATCCCCGTTTTCTAGAAAGGACGTCGAACAGATGTGCAGAACTATAGACCTATATCTCTAACGTCTATCAGCCTATCAAAATAGCCCTTAATTTGAGGAAAAAGTTTCTGAGAACGTACGTTTGGAGGGCAGCATTGTGTGGCAATGAGACATGGAGTGAGGGAAAGCTGGAATAGACGAGAACAGAACAGAGAAATTTTGAAAATCAGGTGGTGTGGTAAAGCAGAGAACGAGGAGGTTCTCCGTAGAGTCGGCGAGGAAAGGAATATGTGGAAAACACCGAACAGTTGTAGAATTTTGGAACACATATTATGTTCGAGTATAATGACTTTTCTGGAGACTAGAAATCTACTCTGTAGGAATCAGCATGGGTTTCGAAAAAGACGATCGTGTGAAACCCAGCTCGTGCTATTCGTCCACGAGACTCAGAGGGCCATAGACACGGGTTCCCAGGTAGATGCCGTGTTTCTTGACTTCCGCAAGGCGTTCGATACAGTTCCCCACAGTCGTTTAGTGAACAAAGTAAGTGCATATGGACTATCAGACCAATTGTGTGATTGGATTGAAGAGTTCCTAGATAACAGAACGTAGCATGTCATTCTCAATGAAAAGTCTTCCGAAGTAAGAGTGATTTCAGGTGTGCCGCAGGGGAGTGTCGTAGGACCGTTGCTATTGACGATATACATGAATGACCTTGTGGATGACATCGGAAGTTCACTGAGGCTTTTTGCGGATGATGATGTGGTATATCGAGAGGTTGTAACAATGGAAAATTGTACTGAAAAAGAGGAGGATCTGCAGCGAATTGACGCATGGTGCAGGGAATGGCAATTGAATCTCTATGTAGACAAGTGTAATGTGCTGCGAATACATAGAAAGAAACATCCCTTGTCATTTAGCTACAATATAGCCGGTCAGCAACTGGAAACAGTTAATTCCATAGGGTTATCTGGGAGTACGCATTAGGAGTGATTTTAAATGGAATGATCATATATAGATGATCGTCGGTAAAGCAGATGCCAGACTGAGATTCATTGGAAGAATCCTAAGGAAATGCAATCCGAAAACAAAGGAATTAGGTTACAGTACGCTTGTTCGCCCACTGCTTGAATACTGCTCAGCAGTGTGGGATCCGTACCAGATAGGGTTGATAGAAGAGATAGAGAACGAAGAGCAGCGCGCTTCGTTACAGGATCATTTATTAATCGCGAAAGCGTTACGGAGATGATAGATAAACTCCAGTGGAAGACTCTGCAGGAGAGACGCTCAGTAGCTCGATACGGGCTTTTGTTGAAGTTTCGAGAACATATCTTCACCGAAGAGTCAATCAGTATATTGCTCCCTCCTACGTATATCTCGCGAAGAGACCATGAGGATAAAACCAGAGAGATTAGAGCCCACACAGAGGCATACCGACAATCCTTATTTGCACGAACAGTACGAGACTGGAATAGAAGGGAGAACCGCTAGAGGTACTCAAGATACCCTCCGCCACACACGGTCAGGTGGCTTGCGGAGTATGGATGTAGATGTAGATGTAGAAGCTCTTTAAGGCCGTTCACAGGTGAGTCAGTTGTCTATAAGAAGATAGGAATGCCAAATGACTGTAACTATTTACAGGACCCACAGAGGATTCATGAATAGTACAGGGAATTACAGTTGAACCTGAATGTAAATAAACGTAACATACTTTGCACACATAGGAAAGGAAATTCATCACTGTATAACTGTACTACTGATGAAAAATTGCCGGAAACAGTAACTGCTGTAAAATGTCTAGGAGTATCTACCCGGAGTGACAGCATAAAACAAATAGTTGGAAAAGCTGATAGACTTAGATTCATAGGAAGAATCTTAAAGAAACGTCACTCATCCAGCAAAATGTGGCTTACAAGGCGCTTCTTCGACTGATTCTTGAGCATTGTTCATAAGTCTGGGGACGCTTGCCACGTAGGACTGATAGGAAAAGTAAAGAAGATCCAACGAATAGTGGCGCTTTTTATCGCGGAATAGTTTAGTCCGCATTTAGAGCGTTACAGAGATGCTCAACACAGTCCAGGGACAGACGCTGCGAGGGAGGCGCTGTGAATCACGGATAGGTTCTCTATTTGAGAGAGCCCCTTCCGAGGAGTGTCGGCCGACATACTACTTCCTCCCAAATACCTCTCACGAAATGACCACGATGAAAAAATTCCAGAAATTAGAGCTTTACCGACAGTCAAAACCACGTGCCATTCGGGAACGGAACGGAGAAAGGGGGATCGGTTAGTGGTACCAGAAGCATCCTCAGTCGCACACCGTGAATTGGCTTGTGGAGTATGATGTACATGACATACGAGTCCTTCTGATGGAGAAAGGCTTTTCTCTGACTGTGAGACAGCCACCACGACTTGGGGAAACTTTTCAGGGTATCGCATCGGTGGACCCACGCTAGTGGTGCCCAACGTTTCTGAGACCGTCACCACTGAGCGCGTGTCCGCCCCCGGTAGCTGAATGGTCGCCGGCACGGTAGCTCAGCGTGTTCGGTCAGAGAGCCGGTTGGCCTCTGTAATAAAAGACTGGGTGGAAGGATCAACTACCGAACTTGCGACGTCCGCAACGACCAAACACAACGAACACAACGATCCAAAAAAAAAAAAAAAAAAAAAAAAAAAAAGGGAATTTTCTTCGCCGAGGGATTTGGTGCTGTGCTGTCCTCATCATCATCCTATCATCCTCATCGACTGCAGGTCGCCGAAGTGGCGTCACCTTGAAAGACCGGCACCCGGCGACCGGCCTGCTCAACGGGGGGCCCTAGCCATACGATTAAACTAAAGAAAAGGGGGGGGGGGGGCTCCCCCTCGCCCTTCCAGTCCTCCCCTCCGCCCCCCCCCCCCCCAATCAACCGTCAAGAACATTGGTACCTAGCTAAACATCAGAAAGAAAAATAATTTTCTAGGAACGGTTTTATTTTTGAAACCACAAAAGATAAATGAGATATAGTGTTTGCAGATGTTTTGTTAAACCACGAAATAAAGAGCCAATGTCTGAGTGGGTTCTGATTATTCCTAATAATCTGTTTTTTTATAGAATCATGAAACAATTCTCAATGCATTGTGAGTGTTACCCACAACTTCTCCGAGGAAAAAGAGCTAGCTGTCCTCATTGAGGACAGACACTTGTTATACGTAAAACATACTTTCTCTCAAACACTCCTTTCCTAGGAACACTTGCTTCACGATGACCCTATACGCCCATTCAAATAAAAATGCAAGAAATTAAAATGCATGCACTACATTGTTCGCTTGTAAATCACTTGGTTGCTGGACACCTGCTGGTGAAATGGAAGAAATTGGAAGGCTGAAAGCTCTCAGTCTTTTGTTGCTGATCAGTGCCACTAACAACAACAATATTAATAATAATACTGTTTAGGCTCTATAGCAGTGTAGTAGTCATTACAAGGTTACTGTTTTATTGTGCTGATAATTAATTCATTTTATTAGTATAAACCAATTAATGGTCTAGTGCAAGAGCTACTTTCAACATGAAGAAGGTATTTTCATGCCATATGAACCATATCCGATGCACAAATTTACTATCACAGACGCATATTACGAAGTACAAAGTAACGGGTAGACTATATAAGAGACATGTTGTTCCTACATTCTTTAGGCAACCTGTAACCTTCACCACATTGGGTCGTGCATTAATACTAGTATTTGGAAAAAAATTTAATTGTTAATAACATACGTAATTAGTACTACATTCTTAAGGAATATTTATTATAATAGTGATATGTTTAAAGTAATTTAGTTTCGTGGCCGCAATAAAATCAAACAGTTTTGTTTTTAACGTTCAGAAAATTTAATTTTATCCCTCAGTGGGTCATTACGCTCAGGTTGGGAATCATTGCTCTACACCCACAGAGTCGTGATGTGCCAGCATTCAACGTTGCATCCCTACCAAACTCACGAGCAGCCATTCTCCTGGAACGTCCTGCGTCCGCTTCGTCTCCTAGTTATAGCCACCTTCCGTACACTCTCGACTAGTCGCATTGTTGGGAGAGGCACGTCTTCATCTTGATCTGTCACAACTCCTTCTGATGTTGCTCCATCTGCAGCGGTCGTTCAAACTTGTTGGCCTATATCTCCTAAGGCACATTTCTGACTGATGTTGGCTTTACTCCTTTGTCCAAATATCTTTTATTTAGATATTCATCTAATGTACACTACTGGCCATTAAAATTGCTACACCAAGAAGAAATGCAGATGATAAACGGGTATTCATTGCACAAATATATCATACTAGAACTGACATGTGATTACACTTTCACGCAATTTGGGTGCATAGATCCTGAGAAATCAGTACCCAGAACAACCACCTCTGACCGTAATAACGGCCTTGATACGCCTGGGCATTAAGTCAAACAGAGCTTGGATGGCATGTACAGGTACAGCTGCCCAAGCAGCTTCAACACGATACCACAGTTCATGAAGAGTACTGGCTGGCGTATTGTGTCGAGCCAGTTGCTCGGCCACCATTAACCAGACGTTTTCAATTGGTGAGAGATCTGGAGAATGTGCGGGCCAGGGCAGGCCACGGGTCGTATCACATCTGAAACGTAACGTCCACTGTTCAAAGTGCCGTCAATGCGAACAAGAGGTGACCGAAACGTGTAACCAATGACACCCCATACCATCACGCTGGGTGATACGCCAGTATGGCGATGACGAATACACGCTTCCAATGTGCGTTCACCGCGATGTCGCCAAACACGGATGCGACCATCATGATGCTGTAAACAGAACCTGGATTCACCCGAAAAAGAAATGACGTTTTGCCATTCGTGCACCCAGGTTCGTCGTTGAGTACACCATCGCAGGCGCTCCTGTCTGTGATGCAGCGTCAAGGGTAACCGCAGCTATGGTCCCCGAGCTGATAGTCCATGCTGCTGCAAACGTCGTCGAACTGTTCGTGCAGATGGTTGTTGTCTTGCAAACGTCCCCATCTGTTGACTCAGGGATCGAGACGTGGCTGCACGATCGGCTACAGCCATGCGGATAAGATGCCTATCATCTCGACTGCTAGTGATACGAGGCCGTTGGGATCCAGCACGGCGTTCCGTATTACCCTCCTGAACCCACCGATTCCATATTCTGCTAACAGTCATTGGATCTCGACCAACTCGAGCAGCAATGTAGCGATACGATAAACCGCAATAGCGATAGGCTACAATCCGGCCTTTATTAAAGTCGGAAACGTGATGGTACCCATTTCTCCTCCTTACACGAGGCATCATAACAACGTTTCACCAGGCAACGCCGGTCAACAGCTGTTTGTGTATGATAAATCGGTTGGAAACTTTCTTCCTGTTAGCACGTTGTAGGTGTCGCCACCGGCGCCAACCTTGTGTGAATGCTCTGAAAAGCTAATCATTTGCATATCACAGCATCTTCCTCCTGTCGGTTAAATTTCGCGTCTGTAGCACGTCATCTTCGTGGTGTAGCAATTTTAATGGCCAGTAGTGTAGCTTTGGATACATAAATAGTTGAAGCACCAAGCAGTTACGCCTTTTTTCGTCTCAGAGTAGCTCTTGCAACCTAAGTTCTCAATTATTTGCTGGATGTATTCTAATCTTTGTCTTCCTCTACAGCTTTTTTTTTCCACAGCTCCCTATGGTTCCATGGAAGTTGTTCTATGATATCTTAACAGATGACCAATCATCCTATTCGTTTTTTGTTGTTGTCAGTGTTTTGTATATTTCTTTCCTTTACGATTCTGCGGAAAACCTCGTCATTTATGACCTTATTAGCTCACCCAAATTTCAATATTCTTCTGCAGCACCACAGTCCATGTCCCTCTGCCATACAGTGTTGTGCTCCATACGTACATTTTTACAAATTTCTTTCTCACAGTAATGTCTATGCTTCGTACTATAGACTTCTCTTGGCCATGAATGCCTTTTTTGGTAGCGCTAGCCTGCTTTTTCACGTTCTCCTTGCTTCGTCCGTCATGGGTTATTTTACTGCCCAAGTAGCAGAATTTCTCAACTTCTTCTAGTTCGATATCACCAATTATGATATTAAGTTCCTCGCTGTTCTGATTTCTGCATTACTTTCGTCTTTCTTTGATTTCCATTCAGATCCATATTCTGTACTTATTAGACCGTTCACTCCATTCAGCATACCCTGTAATTCTTCTCCACTTTCATTGAGGATAGCAATATCATCAGCGAATCTTTATCATTCATATTTTTTCACTTTGAATTTAACTCCATTCTTGAACTTTTATTTTGTTTGCGTCATTGCTTCTTCGATGGATGTATTGATCTTACAACGTTTTTAACCCGAACAGTTTGTTCTTGCTCTTCCACTCTTATTATTCCCATGTTGTATATTACCCATCTTTCCCTGCATTTTATTCCTCTTTTTCTCAGAATTTCGAACATCTTGGCCCATTTAATGTTGTCGAATGCTTTTTCCAGAGCGACAAATCCTATCAAAGTGTCTTGATTTTTCTTCAGTCTTGGTTCCACTATCAACCGCTACGTCCGAACTGCTTTTCTGGTGGCTTTGCCTTTCCTAAAGAGTTGTTAAGCTGATTCTGCGATAATCATCGCACTTGTCGGCTCTTACCATCTTCGGAATTGTGTGGATGATGTTTTTCCAAAAGTGTGATGGTATACCGCCAGTCTCACACATTCTATACACCAATGTGAATAGCAGTTTTGTTGCCACTTACCCCAATGATTTTAGAAATTCTGATGGAATGTTATCTATCCTTTCTGCCATATACATTGTCAGATCTTATGTCGATTCTCTGTCAACACTGAGTACATTGATAACGTTCCACAGGGACAGTGCGGTACGTCTGGAGCACCAAGGACTGTCAGCACAGCGACCATTGTTGCGGCAACTCTCGAGGCGGCGGCAGAGACAGGCGAACCGACAATGGAGCGCCCGACGATAATACTACACACATGAATGATACCACGCCGTCTCTTCATACTAGTCCTGTTTTTGCGTACATGATCACCTTGGCTGGATCTGTGCGTGAAGCCCCCGAGGAGAATGAATATTACAATGATTGATTCATCATTGTCGATCACCTTTGTTATGGTATGGGATGACACAGGATTCACAACACAGTCATGTCTGGTTCGACAGCCGGTGATTCGGAGAGCAGGTATCACTGGCTGTGCCCTATCTTCGGAAGTCCCTGTGACTATCTTCTAGCAAGATAGCAAAAGACCATATGTTGTCTGTTGTGATGATACGTGCTTTTCACTGAAACAGATATTGCAGCAGCGACATACAGAAGAGTTCACTTGATTTTATTAATATTAAGTATTATGTAAGAAAGAAAATATTTATATGAATTCTGTTTTTTTGTTAACTACAAATTTGTGTAGTTATTTGTTTCTTCTATCTCAAGAAGACCGCAGCAGCTAAATGGCAATCTAGCCCGTAATGTTACAAAGCCCGTCGTAAACTTCTGAGAACCAACGGCAGCTCGTAAGAGGAAGATGCCGGAAGCCTCCCTTACATGCTGTGGCCTATATTATTTAAACAATGTAAACGTGTTTCGAAACGAAAGACGAAATGCTGTAAGTGCAGTCCCATGACAACCACACTTGCTGACACATGTACGTAAAACTGCTCATCTGGCAGTCTGCATATAGCGTTACGAAATAAAACAGATTGTGTCTTTGGAAAAGAAGATAAAAGTATTTATGGGATTTATTATTTTGGAAAATACTGAGTCGAACTTATTTTCAGTTAGATGTGTTTGAAGATCATGAATACAGGGTTATTACAAATGATTGAAGCGATTTCACAGCTCTACAATAACTTTATTATTTGAGATATTTTCACAATGCTTTGCGCACACATACAAAAACTCAAAAAGTTTTTTTAGGCATTCACAAATGTTCGACATGTGCCCCTTTAGTGGTTCGGCAGACATCAAGCCGATAATCAAGTTCCTCCCACACTCGGCGCAGCATGTCCCCATCAATGAATTCGAAAGCATCGTTGAAGCGAGCTCGCAGTTCTGGCACGTTTCTTGGTAGAGGAGGTTTAAACACTGAATCTTTCACATAACCCCACAGAAAGAAATCGCATGGGGTTAAGTCGGGAGAGCGTGGAGGCCATGACATGAATTGTTGATCATGATCTCCACCACGACCGATCTATCGGTTTTCCCCTTACAGAGGCATCCAGAAGCTTTAAACTGCGCATACTATCGCCGAATGGAGTTAGCAGTTGGTGGATCTTTGTAGAACTTCGTCCTGAAGTGTCGTTGCACTGTTATGACTGACTGATGTGAGTGCATTTCAAGCACGACATACGCTTTCTCGGCTCCTGTCGCCATTTTGTCTCACTGCGCTCTCGAGCGCTCTGGCGACAGAAACTTGAAGTGCGGCTTCAGCCGAACAAAACTTTATGAGTTTTTCTACGTATCTGTAGTGTGTCGTGACCATATGTCAATGAATGGAGCTACAGTGAATTTATGAAATCGCTTCAATCATTTGTAATAGCCCTGTAATACTGGCTGTATTGTGAATGGTAATTTAAATTTTGTTATCATATCAAACCCGTAGTTAATCTGTGACCTGGTGATATTGCGCAAAAGTGGTATAAACTGTAGTTCTTTGATATTTTCAAACCTTTGGGCTCTCACAGACGTTTTCATGAAAAGGGACATTTTTAGTCAATTGAACACAAATTTACGCAACTAATATATCCCTGTGATTGAGGATTTTAATACGCCAACCAGAGATAGATAGTTGCACTCTCTTATCTTGGTGTAAACAGTAATCCTTGGTTGGCATAGTAACCGAAATACATTGACAGAGAGACTGTTTGATTCAACCCGCGTGCCTACATTTGAAAGATAAATTTTCGAAGTATATTTACTATTCAGCGCCCACAATTCGACCGCTATGGCGGAATAAACCTGTGTAAATAATAATATTACTAATCTTTCGGTATATACATATGGTTTGGCGAGACCCCTGGGAAGAAGTTAGCGGACTTTTGCATTGCAAAATGAGGTACGTAAAATATTCTCGGTCACAAGATTGCGTAAGCTACTGTTCCATATAAAGAGATTGTGACGTGACCACCGAAGCTTGTATATATGGTGTAAAGGATATGTATCACTGTGTATAAATCTGTTACTAAACAGGACAGACTGGCACACCACCGCTCGCCAGCCGCTATGGTGAATAAACTCTTCCACAGAGATGAAATAGCAAGAGTGCAGTTCGACTCCATGCCAGTAGGGTTAGCCCCCTTCGTTGCCGCGAGAGGTGGCAATTCTATGTACTGACTTACGAGCTCCCCCATCCCCTTAAGTCAACTACATAGTTAATAATTTGTTCGCTCTACTATGCTGTATACGCACAGTAAGTAAAATTTCGACACATGCAGTCATGCAAGGTGTTGCACTCTTAATGGTCAGCAACGCATATCCCTCTCCTCAAAGGCAGTCAAAAGCATCTAAAAATACTTCCGTCTGAAAATACAATTGTTTCATTAAAATAGTAAGGTTATGAGCATTGACTATAAAACATAACTACTCCTTCTGTATGTATGATCAGATGTGGAAAAATTGTTTCAAAATTTCTAATGCAATGGTTTCCAAGTTCTCTAAAGCTGTAGCCACTGAGTGCAGTCAGATCTCCGCCCATCATTAAAATTAGCGCCGAACTAAACTTACGAAATAGAAAGAGTTTTCGTTGAACGCTGCTAATTTTAAAATGAGAAAAGGTAACGATATTTAGTTTTTGTAGTTTTTTTTGCTAAACCATGACCTAAGGAGTCAGTGACACAATCAATACTGCTAATTTCCAACAAATTTTTAATGGAATGATGAAGCAATTCTCAGTGCATCGCGAGTGCTACCTACAAGTTCTTCTCAGAATAAAACTTATCTATCTGCATCGAGGGTCGGCACTTACCACGGAACATACTTTCCCTGTACCATTCCTCATCCTAACAACACTTGCTTTACCTACACTCTACTCCCCCAGTTAAAATTAATCAAGCTAAATTGCTGTACTTATTGTTGCAAATCAATTGATAGCTGGACTCCTTACTTTTGAACTGCATAAACTGGAACACTTTAGTGCTTTCTGTCTCTACGCTGCTACCAGTAACAATAATAACAACATTAATACTGTGTAGCCTCTCCAACAGTGTAGTAGCCGTTACATGTATGCCGGCCGCGGTGGTCTCGCGGTTCTAGGCGCTCAGTCCGGAACCGCGCGACTGCTACGGTCGCACGTTCGAATCCTGCCTCGGGCATGGATGTTTGTGGTGTCCTTAGGTTAGTTAGGTTTAAGTAGTTCTAAGTTCTAGGGGACTGATGACCACAGATGTTAAGTCCCATAGTGCTCAGAGCCATTTGAACCATTTCGTTACATGTACGGGGCAGTCAGATCAAAACGAGACAGCTGGAAGACAAGTAAGTAAACTGTTTATTATTTCAAATGTAATCGGAAATGTTTCAAATGGTTCAAATGGCTCTAAGCACTGTGGGACTTAACATCTGAGGTCATCAGTCCCCTAGACATTTAGCGCACTGTGAGACAAGACGGTCAATGCCATCATGGAAAAACGTTTGCGGCTCCCTACGGAACCGCGACTGCACCCGAACGTGCACCACTGGGTAAAAAGCAGATCGAAGGCCACGAATGTCTTTATTCAGGGTTCCAAAAATATGAAAATCGTATGAGGCGGGGAATTCCTGAGCTTGCCACGAAGCCCAAACGCCCAGGAATGATGACGCGATGGCAGCAATCTGTTGTAGGATAACGCCCGCCTGCATGCTGCCTATGTTGTCTCTACGATGCTGCAGAAATTTCGCTGTGAAGCCCTTACGCATCCTCGATGCAGTTCCGCTCCTTCTACGTGCGATTTTCCCATGAAAGCTTGTTATGGTGATTGCTTTTTAAATACCAAGCAGTCTACTTGCTTTTCTTATCTGTCTCGTTTTCATTTAACTGCTCCTTATATTGTGGTGTCAGTTAATTCTGTTATTGTCGCGAAGTGAATAATGAAGGTATTTCTGGCCCATTCCAGAAAACACCTTCAACTCGGAGAATGCATTGTCATCAAATATTTGTCATGCAACAGAACACATTTGCAGTAGGTGAACTGTGAGAGGAGGGTGTTGCCCATACCTTCCTGTCATGAACTGTAAATTCCACCATAATTAGTCACGCCTTATTGCTCTAATTTCTAAAACAAAAGTAAATAATAATGAGCGTATGGCATTGGTGGCCGGAAGACCCCAAGCGGGGCGGTTGACCGCCGCTCCACAAGTTCTTTAACGCCACTACGGCGACTTGCGAGTGAATGAGGATGAAATGATGATGAAAGACACACAACACCCAGTCATCTCGAGGCAGAGAACATCCCTGACCCCGCCGGGAATCGAATCCGGGACCCCGTGCGCGGGAAGCGAGAACGCTACCGCAAGACCACGAACCGCGGACAAAACAAGAGCAATTATTCGTAACTCACATTATCAGGATCACTATCATACGAAATAGTGATAATGGTAATGATATCTTAAAAATAATGTAGTTTCGTGACCTGAACACAATCGAACCCTTTTGCTTGTACCCATCACAATATTTATTTTTACACCTCGTGGGGTTATTACCCCCACGTAGCCAACCACTGTTCTAATGGTTTGAGTGATGTTAGAGATCAACAGCTTACGTGAATCACCCGCGTAACTCGTGTGTGACTTTTTTAGACGCGAGACAGCCGTAAGTGAAATGTCAGGCTGTGGTCCCACTACGCCTGACCGCCTGACGGAAGTAAAGTGGCATACAGGCGGACGGCAAAAAGAGTCCGACAGCTGGGTGACACGGCAGGAGAGCACTTGCTGACAACCCCACTCAGCCGACCTCCGACCTGTCGCTTGTTTCGTCCACTTTATGGCACACTATATACCTCACTTTATCGCTTGCGCAGGCACTAGCTGTCATGATTGCAGCTGACTGTTTTACCGAACCTCTTCAGAGGAACAGTTGGTGCAAGACAGCGCTAAAGTGCGCAGTTAAATTTGCTATAGCACTCGGCAAGTTACGTTCAGTTAGTTTCCCATTGTTTTAGCAAACATCTTCAGGCTAACAATTGGTGTAAGACAGTAATGATAAGAATCTGCTATAATGCACGAAAGGTTACATACAGTTAGTTTCCCACTACACTGATTATTTTCTTCTAAATTTGTGTTCCATACATTTTTCAGTACGTTTATTAAGCAATTGTGCATTAGACGATGGATGTTTTTGGCTGTCCCGGTGGCCTTTCTAAAGCTGCTTTCGGCTCTGGGGTGCGAAAATTTGTTTCCTCATCAGACTTCTAGTACCATACATGAGACTGAGTGTGAATACTTTTAGATGTTATAAATTTTAATAGCTAAAAGGAAAAGTCTTCTAAAGGAAACTTATCGGAAGGCCTCTCAGTGCTTTATCCACATCCGGATAATTTTGTCATGACTTTTACCATTAAATATGTTATACAGATGAATGACTTCGAATCTTACAAAGACAATTTACTGTAAACTAAGATGTAGTTGTAGTGATTCTCGCACATGTTTAAGTCAGTCAGCACTAACGCCCCAACTTTGCCATCGCCACGGAGCAAAATCATAGTTTGTCTTAAGTGGCGCAGATTAAGAGGCCAACGAAAAAGATTTTTGAAAATTTTTTAACTTTCATAGCTGGTCTTTATAGATTTTTATGAGCTGTATCCAAATTTAGCCGTAGTTTTTTTATGTAACCCATAGTTTTCGAGCAATATGCTTTTTATCATATAGTATAAAAATCCTATGGTATACGGTAAACAGGGAAATTAATGAAATGCTTTGTTACAGCATAAGCATGCTTTGTATTTACAGGAAGCTACTTAAAACAATGATATGTGTTAATAGAGGTTTCACTTGTCAGCTGGAATTGGTTTGTATTTTCTTTCTCTTTTTCCTTTGAAGCTTCTTGTGTACCTTTTTCTACGATGAGTCGCTTGCTGAGTTTCTCGGTGAAGTGACCAACAGTAGTCCCCCATCACGTTGGTGATCCAGCGGCCTTGGTAGCGTTTTTCCATCACTTTAATGTCCTGGTGAAAACGCTCTCCTTGCTCCTCAATAACATCTCCCATATTGTCGGGGAAGTAATCAAGGTGACTGTTCGAAAAGTGACATCCTAAAGTTTAAACTTCTTTAACATTGTAGCTATAATAGAAACATATTCTGGGTCTTTTTCATGTCCTAAGAACTTTGTAATGACTTGCTTGAATAATACCCACGCTTCTTTTTCGTTTAGGGTCACTGTGGATTCAAACTTAACATCAATTTTCTAATGTCAGGGCCGACATAGACGCCTTCTTTTAGTTTAGCTTCTGAAAGGTGTGGAAACATTTGGCAGAGATACTTGAAGCATGGTCCATCTTCATGCAAAGACTTTAGAAACTGTTTCATTAGCCCTAACTTGATATGTAGAGGTGATAAGAGTATGTTTTTTTGGATCTACCAGGTTTTTGAGTAGAATGTTCTCCTCACCAGGTTTTAAAGACTCCCTCACAGGCCAGTTCTTTCTGCACCAGTGCTGGTCCATAGCCCTACTGCCCCATTCACACAAGAAACATGAAAATTTGGTAAAGCCACCTTGCTGACTAAGGAGCATGCATATTACTTTTAGATCGCCAAATATCATCCAACTATGAGCAGAATAGCCTATTTTATTTAGCACTATTTCTAGGTTTTCACAGCTTTGTTTCATATGTATCGAATGTCCAACAGGCATAGATGCATACATGTTACCATTGTGCAATAAAACAGCCTTTAAACTAGTTTTGGATGAATCAATAAACAGCCTCCAAGCATCCTTTTTGTATTCAATACCGAACTCATTCATCAGACCAGGAATGTCTGAGCAGTATACTAAATCACCTTCTTGTTGAAAAAGCTTGGAAAATTGTTGCTCTCTCTCTCTCTTTCTCTACACGTATATGCCGGTTCCAACTGCCAATAAGTTCTTTTCTTTTAATTTAGATCCAAGCAATTCAGCTATTTCTTTCGTTAAGCCCAGATCCCTAAACAAATCGTTAAGCTCAGACTGAGTAAACAATTTGAGCTCTAGACTTTTTGTATTATAATAGAATTCATCGTCATCTGGTTCATCTAAATCACATTGCACATCAGAAACTACTTCTGTTGAAATATAATTTAAATCATCTGGTGGTTCAGGAACCAGAAAATCTACACCATGCCCTACTAGTCGGACGGTGGACGGAAGGTTAGGGTAGCTTATTACATTCTTGTTTTTCGAATTATGACCAGTAATAACACTGAAAAAGTAGCAACCATCTCAATGATCTCTTGATTCCCTCCAAATCATAAAAACAGCAAATCTAAAGGATTTTTTCTCGCTTTTGGACAGTTTTCTCAGTTCATCAACACACACATAACATACCTCACGCGGCGGCCAAGATTTATCTTGATCGCTAAGTTTACATCCAAAGTCTGACAGATAAACCTTTTTCACAAAGTCTGTCATGTTTCATTGGTGTTTTAATCACAAATTCACCATAAATATAACAAAATTTGCCAGTAGAGTTTTTACAACCATGATTAGACATTGTACTGAGCTCATGTACAGGAAACGGGACAGTGAGGTTAGTTTGGCAGTAAACAAAGCACCATCTGTTAACACAAAAATAGAATCGACCTTTATTGACAGAAAATGTTTTTCAGCAGTGCTACCAACGTCATATACATTCATTACACTTCCTTTTTAAATTATTTGAACTATATAAAAGCTGTTAAATTCTTTAAAAATCGCTTAATTTAATAAATTTAACTATAAAATGTGAAGAAATGGTGGGTGAGTATCATATTTGGATTTCCCACCCTAAAAAACATAATAATAAGGTATTTTCAGGTTTTCCATCGTTATTAACACACTAAATTTCCTACGAAGTGTTTGAAATAATATAAACTGAACACCAAAAATTGGGGACCACGTAGTAGCCCAAATTATGGAATTATCCTACGCTACCGGAAAAAATTGCATCGCCAGAAAATAACTAATGTAGAGTAATGAAATTTTGGGAATCATTTATCTACACAAAGTATATAAGGGATTATCAATGCACGATCACCGTTTAATGCATGCAAATGTGAAACGCTGGTAAGTTAATGAGTGGTGTAACCTCTAGAATGTTGAATGCAAACATGCAGATGTCCATGCATTGTGTTACACAGGTGCCGGATGTTAGTTTGTGGAATGGAGTTCTATGCCTTTTCCACTTGGTTGGTCAACACAGGGACGATACATGCTGTTTGTGGATGACGCTGGACTTGTCAGCTGATGATGTCCCATATGTGCTCTGTTGGAGATATATATGGTGATCGAGCAGGGCAAGGCAACATGTCGACACTATGTGGAGCATGTTGGGTTACAACAGCAGTATGTGGGCGAGCGTTATCCTGTTGGAAAACACCTCTTGGAATGCTGTTCATGAATGGTCGAATCAGCAGACTGACAGCCAAATTTGTAATCACAGTGCGTAGGATAAACACGAGAGTCCTCCTGTTGTCCTATGTGGAGCATGTTGGGTTACAACGGCGGTATGTGGGCGAGCGTTATCCTGTTGGAAAACACCTCTTGGAATGCTGTTCATGAATGGCTGAATCAGCAGACTGACAGCCAAATTTGTAATCACAGCGCGTAGAATAAACACGAGAGTCCTCCTGTTGTCCTATGAAATCTCACTCCACACTACAATTCCATGAGTAGGTCCAGTGTGTGAAGCAGCTGGGAGGCAGACCCTCAACTGACCTCTTCCAAATCCCCGGCACATGGCCGTCGTTGGCACCGAGGCAGAACCAGCTTTCATCAGAAAATGCAACAGAGGTCTGCCGGCCGAGGTGGCCTAGCGGTTCTAAGCGATTCAGTCCGGAACCGCGCGACCGCTACGGTAGCTGGTTCGAATCCTGCCTCGGGCATGGATGTGCGTGATGTCGTTAGGTTAGTTAGGTTTAAGTAGTTCTAAGTGCTAGGGTACTGATGACCCAAGATGTTAAGTCCCATAGTGCTCAGAGCCATTTGAATTTTACCGAGATTTCCTGCAGTACGCCGAATAAACCTCCAGCTTCTCGCAGTCCTATTACACAACCTAGTTCAAACTCAGTAAGGTGTTGATAATAGTGCCTTTGTCACCTTAAGGCATTCTTGACTAATATGAACTCATCTCGTCTCATCTCAGACGTGACTAGCACTCAGAACCGTTACAGCGTGTATTTAAAGCAAATTTGATTCGCATGCTCGTACTGGCATTACTAGCGCCACTATTATGCGACTGGCGCGAAATATGCATAGACATTATCTTTGAGAAATAGAAACGCACCTACCAACTTTCATTTCAGTCGCACAACTTCTTCTTGGTGCGATTTTTTTCCGTCGGTGAATTTTAGAAGGAAAATAATGCATGGTGGATGAGAGCAAGGAGGACAAGAGAATGTGACTGTCAGCGGCACAGAAAGGATTGCTCGCCAAAAGGACTCCACTAGGCTGACACATAGGACTGTATTTGGTACAAGAAATTGAAAAGTTGCATATGGAGCACGGCATTGTATGGAAGTGAATCACAAACTGTGAGAAAAGCGGAAAATTGAAGAAATTGAGATGTGTTGATACAGAAAGATGCTGTAAATAGAGTGGACTGATAAGATAAAAAATGAGGTGATGCTCCGCAGATAATACCGGCTGGTTATGATTAAAGTGCAGCTGCTCACAGAGTTATAGTGAGGGATGTAATCATCGTATGGCAGCGAAACTTGGTAGATATGGTAATGCGTTAATGCGTGTCGGGTTTACCCTGGAAAAAAATAGTACACTACTGGCCATTAAAATTGCTACACCAAGAAGAAATGCTGATTATAAACGGATATTCATTGGACAAATATGTTATACTAGAACTGACATGTGATTACATTTTCACGCTATTGGGGTGCATAGATTCTGAGAAATCAGTACCCAGAACAACCACCTTTGGCCGTGATAACGGCCTTGATACGCTTGGACACTGGGTCAAAGAGAGCTTGGATTGCGTGTACAGGTACAGCTGCCCATGCAGCTTGAACACGATACGACAGTTCACCAAGAGTAGTGACTGGCGTATTGTGACGAGCCATTTGCTCGGCCATCATTGACCAGACGTTTTCAATTGGCGAGAGATCCGGAGAATGTGCTGGCCAGGGCAGCAGTCGAACATTTTCTGTATCCAGAAAGGCCCGTACAGGACCTGCAACATGCGGTCGTGCATTATACTGCTGGAATGTAGGGTTTCGCAGGGATCGAATGAAGGGTAGAGCCACAGGTCGTAACACATCTTAAATGTAACGTCCACTGTTCAAAGTACCATCAGTGTGAACAAGAGGTAACCGAGACGTGTAACCAATGGCACCCCATACCATCACGATGGGTGATACGCCAGTATGGCGATGACGAATACACACTTCCAATGTGCGTTCACCGCGAAGTCGCCAAACACGGATGCGACCATCATGATGCTGTAAACAGAACCTGGATTCATCCGAAAAAATGACGTTTTGCCATTCGTGCACCCAGATTCGTCGTTGAGTACACCATCGCAGGCGCTCCTGTCTGTGATGCAGCGCCACGGGTAACCGCATCTATGGTCGCCGAGTTGATAGTTCATGCTGCTGCAAACGTCGAACTGTTCGTGCAGATGGTTGTTGCCTTGCAAACGTCCCCATCTGTTGACTCAGGGATCGAGACGTGTCTGCACGATGCATTACAGCCATGCGGATATGAAGCCTGTCATCTGGACTGCTAGTGATACGAGGCCGTTGGGTTCCAGCACGGCGTTCCGTATTACCCTCCTGAACCCACCGATTCCATATTCTGCTAACACTCATTGGATGTCGACCAACGCGAGCAGCAATGTCGCGATACGATAAACCGCAATCGCGATAGGCTACAATCCGACCTTTATCAAAGTCGGAAACGTGATGGTACGCATTTCTCCTCCTTGCACCAGGCATCACAACAACGTTTCATCAGGCAACGCCGGTCTACTGCTGTTTGTGTATGAGAAATCGGTTGGAAACTTTCCTCATGTAAGCACGTTGTAGGTGTCGCCACCGGCGCCAACCTTGTGTGAATGCTGAGAAAAGCTAATCATTTGCATATCACAGCATCTTCTTCCTGTAAATTTCGCGTCTGTAGCACGTCATCTTTGAGGTGTAGCAATTTCAATGGCCAGTAGTGTAATGTTGGTCACCAGATGCAAATCTGTCGCTATGAATGCAAGAAAGACATATAGGAACGTTTCCATACGTAATGGAGTACGAACGCAACGTGGGGGGAAACAAGTGACAGAGGCATAACGTTGTGTTTATTATTAACCGCTGCTTACACAGTTTGTTCAGTATGAGCACAAGAGATGTCGACGACATGCTGCATCCGTAAAACGACGTGATCCATAGGGGCCGATTTGCACTTGGAGGCGACAATTGGAGCCAACATTCTCCAGCGTAAATCTGTTCCGAAGTAAGGTATTAGCACGTCTACCAAGTTTCGCTGCCATATGATGATCACAGCCCACACTGGACATCCGTGAGTAGCTCCACTTTAATTACAGCCACCGGGCAATAACTGGAAGAAAGACCGAGTTGATAGCACATCAAAAAATTAAGGGGAGGTAGCGACTGAAATTCATGTGGAATAAATAATTGAGAAATTCGGGGTGTAGGTACTGAGGTGAGATGAAAAGTTTGGCACAGGAAAGGAAAGCGAGGCGTGCTGCGTTACACCATTCGGAAACTAATTACCCCCTCTCCCTCCCATAGAAGTAGAACGGAGAGTCTCAAATGTTGTAGAAGCATTGTTATCGCCTATAACACATTGATGGCCTCAGTTTTTTTTATGAGAAGGTTTGTCTTAACTACTCACATCCTAGTGAAAGCCCTCTCTGAAAATCCTGATGTGTAATACTGAAATAGGCGTACGTGTGAGACAAAAAGTCAGGAAAGATATCAAGTTATAAGCTGTCACTGGTCCACGGTTGCCCCAGAGCAGAATCCTGCAATACTTAGCTCCGCCTCTCTCTAATGATATTGTCGCCCAAAAGATGTGAACCCTAGCGTCTTTCCTTCCTTGTGTAATCCATATGTGTTATAAAGATGGATGTATGCTTCGAGCGGAAGTCTGTAAAATTTTTTGAAAAAGAAATAAAGGTTCGGACAAGCTCCAGCTACTTATCCCTATGCTATGGACTCCGATTAGAGAATTCACGCTATATTTCGGTACCCCTACTCATGTGTATCTCATGAATATCTGAGGGGAACTCCTCAGATATGTGACCTGGCTATTGTAAATTACGAATTCTAGTTCATAGTATTAAAGTCTTAGATATGCGTTCACGCAACATCTCCTAGTCAGAGCCGGTCGCGGTGGCCGAGCGGTTCTAGGCGCTTCATTCCGGAACCACGCGGCTGATACGGTCGCAGGTTCGAATCCTGCCCCAGGCATGGATGTGTGTGACGTCCTTAGGTTTAAGTAGTTCTAAGTCTAGGGGACGGATGACCTCAGACGTTAAGTCCCATATGCTTAGAGCTATTTGAACCATCCTAGTCAGGTGCGACGTCAAATTTGTAAACTATCACAAGTCCATATTTGGCCCCCTCTAAGGTGGTAATTCAGAAGTTAGTTTTCTGCAAACGACTTTGATTTTGTTTCTTATTGTCTGTCGCGCAACAAATAAACGCTGTTATTTTATACTTTGCAACTTGAAACGGGAATGTTCGTTGAATCGCTCTGTATTTACTTTGACCATGCCCGAGTCACTGTCAGTGACGTTCAATGGAGGACCTCTCGTCCATTAACTTAAACATTTGATCATCGCAAACTAACATTGAATGGAGGATGTAACAAAAGAAAAACAAGGATAAGGGAATATAGTCGAATGAAATCATGTGATGCTAAGGGACTCAGATTAAGAAACGAGACCTTAAAAAGTGGTTGAATGTTGCTATTTGTGCAGCAAAGTTACTGATGATGCCCGCAGTAGATAGAATATAAAATTTAGACTCACAAACACAAGAAAAGCGTTTCTGAAGAAGAGAAAGATCAAATGTAGATTCAAGTGTTAGGAAGTCTTTTCTGAAGGTATTTATCTGGTGTGTAGCCATGTATGGAAGTGAAATTAGTTAGATAAAAAATGTGGTGCTACAGAATAATGGTATGGTTTGGATCGGTATATCACTTAATGAGGAGGTATTGAACGGAATTGGGGAGACAAGAAATTTGTCTCACAACGTGACCAAAAGTAGGGATTGGTTGACAGGACACATTCTGGGACATCACCAACTTAGTACTGGAGGGAGAGGTGGGGGTTAGAAATCGTAGAGGGAGACCAAGAGATGAATAAAGTAAGTAGAATCAGGAAGAAGGTTTCAATAGGTATTCGGAGACGAAAAGGCTCACAAAGGGTGAAGTACCATGGAGAGCTACATCACACCAGTCTTCGGACTGAAGACCACAAGAGTAACAACAGCAGCAACAACAACAACAACAACAACAACAACATGTGAAACTGTACTTCTTCGGTACCAAATTATATTCTTCTTGTTGCAATGTTCATGCAAATAATTCTCTTTACTCCATAATATGCAATCGTTGTAACCTTAACTCGTAGCGTTAGACAGCTGCTAACATTACGACACTGTGACTGGTATCACTGAAACCGCGTCATGTTGGTTTGAAAGGTCACATCTTTTTCTTTTAATTTTTGTCATTGACTCTGTTTTTCCTAAGCTTCGTAGTCGTTATCAATTCAATTACTAATGTGGTCACCTCTAGGTCGGCTGCCACATAAATCTTCCTATATAATATTCTCGACTCACTTCGGGTTCGAGACTTCCTTTCCGCATTGCCGTTCCCTCTTTATCAAAGTATCACGGTAGCAAAGTGCGGCGGTTCCACCATCTTGATGCACACTTTTACCGTCAGCTGGCAGAACTTCCCACTTCTTCCAGAATTTCTTCCCGAAAATTACTTTGGACAAAGATTCAGTTTTTCTGGATGACAGATTACAAGCAGACTTGAATTCACAACTCAAGTTACAACTCGTTAGTAATACAAGCATGACTGAACTATTAAAAGGCTATTTTCAGAATCTTCCTCTAATTCATCCAACACTCTTAAATTATCGTTGACCATTGTCATGACGGCTGTACTCACTGTGGACCCTGTGGCTACTTTCGACGATTGGGTTTCATCATAAGACGGTCTTTCTGTGCCGCACAGCGCCCCAGTAGCACCTCTAACAAAAAGTCGAAACACAACGAACCCGAGTAACCGCGATTTCTCAATTATATCAGACATATGAAGATGGTATCTGTTCTTTCGGGAACTGTGCAGCTTCTCTGGAATGAAATGATAATTAAATCGAAACCCTCAGCTTCCGACCGGTGTTGGTGATATACATCACTGGGGACAGTTGAAAATGTGTGCCCCGACCGCGACTCGAACCCAGGATGTCCTGCTTACATGCCAGACGCTTTATCCATCTGAGCCACTGAGGGTACAGAGGATAGTGCGACTGCAGAGACTTATCCCTTGCACGCTTCCCGTGAGACCCACATTCCCAACTGTCCACAACCTACATTGGTAGTGTATCTAATAGATATTTGCCCATTCACTCATTACTCTCGCCAGACTAAGCTGACGAGTCCCGTAAGAGTTCGGGCAAAGCGTGCACATTCGCACAGAAGAAGGGCATCAATGGTATCTGTTCTTTCGGGAACAGAAACCAACTTCATATAGTTAAAAGGCTACCCGGCCATTGCCCTTCTTCTGTGCGAATGCGGAATCTTTGCCCGAACTCTTACGGGACTCGTCAGCTTAGTCTGGTGCGAGTAATGCGTGAATGGGCAAATATCTTTCAGGAAGACTACGAAAGTAGGTTGTGGGCAGTTGGGAATGTGGGTCTCACGGGAGACGTGTAAGGGATAAGTCCCTGCAGTCGCCATACCCTCTGTGCCCTCGGTGGCTCAGATGGATAGACCGTCTGCCACGTAAGCAGGTGATCCCAGGTTCGAGCCACGGTAGGGGCACACATTTTCGGCTGCCCCTATTGATGTATATCAACAACACCTGCCGGCAGCTGAGGGCTTCGATTTAATTATCATTATATCAAATATCGCGGGGCGATTGTTCCACGAACTCCCGAATTATTAACTCCTGTCTCTGAAGCCCCAGGAAAAACAGGAAAAAAAACGGCGCACCATGAAGGCGTTATGTGAATTGGTCACAAATTTATATTTATACAGGTATCAATGAAAAATGCAAAATTGTAGACTTTGGTTGCTGATGGATTAATATGTGACGCACTAGCGCAATTTAATCTCGCAGCCGACAAGGATAGTAAACAGAGGACATGTCGTTATCAGGCCATAAAAGTCTATGTGAATTTCACTCCGTGTACTCAGTTGGATAGTAACTATGTCACGCAGGCAGGCGCATGATCAACATACGCAGTGTCAGCATTTGAGAGAGGACGTGCAGTTGATCTCAAAGAAGCCGGCTGGAATGACCAGTGAACCACGGCCGGACGGAGAGAGCCGACAGAACGTGGGATCGAGCAATTGTCAGGGAGGCACTAAAGAGTGCAAAATGGTTCAAATGGCTCTAAGCACTATGGGACTTAACATCTGAGGTCATCAGTCCCCTAGACTTAGAACTACTTAAACCTAACTAACCTAAGGACATCACACACATCCATGCCCAATTTGTAATTTTACTTTTGAGTCTGTTGTAGTTATTTGATTGTAACTGCATCTGTAACCGTGCCTGTGGGTGCTGTTGGGTGATCCCGTTATGGCGGCTGAGTCCACCGGATAGAGACCATGTGTGATGGTGTGTATTTAAAGATTGGCTCAAATGGTTCAAATGGCTCTGAGCGCTATGGGACTCAACTGCTGAGGTCATTAGTCCCCTAGAACTTAGAACTAGTTAAACCTAACTAACCTAAGGACATCACACACATCCATGCCCAATTTGTAATTTTACTTTTGAGTCTGTTGTAGTTATTTGATTGTAACTGCATCTGTAACCGTGCCTGTGGGTGCTGTTGGGTGATCCCGTTATGGCGGCTGAGTCCACCGGATAGAGACCATGTGTGATGGTGTGTATTTAAAGATTGGCTCAAATGGTTCAAATGGCTCTGAGCGCTATGGGACTCAACTGCTGAGGTCATTAGTCCCCTAGAACTTAGAACTAGTTAAACCTAACTAACCTAAGGACATCACAAACATCCATGCCCGAGGCAGGATTCGAACCTGCGACCGTAGCGGTCTTGCGGTTCCAGACTCCAGCGCCTTTAACCGCACGGCCACTTCGGCCGGCATTTAAAGATTCTTGTTCTATGTTTGATATTGTACTGATTTTGAGAAGGTTTACAGTTGAGGCGTAAAAAAAATTGATCACAAGTAATGTGTAGAATGACTTTTTATAGTAAATGTTTCTTGAAATTTGTTATTTGATTGTGAAGTATTTGAAAGATTACTCCCTTTTATTTGTTGTGGCCTGGCACACCCACAGCTAATTATGCTAACACCAAGAGGGCGCAACATACCAACTGGAAAGTTGCACCGAGCACAGCAATACTCGAGAAATCGAATAGGAGTAATCCACTGAATTACAGACCCGTATCACTGACTTCGACATGCAGTACGATTTGGGAACATTTACAGTGTTCGAGCATGAATTACCTCGAAGAAGAAAGACATATTGACAAATAAACACCACGGATTCAGAAAATATTGTTCTTGTCAAACACAAGTAGCTCTTTATTCACACAAAGTAATGAGTGCTATTGACAGTTGATCTTAAATTGATTTCATATTTTTATATTTTTGGAAGGCTTTTGAAACTGTTCCTCAAAAACGAGTTCTAATCAAATTACGTACCTACATAGTATCGTCTCAGTTGTGCGACTCCAATCGTAATTTTCTGTCAGAAAGACACAGTTCGTAATAACTGGCGGAAAGTTATCAAGCAAAACAGAAGTGATTTCTGGCGTTCCCTAAGGTAGTGTCATATGCCCTCTGTGGTTCCTTATCTACATAAAGAATTTAGGACACAATCTGGGTAACCGTCTTACGTTGTTTGCAGATGATGCTGTCGTTCATTGTCTAGTAAAGTCATCAGATGATCAAAACAAACTGCAAAATGATTGAGATAAGATGTCTGTATGGCGAAAAACGTGGCAGTTGACCTTAAACAATGAAAAGTGTGAAGTCATCCAAATGAGTACTACAAGGAAGCCGTCAAATTTCAGTTACACGATAAATCACACAAATCTAAAGGCTGTAAATTCAACTATATGCTTAGGGATTACAATTACGAATAACATAAATTTGAACTTTTAAGTAGATAATGTTGTGTGAGAAGCAAACCAAACACTGCGATCTACTGGCAGAACGCTTAGAAAATGCAACAGGTCTACTTCTGCACTACGTTTGTCCGTCCTCTTCTGGAATATCGCTGCGCAGTTTGAGATCCGTATCAAATAGAATTGACCGAGGACATCGCGTAAGTTGGAAGAAGGGCACCTCGTTTTGTATTATCGCGACATAATGGCGAGAGTGCCGTGGATATGATACGAGGATTCGGGTGGCAACATTAAAACAATGGCATTTTATTTGATGAGGTAGAATCTTCTGATGATGAGATTTCAATCACAAGCTTCCTCTTCCAAATACGAAAATATTTTGTTGGTGCCCACCTATCTAGGGAGAAACGATATTGTAATAAGATAAGAGAAATCAGAGCTCGCACGGAAAGATTTAAGTGCTCGTCTTTCCCACGGACTGCACGAGAGTGGAGTGGTAGAGAAATAGCTTGAAGGTGACCAATGAACCCTCTGCCATGCACTTAATAGTGAATTGCAGAGTAGTCGTGTAGATATACGTGTAATGTAAATGGAATTAATGTGTTGCACTTAGATCGAACTATTGTCGTCTATCTACTAATCTACAATTATTTATGTAATTAGCGACAATAAGCAAACTGCGTGTGTTTTAATATAGGTCTTGCTTATTACGACAAACATGCAAGTTGTGTTTATCTTAATAATTTATACAGACAATTTTGCAGCAGAATTGTTTGATTTGAAGGTCGCTAGAGCCTGCAAATGTAGTATGCCTGTCGAACGACCGTCGTCAACGAGTACTATTTAACCCAACAGATGCATGCATTTTAATAAGTAATACAGACAGTTTAGATGCTGGAATATTGACTCTGAAGCTTCTTTCTGCTTACGAAGTGTGGAAAACCTTACATATAACACAATAAATGAGATATAATATTATCACAGATTTTTGTTTTTGAGAAATCGACTCTGTCTGTCTCTGAACATGTAACATACTTGTCACCATCTTTGGTTGTCTCTTGAGTATGTATAAACAAAACATGTCGTTCTGCAGTTTAAGTGGATGCAGTTTAAGTGGTGCATCGTAATAAAAAGCCGACTTTCTCCCTAAAACCAAAGTGATAAAAAAACACCTCTGTCCTTTCTAAAGAGATGTTGTGCTTGGTGATGTTTTATTAGATATTAGCGTAGGGGATTACAGTTTTTAGGGAGCCATGGTTCCGACTGCAGTAGTTTGTTCAAATATTTGCAGCACTTGTAATCGACCGCATTTCTTCTAGTGATGCATTAGCTTTGCTCCTCTCCTAAATTAGTGATAACTGAACAAAGCATTAAGTTGAGCTCACTTTACATATTTAGATGCTGTTGTAATGTGCTCACTTTGTTGTATTGCTGAAGCATTTTTCAGACATTTTAGAATATTGTGACGTTTAACATTATAGGATGAGCTAAGTTACTAATCTGAGCCTTACATTGTTGGAAAACATTTTGTAGTTAACTTCAACTAGATCTCAGTCATTTGCAATAATTATCACCAATTATATTTTTCTCGTAGTACATTTTCATCGCTCTCCCTCTCCTGTCACATGCTTTAGAGTTCACAATTATGTTTTATAGACACCAATTTGATGGACATATGTGGAAAATAGTGGAGTGGAGAAGTTGACTGAGAAAATTGAAAAGAATAGATTAAAATGGTTTGGGCATGTGAAGAGGATGGGAGACGGAAGAATACCAAGAAGAATGACGGAGTTCAAGATTGAGGGCAAAAGGCTAAAAGGAAGACCGAGAACAAGATGTATTGATACAATAAAGGTGAGTTTAAGGAGGAGAAACCTGCTATGGAACCAAATTGTGGAAGAAGAATGGTGGAAAGACAGAGTAAAGTGGCGAAGTACCATTGATACCCCAACCCGACCAGATGTTGGATAGAGGGGAAACGAAGATGATGATGTGCAAAATAACATCGTGATACTTGACATAAAGAGTGTATCTGTTTTTCCATTGCTGGTGTATTTTGCAGACAAGCATCAGAGACATGGAAAATAATTAATGTAAGACTTCATTCTGTCTTACAATAAACGTGGTCCATAAATCGAACTATGAATGTTTCTGCCACTGCAGACAATTGTTGGTGACAATAAGCAACTTCGGCATAAATCAACAGTTGACCTTATTTCGCATTTTTCAGGGTGAGGGGAGAGAGGTATTACATTATGCAGTGTGGTTTACGCAGTTTTACGTAGATACCACGGAAATAATGCAGCTTGGCGTATTTTTGCGCATCATTTTAATGCTGAATTCTGACTGGGTGAAAAGGGGAGTGGGAGCGGGAATGTCGTAAGAGTATAAAGCACAGTTGAGTTAGTTCCTGCCATTTGGATTTCCAATTGGCTGTTTCATTTTTAATACTTTGCTGTGTTTGTCTGGAGGCAGGGGAAGGGTGGGGACGGTTTTAATTTTCCAGTAGCACACCTGGGCTATTTCGAAAATATTGATTTTTCTGATTGGGGGTCTCATTTTTAATAATGCGCTATAACTGGGTGGAGATAGGGGAGAGGAGAGGAGCAGGAAAAGCAGAGGAGGAAACGAGGCATGGTTTCCTAATAATTAAGATGATGACGTCACTGATGATGTCACTAGGTCAGTAACCTCGGTGACGTGATGTAAACATACTGCGCGAGATAGCCGGTGTGTAAACAGTGTGTGCTGGAGGCCCCATACTTATAACTCGTTTTGTGTGGCTCGGATAGCCTCTTGCTGTCACTCCTGAACAGGTTGAGCGGTAGGAATAAAGTTACATGTACGTGGAAAGCATAGTTCTTATCAAGAAAATCAAGTGTGAAGGTGTTACAGAAAATGACCCATATCTTAAGGGGGCAGTACTGGTCGAACAGTCACGTAAATATACGACCAGAAACAAATATCTGTTGAGGTATTGGCCATTTCACTTGAGTTATTAATCACTTTCCGTTGGTTGTGTTGTCTCTGTAGTTAGCTCTCTGACTGTGATTTTGTTTGTATTCCACATCAACCTGGAGATGTTACAGAAGTTTGTGTCTCTTGTACTGACCAAATCCGAGGGCAATCAAGTGTGTTCGAGTAAGTTCGTGATTCTTTGAAGAGGATGCATGAATTATGCGTAAGAATGCGTGATAACCACGTTGTACAGTTCCTATGGAACCAGTATACTAATGGCTGCCATAGGACAGAATTGCGTATATCTCCCAAAATGTTTCTTTGTGCCTTTTCTCTACTTTTTACCAATACCGTCTTTTGCAAGAACGTGGGACACATTTGTTAAACACTCTCTACAGCAACAGTACTTCTAATGTGGTAATGTAATTCCTGGTAGTGATTCATACTTCGAGACAGACGGCACAACCGAAGTGATATGATGAAGTCTCGCTGTACACAACTACACAGACGCCACCCTCTATGTTTGACATCAGCAAGTATGTAGTTGGAAGCATTAACTCGGGCTTGTGCCTTATATAACCCCACCACCAGACGTTATTAGAAGAAAGTGACAGTTGTGCCAGTGGGTAATGCTAATCTTTCCCGACAATGGAAAATCCAGGATGGAATGTAACAGTATTATGGAAAGGATGGTTGCTACTCACCATATAGTGGAGATGCTTGTTGCAGATTGGCACAACAAAAAGACTGTCACAAAATAAGCTTTCGACCAAGAAGGTCTTTGTCAAAAGTAGACGACACGCGCGCGCACACACACGTATATATATATATATATATATATATATATATATATATATATATATATATATACTCCTGGAAATTGAAATAAGAACACCGTGAATTCATTGTCCCAGGAAGGGGAAACTTTATTGACACATTCCTGGGGTCAGATACATCACATGATCACCCTGACAGAACCACAGGCACATAGACACAGGCAACAGAGGATGCACAATGTCGGCACTAGTACAGTGTATATCCACCTTTCGCAGCAATGCAGGCTGCTATTCTCCCATGGAGACGATCGTAGAGATGCTGGATGTAGTCCTGTGGAACGGCTTGCCATGCCATTTCCACCTGGCGCCTCAGTTGGACCAGCGTTCGTGCTGGACGTGCAGACCGCGTGAGACGACGCTTCATCCAGTCCCAAACATGCTCAATGGGGGACAGATCCGGAGACCTTGCTGGCCAGGGTAGTTGACTTACACCTTCTAGAGCACGTTGGGTGGCACGGGATACATGCGGACGTGCATTGTCCTGTTGGAACAGCAAGTTTCCTTGCCGGTCTAGGAATGGTAGAACGATGGGTTCGATGACGGTTTGGATGTACCGTGCACTATTCAGTGTCCCCTCGACGATCACCAGTGGTGTACGGCCAGTGTAGGAGATCGCTCCCCACACCATGATGCCGGGTGTTGGCCCTGTGTGCCTCGGTCGTATGCAGTCCTGATTGTGGCGCTCACTGCACGGCGCCAAACACGCATACGACCATCATTGGCACCAAGGCAGAAGCGACTCTCATCGCTGAAGACGACACGTCTCCATTCGTCCCACCATTCACGCCTGTCGCGACACCACTGGAGGCGGGCTGCACGATGTTGGGGCGTGAGCGGAAGACGGCCTAACGGTGTGCGGGACCGTAGCCCAGCTTCATGGAGACGGTTGCGAATGGTCCTCGCCGATACCCCAGGAGCAACAGTGTCCCTAATTTGCTGGGAAGTGGCGCTGCGGTCCCCTATGGCACTGCGTAGGATCCTACGGTCTTGGCGTGCATCCGTGCGTCGCTGCGGTCCGGTCCCAGGTCGAAGGGCACGTGCACCTTCCGCCGACCACTGGCGACAACATCGATGTACTGTGGAGACCTCACGCCCCACGTGTTGAGCAATTTGGCGGTACCTCCACCCGGCCTCCCGCATGCCCACTATACGCCCTCGCTCAAAGTCCGTCAACTGCACATACGGTTCACGTCCAAGCTGTCGCGGCATGCTACCAGTGTTAAAGACTGCGATGGAGCTCCGTATGCCACGGCAAATTGGCTGACACTGACGGCGGCGGTGCACAAATGCTGCGCAGCTAGCGCCATTCGACGGCCAACACCGCGGTTCCTGGTGTGTCCACTGTGCCGTGCGTGTGATCATTGCTTGTACAGCCCTCTCGCAGTGTCCGGAGCAAGTATGGTGGGTCTGACACACCGGTGTCAATGTGTTCTTTTTTCTATTTCCATCCCCATTACGGTCGGAGGAAGGCAAAGGCAAACCACCTCCATTAGGACCTTGCCTAGTACGGCGGTGCGGGTCTCCCGCATCGTCCCCCTACGCTCTGTAAAGAAGCATGGGGCTTCATTTCCATTTTTCACGGAAACTCAACTCATACACACATGACCACAGTCTTTGGCTACCTATTTTCAACTCAGCATCTCCGCTATAGGGTGAGTAGCAACTATCCTTTTCATAATATTGTTAACCTTACTATATATGACCAATGTTTATTGATCTTAACACTGTCCGTGTAGAACTAACACAAAATTCAATAGGAGTGGAGCTCTAGCGCACCCTGTGACATCCCGTTTGGGTTTTTCACAACTTCAGTAAATCACATGTGGTGAATATTCCACTCGGGTTGTTAGAAAAGACTATGGCCAATTAGATTCACCATCCTTATTTAACCTCGTGCTTAATCGCTAATGCCGGCCGGTGTGGCCGTGCGGTTCTAGGCGCGTCAGTCTGGAACCGCGTGACCGCTACGGTCGCAGGTTCGAATCCTGCCTCGGGCATGGATGTGTGTGATGTCCTTAGGTTAGTTTGGTTTAAGTAGTTCTAAGTTCTAGGGGACTGATGACCACAGATGTTGAGTCCCATAGTGCTCGGAGCCATTTTTGAACTTAATCGCTAATGATCTAGTCATCAGCACGACCTTACTCTCGAATCTTCTTATTTCCTTTCTACAACGGCCACATTCGTAGCTATATAGAGGGAACTGATAACTGCTTACCTCACGCAGGTGTATCGCTCTATTAGTAAACAGAGACAATGCACTACTACATGGATCATGAAGAAAATAAGTAATACTGATATAATGTGCACACTCTGACACACACCATATTATGTTGTTAATCTTGCTGGCCAGGACAGTTGCACACCACGGGAAGCACGTTGCGTCGATGTAAACTTAATGACTTATCATGGTATCCTTGGCAGAAGAAACGATAGTAATGCACTGCCGGAAATGAAGCTACACCGACAAGGTCTGAGTTCAGTGGTACCCGAGTATAGCATGTCAGTACTGAGGGGTTGCAGTGTTAGAGATTTATCCGTCACGGTCATCAGCGACAAGACAGCGCTCAGGAGGTTCGTCTTGCACCCTCTGATTTCACTTTGCAGGCAATAACTGTGCTGATTTTAGAGGTGAACAGTGTTTGAAACAATGCCTCTTGAATGGGGTCACATTATGGACCTGCAGGAAGCTAGATGGACGTACCGACGAATAACTGCAAGTGTTTGACACAGTGTATCGTGGTGTGTCGTTGTTTTCAGCGATGCTCTGTGGAACATTCCAACATCTTATGGAGGTTCGCTTAATATACGAGGGTCACTCCAAAGGAAATGCACACTATTTTTGTAAAATTACAGTTTTCATTCTGCATGTGTGAAAGTTTTACAGTGTATAGATACATCCTTCCCGCTTGTTTTCAAACTTAGTTCAACCTGTTCCTGCAAGTGGCTCCGTCACAGCATGTCTTCATGACGGCTGCTACACTTGACGTTCGTCAGAAGCAACGTGCTGTCATTCCTGTGCTGTGAAAACGAGACAGTGGGAAACAGCCAGAAGAGGTTGAAAACGGTGTATGGAGATGCTGGTGTCGATCGCAGTACAGTTAGTCGGTGTGCAATCAGGTTACGTGATGAAAGCGGGCACGGCAATATTGAGGATTGTCCTCGCAGCGGCAGGCCTCGTACTGCACACACTCCAGACAATGTGCAGAGAGTTAACGAATTGGTGACTGCTGACAGACGCGTCACAGTGAACGAATTGTCACGCTACGTTGGGATAGGGGAACGAATTGTTTGCAGAATACTGAAAGTGTTGGCGTTAAAAAAGGTTTGTGCCAAGTGGCTTCCCAGGATGTTGACAATGGCTCACAAAGAAACAAGAAAAACTGTATGCAGCGAAGTTTTGGAACAGTACGAGAATAGTGGAGATGAATTTCTTGGAAGAATTGTGACAGGTGATGAAACATGGCTCCATCATTTTTCACCAGAGACGAAGAGGCTATCAATGAAGTGGCATCATGCAAATTCACCCAAGAAAAAAAAAATTCAAAACCACACCTTCTGCTGGAAAAGTTATGGCTACGGTATTTTTCGATTCAGAAGAACTCTTGCATCTGGACATCATGTCAAGTGGAACCACCACAAATTCTGATGCATATGTGACGACACTGAAGAAACTTCGAGCTCGACTGAGTCGTGTTCGACCACATCGGCAAAAGCAGGATGTTCTGCTGTTGCACGACAATGCACCGCCACATGTCAGTCAAAAAACCATGGAAGCGATCACAAAACTCGGATGGACAACACTGAAACACCCGCCTTACAGTCCTGACCTCGCTCCACGTGACTATCATCTCTTTGGGAAACTGAAAGACTCTCTTCGTGGAACAAGGTTTGACGATGATGACTCCCTCCTGCCCGCTGCCAAACAGTGGCTCCAACAGGTTGGTCCAGAATTTTACCGTGCGGGTATACTGTCGCTGGTTCCAAGATGGCGTAAGGCAGTTAAGAGGGATGGAAATTATGTGGAGAAATGAAAATATTGTTCCTAATGGATGTATCTACACACTGTAAAACTTTCAAACATGTAGAATAAAAGACGGATTTAAAAAAAAAAAGTGCATTTCTTTTGGAGTGACCCTCATAGATGCACGTCAAGGTCGACGCGTTATGTGAGCAGCGGTTGCCGACCGAACATCATCCGGGGAAGAAATCTGGCTCATGTTGTGTCACCAAGGATCGTTGGGGGCTGAGTGCTTGCAGCAGTGCTAAGATCACGTATGCCTCTGGCCAGGCTACCGGTGACACAACGGCACAATCAAGAACGGTTACTCTGGTGTCGTGAAAGAGTCAGTCGGAGACTGGAATGGCGCTCTGTTGGCTCCGGTGATGAGATTTGGTTCTGTCTGTATGCAAGCGATGGAAGTGAACGGTACCAGCGTTGACGCGATGAGCGGCCTATTCCGTGGTGCCTTCCCCCACGACAAATAGGTGTCAGCCCAGGTTCCATGGTGTGTGTGTGTGTGTGTGTGTGTGTGTGTGTGTGCCCGCGCGAGGGGGGGGAGGGGGAGGCAATCAGTTCCAACTCGCCGTCGCATTTGGTGTTTCTGTGAGGTAAAGTAACCAGTGCCCGCTACATTGCACAGGATGTTATCCCCATGCTACGGCCTTTTCTTCTACAAGCAGGTGTTGCACTTCATCAGGACAAAACACGTCCAAATACAGCTGCTGCAACGCAACGTGCTTTCCGTGGTGTGCAACTGTCCTGGCCAGCAAGATTAACACTCGGTGGAGCTAGAACACGCTCGTTCTCTAGAGCGTGCAAGAAATACTGCCGAATGACAGCAAAAGGTGCAAGATACCTGAGACAGTCTACTGCAGGATGACATTCGGCACGTTCATGATTTCTTGCATCAGAGGATATACGCCTGTGATGCCACCAGAGGGGGCGACATTGTATTAATGCGACTGTGTGGGCACCATTCGCTGTGACATATGTGTTTCATTTGGTCTGAATTTGCCATACAGACTGAGGTGATAAATATCATGGGATAGCGATATGCACATATACAGATAGCGGTAGTATCGTGTTCACAAGGTATAAAATAACAATGCATTGACGGTGCTGTCACTTGTACTCGGCTGATTCATGTGAAAAGGTTTCCCAAGCGACTGCCGCAGCACGACACGAACCGATAGACTTTGAACGCGGAATGGTAGTTAGAGCTAGACGCATGGACATTCCATTTCGGAAATTGTTAGGGAATTCAATATTCCGAGACCTACAGTGTCGTCACTATGCTGAGAAAACCAAATTTCAGGGATTACCTCTCACCACAGAAGTCTCAGTAGCCTACGGCCTTCACTTAACGATCGAGAGCAGCGGAGTTTGCGTACATTACATTTATCGTTTTCCATGAATCCCTTGGAGAGGAGTCTCTGAGTTGTGGAAAGAGTCAAAGGTTTTTTTTTTTAATTCAGATACATGGATAATGTACAATTCTAATACAGACAGAGTTATGAGCTATAACCCTTGTGAAGACATTCACCGATGGAGTAGAAGGTGTTGGCCAACAGGAAGTTCTTTAATTCGCTCTGAAACCGATCTTTATCACTCACAAGACCTTTGATATGCTCTGGTAAGGTTTTTTTCCCTCAGATACATGGGTATTGTACAATTCTAATGCAGACAGAGTTAATGGGCTACTTACAAGACCTATGGTATGCTCTGGTAAGTTATTGAATATATGAGTCCCCACGTATTTGACTCCTTTTTGTTCTAATGTTATAGTCCTTATACAGATTGTTTTTGTTTCTGGTATTATACAGGGTGAAAAGTATTTAAACCGACAAACTCCGGGAGGTTGTAGGGGACGTCAAAACAAATATGTTTCCCTAATATCATTTTTTCCTATGAGGAGTATTTAAACCGGTAGAGGAAGATTTCTTTGGTCGCAAATTACTTAAACCAACAAACACTTTTCCATTTTTATGACCAAGTGACAACATACTAACACAGCCCAATTTCAGTTACATTAGATTTTCAAAAATACCTCCATTGACACGTAAACAAAGGTTACGCCGTTGGATCATGTTCTGACACCGGCAAAAACCCCAGGAGAATCCTGAATTGTTCCTGCCGCTGCTACTATCCGGGCAACCAGATCCTCTTCTGATCCAAAAGGAGTTGCATAAACAGGGTTGCGCATCTAAACCCACATAAAACAGTCTGGAGGGGACATATCTGGGGATCGAGCAGGCCATAGTACAGGACCACCTCTGCCAACCCACCTTTCTGGGAACTGTCGGTCCAGGAATCGACGCACACGACGACCGAAATGTGCCGGCGCCCCGTCATGTTGGAACCACATGCGTTGTCTTGTAGGGAGCGGGACGTATTCCAGCAACCTTTGTAGTCATTTTAATGGATGACAATGCTCCATGTCAATGGTCCACAACTGTTCACGATTGGTTTGGAGAACATTTTCGACAATTCGAGCGAATGATTTGGCCGCCCAGATCGCTCGACACGAATCCCATCAAACATTTGTTGGACATAACAGAAAGGTCAGTTCTTGCACAAAATCCTGCACCGGCAAGCCTCTCTTATGGACAGCTATAGAGGCAGCGAGGCACAATATTTCTGTAGGGGACTTCCAGCGACTCGATGAGTCCATGCCATGTTGAATAGCTGCACTACGCCGGGAAAAAGGGCGTCCGGCAAGATTTTAATAGGTGTCTCATGATTTTTGCCTCCAACGATGAATTACATGCCATATCCATTGTTAATAAAATGACTTTTTCCTTGAGGAAATTGTTCTTTTTTCTAATGGTGTATGAATTCAAACAGTTCAAAAAATGGCTCTGAGCACTATAGGACTTAACATCTGAGGTAATCAGTCCCCTAGAACTTAGAACTACTTAAACCTAACTAACCTAAGGACATCACACACATCCATGCCCGAGGAAGGATTCGAACCTGCGACCGTAGCGGTTCCAGACTGAAGCGCCTAGAACTGCTCGGCCACAACGGCCGGCCTGTTCAAACAGTTTTTGTTTAGTGAGCTTATTTACGACAGAGATGACTGATTTCCTTAGCTAGCAGCACGCACAGAACACAGTGCATCCCACCTTTGCATTCCATTGTTCTCTTACAGCCGGGCATGCAGTCTGCCTGCAGACTCAACACATTGAAATGCGGGTGTCCGCGCCTCCTATTGCTCAATGCCCACTCGCAGCACTGCGCACTCCTCTAGATACCAATACACACGGTACAGCAAGAATTACACGACAGTCGTTCTCTGTGTCCCCGTGTCACCTGTTTGTTTACATGCGATGGCTGACTTTGCCGCGCTCGTAGTCCCATCAGCGTACCAAACATTCTTTCTCGTGCTTTTTGTCCTACAGATGCTCTCTAGTAGCACTCTATTGCGAGACTCGTGCCTGTCAGCGGTGGAACTGTGGTTGTTGTTCACCGATTATAATCCAAATCACCTCAAGGTGGCACAAGTGAAAGTAGATAAAAATGTAGCCGGTGGCACGTTTTGTTTATGGGAGTTATTATCCAAAATGCCTTGATGAGATTCAAGGTCATCCCTGCCTCCCAGCTTCCCGCCCCACGTTCAGGGAAATTCAGCTCTAGGCTACCTCACTAGCCATTGGTTAAAATGGCGTACACAGCCATTTTTTTTTTTGGGAATTAGCACCTGAGCGGTCCTAGATTGAAGACTCGGAGGAAGACTTCGACTTTTTCGGCCCAGAGGCGACTCAGATCGTGGGTTCGATTTCCAGAGATGTCGTTTCACACTTTGTTCACTTGTCCTTGGAGTTTTGCACGGGTTTTTGGTCTTGGTATTCCAAGTTGGAATCCTTGAGGGTTTTTTTCACGTCTTGAGCATACTGAGGCTCAAATGGCCTCACTCCATCACACCCGGCAGACAGGCTTGGAACTGAACCCGGGACACTGGTACCCCTCTGGCATCAGGAACAGTACACTACCAACTCCGCGTAGCAGCCAGATTTCGGTGGATATTTCTTCTAGCACTGACATTCGAACCGGCTATCTTCACATGGAGCTTCACCTTCCTTCTGTATGTTCAAAGGATCTGGAATATTAAAAGTTAAACCTTCAGTTACTCACACAGTTCATACAATAATCTCCTTCCCAATAATGTCATGCAGTACCGATTGATCTTCTCCGTGGATTCTGTTATCCGTTAACCGGGCCAGAACCGATTTCCTTTACGATATCTATTCAGACCTTATAGTATACTTCTGTTGACTTCAAGGTCACTTGTACACTTGCAAGGATGTTACTTGCATCAGTAAAACAAAGAGGTAACACGGATGAAGCACTGATAAGTTTTTAAAGTCGTAAAGCAGACAGATTATGTTTGTCCTTGTTTTATTAAGCATGTCTGTTGCAGTATGATAGTACTTGTTCCGTAATTAAATTCTTCTTATTTAATCTTCCAATTGTCAGTGTATCTGCTTGCTTCGTTTAGTGTGATTGTCTTTTGTCAATTAGCCGTTTTTTAGCTGTCTCATTTCTTATTATACTTTTTTTGTGCAAGTTGTCAACTGTTGCTACCGTATGTGTGTTGTTTATTCATGCATCTCTTTCGTATGTTCTACTATCAGTTTTAAAATGATTGACCCCTGATATGGAGCTCGTATTCTAGTTACATCGCATGCCAAACATCGATGTGTTGTACCTCGCCGGGGTTATATGTATGATTACTATATTTTAGTTGACAAGGTGGTGGCATATACTATAATATTTAAGAGAAAGCGCGCTTTTTTTAGCCTTTTTTGGACACAGTCAACTTTGAAGAGCCACAGAAGCCAGACCATAATTGCATTATCAATTTCATTTAGACAGTTTTAAGATAACAATCATTCTCAATTTGCAGGCGGAGTTTCATTGATTTTTGATTAGTCGTTTTGTCGTAATAATGGCAGACGTATACTGCCACAGCTCATCTAATTAATGAACAAGACGGGAAGTGTAACGATAGCTCTGTTGTTGTCTTTCACAGTGTTATGTTTTTACGAACGTAACTCTACATGGAACACTAATATCACGTGTTTAATTCATCCGCTTTTGCGTCCTTACGCGCCGCATTCTCGCATAAGCTATGTTGTCTGTCCTCTGAACGGTATTTCCATTTCATTGTTAACTGTTGCGGGGTTTACAGGAGGTTTCGCGTCAGATAGGAAACCCGTGCTACCTTTCGTTGTTCAGTACTCGTATAAGGCGGTCCACGTGATATAATTAGCTGCCATGTGGTTGTGTAAAACTACGCAAGTCTGTGGTGATCAGTGGGCATGTGCTTACTCTGAGGTCGAAAAAGAACAGGGCGCAGGCAGCTTCGTGTCACTCCCAGTAAAGAGAATTTCCAAATTTTTTTGGCATTATTGGAACTATGGTGAAGCGAATTTCTGGAGGGTACACAGAATCCCGATGCCTTGTATCTCCCAGAAACAGTTCCGGCAGGCGACAGAAGTTTGCATTGGACCCTTTTACACAATGTGTCATAAGAAGGAAAATCCACAACCTCAATACAGAAAATAATTTTCCATCAGTAGCAGTTGTATTGGAAAAGTTAAAGATGAAGTGGAAGACATTTCCGATAAAAGTGAAACAACGCTTTGGTGTGCTAGTCTGAAATTGGACTTCAGACACAAAAAAATTGTACTGGTGGAAAATAACCGAGCATGGAAAATAACCGAGTAACAGGAAAAAGAAACCGGTTCTAGAGGAAAGTAAGATACTTGCCAAACACTGGATGAAATATTTCTTATATTGACGTGAATTGGTGCGGTCCAAATCACTCCAGAAAGTTTAGAGTGTAGGAACTAAAACGAACTTACACACCAGAAAATGTATACGATTATGTCAGAGGAAGTCTTCAAGAGTAGAACCGCTGGAACGGAATAATTCAAATTCAGAAAGAACAGACACCATTTTGATGTTTGCAGCCGCTATGAATAAAGACACAAAGGAATTAAAGACATTAGCTGCCGGTGGGCATTGATTTATATCAGTGAAGCAAGTTGAAAATTTGTGCCAGACTGTGGTTTGAGCCCTTCTCCTACTTACCAGGCGGATGCGACGGCAACCACGCCATCCAGATCCAATGCTCACCACAACCATACTCCCCTGTCAGACACAAATTCTCAACTTATACCACACACTACTGATGCAGTGTCCCTGCTCGTTAGCCTCATTAATCGCGGCATCTCTCCGAATCCTGTAAGAATTCTAGCTCGGTGTGCATCTGCACTGAAGGGATCATTGGCCGTCGTCGCCATAATTATATATGTGGTATCCTTTCTTTAGGTAGTATCGGGATCGGCGAGATGCTGCGAGAGATGAGGCTAACGAGCAGGCCACTACATCAGTAGTGTAGGGTTAAGATGAGAATTTGGGACCGACGGTAGGCATGCTGGGGTGGTCCATGTGGTTGTGGTGACCTTTGTGCCTGGATGACTTGTTGGTCGGAACATCTGCCTGGTAAGCAGGAGACACAGGTTCGAATCTCAGTCTGGCACAAAGTTTCAGCTTGCCCCACTGATATAAATCAATACCCACTGGCAGCTAATATCTTTAACTGCGATGTGTCTCAATTCAAACTCTGTCCGGCTATGGAAAAGGGATTATAATGTGCCACGTTGGGTACGAAGATGTGCTCGTATAAAATGCCAGCTTATGTTTTGTTGGGCAAAAAGGAAATCCAGCCTATCATTCTGAGATGAATGCTAGTCGCTACGAAGATTGGTGAAGCAGCGTTCTCGAAAAATTACCAAACAGATCTTCAATTGCTATAGATTAGGCTTTATGCTACACTATTCTAAATCCAGTGTCATGAAACCCATCTGTGAAATGGAGGAATAATTATATTAAATTTTACTGGTTGCTAGCGGCGCACTGTGAATTCAACGCTATTGAACTTACTTGAGTCTTTATCAAGAACAAGGTAGCAAAAGAGAAAAACAATTTTGAGATAAATGATACTTTGTAGTTGTGTCGCTCCGCTCTGGAAAAATGTTCTCCGAAGTGTCTGCAGGAAATCTGGAAATTTGTGGTAAGGTCTTACGGGACCAAACAGCTGAGGTCATCGGTCTCTAACCTGACACATTACTTAAACTAACTTATGCTAAGGACAACACACACACCCATGTCCGAGGGAGGACTCGAACCTCCGACGGGAGAAGCCGCGCGAACGTTGACAAGACGCCTGAGACCGCGCGGCTACCCCGCGTGGCATGTCTTTGAAGGAATTGTGTGAGTCGTGCACAAACTTGAAATCAGATAACCGCGAAAGCGATTAAGGTAAGTATTAATTCATTCATCATTCTTTCCTGCGAAATTTATCCAAGCTAATCGATTTTCCATTTACTGTTAAAACGTAAAATATCTGTCATTATTTATTTACCGAAAGCTACTACTATATCAAGGATTCATTTGAAATTTCCCATTTTATTGCCCCATACTCACAGCAACTGAACGTGGCAATACCATATTGTAATGCTAGTTCGAAGTTACCATTCTTCACCGGTGGATAGGCGCTTATTGCGCATTAGAACAATGGCAGCGCATTAGTATGATACCTATGCTCCACCACAGCCTCGCATACGTTCCAGCTACTACGTAATTGCTTTACAAACTCAGCAAAACACACGGAATTTTCATTAGTAATGGCATACGATGCAATTTACAGAAGTTCAAGCCTTACTACTGCACTTTCTCCGCCGCAACATCTACAACCGAAAGCCCAATCGCAACGTCTTGCTTTTGGCATTACAGCAATGATAAAAAATATATATATATCCGCTTGCAAATAGAAAAACGTTGTATCTTTAAACTGTGCAAAGGAAATTTTTCTCCTACTTGTGGTCTAGTTTCTATGACTTCTCAAAGTTGACACTCACCAAAAAATGCTCAAAAAAGCACGTTTTGTCTTAAATATTACAGCGAATGTCACCCCTTTCCAACTCAAATACAATATTCATACATCAACTAAAAGCAGACTTTTTGAAGATTCTGGCAACGTACAACACATTGGTTTTCGTCATGCGATGTAGCGGCAATATGAGCTGAAAGTTACGTGTCAATCAGTATGAATTGGATACTAAGTACTTACTGCTACTTATAACGATGTTATTAAATCTGTTAACCACACGACTAGTAGTTTCTTGATAATGATACTATGGCTGTTTGGAGGATATATTTACTATAGTATCTTCAAGGATGGAATAATCCCAATTCCAACAACGTCACACGCTGACGGGGGTGAACATTGCCGATTAACAATTCAACAAATCATAAGTGAAAACCTTTAACACGATTTAGGTATAGAAGCATGGAAAGACTGGTTTCATCAAGTCGGTTTACGGAGAAATACGGCATCTTGCGAGGCAATATTGACCCTAGGACTTCGAACATAGTAGAATACAAGGTGCAAAATGTTATCTTAGACTTGTACAGGAACCAGAGTGCAGTTGTATCTATGGAAGGACATATAAAGGCGGCGACAGTTGAGAAGGGAGTGAGACAAGACAATAGCCTATATCAAGTTAGCAAGTAATACAAAAATCTCTAAAATGATTGGATAAATCCCGTAGAATTAATGGTGTTGCCAACCAAATAGATATGTATTAAATAATATTCACACAAGTGTGAGTAGTGGATTCACATGAACTGCAGATTCAAATTAAAAAATTATTAACCAATAATTAACACAACTAATGCAAGCAGAACCTCGAATACAAAAACATGTGGGAACAAAGCTCATTTAACTGCACATTATTTGCGGAAATGGACTGCAAAAATTCAAAAGTGCAAAAGTGCAGTATTCCCCCTTCAATCGCACAAAACTAAAGTTTTCAAGGTTTCTGGAAGGTTTGGAAAAAAAATTACCTATGAAGAAAAGTCTGTATATCCCCCGAATTACAAAAAATTCCCTTTCAAAAAAAGTTTAGACCCGTGAATCGAATGGATAACGTGGTCTGACTCCAAAATTTATAAAATATTAGCTACACGTGGATTGTTTACTTTTTGCAATGATTTACAATGACCATAGTAAACTAAAACTGAATTTATGTGAACATAAGTAGGTATAAAATCATCTCACTTTACATGAAAACGTATAAAACAACGTGACTTATAGCCACTTGTCATGCCTTGGGCATGTGGATCCAGTTTGTAGTGATAGCTCACTAACCACACTTTCTGTAGAATGAAGAACTGCTACTTTCCCTACTGCGTCAAGTCCGACACGCAGCTTTTGTGCTGAAAAATCATGCATAGAATTGGGGAGTATAATGTTCGCGGCGATCGATTCTGTTTTTGATTTTAACTGTAGTAAGAAACCTAGAAAAGTTCTACATCGGATGATTGTACGCTACCTGTTAATTACAAGTCAGAATAAACTTGTTTAAGTAGGAAAATAATGGCAAGAAAAAATTGATATATAACTCAATTATCTCCAAAAGTAATTAAACCACAATAACCCGTGCAACATTAATGTTCAGAAGATTTATAGCACACAGACCTCCAGCGTAGAAGAAAATCAGATAAAGGGAAGTTCACACATTTCGCAAAACACTGACAAAAACCTATCAGTAGGCAGTGTGACGAGATTAAAAAGTTTACTCTACGGATAAACTAATAACAGATTCTGTACTGAGCACCGAAAACATTTCTCCTTGTAAAATTACACATGAAGACACATTTGATTGTCATGAAAGTTTCAGTGAAATTCGCCACCTTCAACCTTACGATGTGAACCAGGAAAATAATTAGAAATGAACTACACCATTTCTGTGAATGGACAGAAAACTCATATTACAAACGTGCTCGTCTTGCTCACCGTCAAACTTCATACTGCCACCCTGTCGTTCCGCAAACGACCAGCCACCCTACCAGGCTCCAAAACAAGGCTGAACGTGTATATAGATTATTGCCGCGGTACATTTGCCCGGCCCCACGTGTACGAGTCTATGCCCCAAGGCCGACAGCCAGGGGCAGGCAGCCATAGAATTGTCGCTGTCCGGAAGAACTCTCATTGAATTGATAGCCATAGTAAAATATAAACATACGATCAAATTTTTGGATAATGCATAAGTCTATGCCCATACGTCTCCTTGACAATAACCGTTATGTAAATGCATTGACGAAAAAAAACCGCATCACTAAAATGTAATTAATGTAGTGTAACGAAATTTCGGGAATACGTTTGTCTATGTAACAGCCGTGATTTTTCCCGAGGGCATGCAGCTTCACTGGATGATTAAATGATGATGGCTTCCTCTTGGGTAAAATATTCCGGAGGTAAAATAGACCCCCATTCGGATCTCCGGCCGGGGACTACTCAAGAGGACGTCGTTATCAGGAGAAAGAAAACTGGCGTTCTACGGATCGGAGCATGGAATGCCAGATCCCTTAATCGGGCACGTAGGTTGGAAAATTTAAAAAGGGAAATGGATAGGTTAAAGTTAGATACAGTGAGAATTAGTGAAGTTCGCTGGCAGGAGGAACAAGACTTTTGGTCAGGTGAATACAGGGTTATAAATACAAAATCAAATAGGGGTAATGCAGGAGTAGGTTTAATAATGAATAAAAAAATAGGAGTGCGGGTAAGCTACTACAAACAGCATAGTGAACGCATTATTGTGGCCAAGATAGACACGAAGCCCATGCCTACTACAGTAATTCAAGTTTATATGTCAACTAGCTCTGCAGATGATGAAGAAATTGATGAAATGTATGGTGAGGTAAAAGAAATTACTCAGGTAGTTGAGGGAGACGAAAATTTAATAGTCATGGGAGACTGGAATTCGACAGTAGGAAAAGGAAGAGAAGGAAACGTAGTAGGTGAATATGGATTGGGGCTAAGAAATGAAAGAGGAAGCCGCCTGGTAGAATTTTGCACAGAGCATAACTTAATCGTAGCTAACACTTGGTTCAAGAATCATGAAATATGGTTGTATACATGGAAGAACCCTGGAGATACTAGAAGGTATCAGATAGATTATATAATGGTAAGACAGAGATTTAGGAACCAGATTTTAAATTGTAAGACATTTCCAGGGGCAGAAGTGGACTCCGACCACAATCTATTAGTTATGAACAGTAGATTACAACTAAAGAAACTGCAAAAAGGTGGGAAATTAAGGAGATGGGACCTGGATAAACTGAAAGAACAGAGGTTGTACAGAGTTTCAGGGAGAGCATAAGGGAACAATTGACAGGAATGATGGAAAGAAATACAGTAGAAGAAGAATGGGTAGCTTTGAGGAATGAAATAGTGAAGGCAGCAGAGGATCAAGTAGGTAAAAAGACGAGAGCTAGTAGAAATCCTTGGGCAACAGAAGAGATACTTAATTTAATTGATGAAAGGAGAAAATACAAAAATGCACTAAGTGAAGCAGGCAAAAAGGAATACAAACATCTCAAAAATGAGATCGACAGGAAGTGCCAAATGGCTAAGGAGGGATGGCTAAAGCCGGCCGGTGTGGCCATGTGGTTAAAGGCGCTTCAGTCTGGAACCGCGTGACCGCTACGGTCGCAGGTTCGAATCCTGCCTCGGGCATGGATGTGTGTGATGTCCTTAGGTTAGTTAGGTTTAATTAGTTCTAAGTTCTAGGCGACTGATGACCTCAGAAGTTAAGTCGCATAATGCTCAGAGCCATCTGAACCATTTTGGATGGCTGAAGGACAATTGTAAGGATGCAGAGGCTTATCTAAATGGTTCAAATGGCTCTGAGCACTATGGGACTTAATTGCTGTGGTCATCAGTCCCCTAGAACTTAGAACTACTTAAACCTAACCAACCTAAGGACATCACACACATCCATGCCCAAGGCAGGATTCGAACCTGCGACCGTAGCGGTCACGCGGCTCCAGACTGTAGCGCCTAGAACCGCACGGCCACTCCGGCCGGCGAGGCTTATCTCACTAGGGGTAAGATAGATACTGCCTACAGGAAAATTAAAGAACCCTTTGGAGAAAAGAGAACCACTTGTATGAATATCGAGAGCTCAGATGGAAACCCAGTTCTAAGCAAAGAAGGGAAAGCAGAAAAGTGGAAGGAGTATGTAGAGGGCGATGTACTTCAGGACAATATTATGGAAATGGAAGAGTATGTAGATGAAGATCAAATGGGAGATACGATACTGCGTGAAGAGTTTGACAGAGCACTGAAAGACGTAAGTCGAAACAAGGCCCCGGGGGTAGACAACATTCCATTAGAACTACTGACAGCCTTGGGAGAGCCAGTCCTGACAAAACTCTACCATCTGGTGAACAATATGTATGCGACAGGTGAAATTCTCTCAGACTTCAAGAAGAATATAATAATTCCAATACCAAAGAAAGCAGGTGTTGACAGATGTGAAAATTACCGAACTATCAGTTTAATAAGTCACAGCTGCAAAATACTAATGCAAATTCTTTACAGATGAATGGAAAAACTGGTAGAAGCCGACCTCGGAGAAGATCAGTTTGAATTCCGTAGAAATGTTGGAACACGTGAGGCAGTACTGACCCTACGACTTATCTTAGAAGAAAGATTAAGGAAAGGCAAACCTACGTTTCTAGCATTTGTAGACTTAGAGAAAGCTTTTGACAATGTTGACTGGAATACTCTCTTTCAAATTCTGAAGGTGGCAGGGGTAAAATACAGGGAGCGAAAGGCTATTTACAATTTGTACAGAAACCAGATGGAAGTTATAAGAGTCGAGGGGCATGAAAGGGAAGCAGTGGTTGGTATGGGAGTAAGACAGGGTTGTAGCCTCTCCCCGATGTTATTCAATCTGTATATTGAGCAAGCAGTAAAGGAAACAAAGAAAAGTTCGGAGTAGATATTAAGATCCAGGGAGAAGAAATAAAAACTTTGAGGTTCGCTGATGACATTATAATTCTGTCAGAGACAGCAAAGGACTTGGAAGAGCTGTTGAACGGAATGGACAGTGTCTTGAAAGGAGGGTATAAGCTGAACATCAACAAAAGCAAAACGAGTTGGGTGATGCTGAGGGAATTAGATTAGGAAATGAGACACTTAAAGTAGTAAAGGAGTTTTACTATTTGGGGAGCAAAATAACTGATGATGGTCGAAGTAGAGAGGATATAAAATGTAGACCGGCAATGGCAAGGAAAGCGTTTCTGAAGAAGAGGAATTTGTTAACATCGAATATTGATTTATGTGTCAGGAAGGCGTTTCTGAAAGTATTTGTTTGGAGTGTAGCCATGTATGGAAGTGAAACATGGACGATAAATAGTTTAGACAAGAAGAGAATATAAGCTTTCGAAATGTGGTGCTACAGAAGAATGCTGAAGATTAGATGGGTATATCACATAACTAATGAGGAGGTATTGAACAGAATTGGTGAGAAGAGAAGTTCGTTGCACAACTTGACTAGAAGAAGGGATTGGTTGGTCGGACATGGTCTGAGGCATCAAGGGATCACCAATTTAGTACTGGAGGGGATCGTGGAGGGTAAAAATCGTAGAGGGAGACCAAGAGATGAATACACTAAGCAGAATCAGAAGGATGTAGGCTGCAGTAGGTACTGGGAGATGAAGAAGCTTGCACAGGATAGAGTAGCATGAAGATCTGCATCAAACCAGTCTCAGGACTGAAGACCACAACAACAACAACATGTAACATATTTAAGTGATTAACATTGCAAAGATCACGGCTTAATGTAAGTGCGAAGTAAGGAATTGCAAATGTGAATTTCTGGTACATTAATAACCGATGTGACAGCCAGAATATTGAATCAAGCATGAAAACGTGAATGCATTGTGTTGTACAGGTGCCGGATGTCACCTTTGTGGGTTGGAGTTCCATGCCTGTTGCACTAGGTCGATCAATACAGGGACAGTTTTTGCTTGTTGTCGATGACGCTGGAGTTGTCATCCGATATGTGCTTGAACGGAGACAGAGCTGGTGATTGGGTAGTCCAAGGCAACATGTAGACACACTGTAGAGCATGTTGGTTTACATTAGCGGTACGTGAGCGAGCGTTACCCTGTTGTAAACGCCTCCTTGAACAGGTCGGATCACCAGATTGACGTACAAATTTGCAGTCAGAGTGCGTGGGATAACATCGAGAGTGTTCCTACCGTCATACAAAATCGCTCCCCAGACCATAACTCCAGGTGGAGGTCCTGTGTGTCTAGCACGCGCACAGGTTGGCTGCAGGCCCTCAACTAGTCTTCTACTAACCAACACACGACCATCACTGGCACCGAGGCAGATCCAGTTTCCATCAAAAAAAGTAGTGGACCTTCACCACGCACTCCAATAAGCTCTCACTTGACATCCCTGAAGTCAGGTGGTGATTTGGAATCAGTGGAATGTGCGCTACAGGGCGTCTGCCTCAGACCTGTCCTTGAAGAAATTGTAACAGTTCGTTGAGCCTCTGTGGTGACAACTGCTGCTCAAATTGATGCAGTACGATGCGGCACAGCCATGCATCGAACACGTTGGTCTTCCCTCCGGATAGAGCCACGTTACCGTTACCTGTCCTCTTGTGACCGTACATTCTTGAGACTACCACTGCCAGTAATCATGTACAATGGCTGCATTCCCGTCATGTCTTTCTGCACTATCGCAGGAGGCACGTCCTGCTTCTGTTATCCCTACTACACTACTTGTTTCAGACTCTGTGAGGTGTTGAAAATGGCGTCTTTCATGCCTTAAACGCATTCTTGACTAACATCAACTCACGTTCTCCAGACTCAAAGGTAACTAACAACCGTCACACCGCGTATTTAATATAAACCTTATCTGCCTCTTCATGATGGTGCTATTAGTGTCACTGTTATGCGAATGGCGCGAAATTTGAATAGACATCGTCTTTAAGATGTGGAAACACGCCTGTCAGCTTTGATTTACTGTCGTACAACGCCTTCTTCGTGTAGCGATTTTTTTCCATCGGCGTATATATTTTCAGTTTCATGAGAGATCAGTGCAGCAGATTTCGGATTAGTTGATAGTCACTGAAAGCCAAAAGAGACTATTGATTTACATGAAAAACCATAATCAACGTTACAAGAGCAATGTGGTGGCTATGCCACGGCAAGGCAAATGTGTCGTTCGCAAAGTATCGTGAAGTCAATGAAAACGTAAAGAAAATTACTTGACTGAGAAGCGTGTTTACTCAACTTGGTTACAAATTAAAAACACCGTATGGAGAGAATGAGAACTCTCTCACATTAATCGGAACTGCACGCCATTCGTCGTTAGTCACTCAGCACAGACAAGAAGCCATTGCCTCAACATGAATCGCCAAGTACATATCCGCAGAAAATTTCACCTTGTTTTCCAGCTCTAATCGACAGAGGAACGCGCTTGGCAATTCTCATTGTAACCTCACACGTACAAACCCAGGCTGGAGCTATGTATCACTCTCCTTCCTTCTCAATACAATTCAGAGTTGTCATTGTAGCACACATAAGAACTGAACAGTGGAAACCATAAGAGAATAGGAATCCTTGTTCATTATCAAAATTTCATACCACACTGTCTACTCAGCCACCTCTACTTCTCATTGGCTGAGTCATGGCTCGCTCCAAAGACCATACTTAAGAGAAACCAGTGTAGCTGAGCCAAGACTGCGCAGACGTCAGGTAGTCGGCACAGATACGAAGGTTGTCCAGAAAGTAAGTTGCGATCGGTCACGAAATGGAAACCACAGTGAAAACCAGAAACGTTTTATTTGCAACAGTTAGGTACACCTTCCACCTACTTCTCTACATAGTCGCCGCTCTAACTTCGAGTGTTGTTGTAGTGTTGTATCAATTTTCCAATACCCTCGTCATAGAAAGCACCCTCCTGTGCTTTCGGCCAGTTATCTGCACTGGTCTGCAGCTCGTTGTCTGTGGAAAAAATTTGTCTTCATAGCCAGCGGTTCTTGTGAGCAGAGATAAGACTCAGGGGTAGTCAATTACGGACTGTACTGTGGGTGATCAAACACTTCTCATAGGAAACGCTGCAGTAGCGTCTGGATTGCCCTGCAGTGTGCGGCTGAGAATTGGCAAGAAGAAGGAACTGCTCGACAGTTGTGTTATGTGGGCTGCATGACACAGGCGAAATCTCTAACCAGGCCCTCATACTTGGTGGGAGACGCTATTCCCAACGCATCTTTACGTGCTCACTGTTCACTCAACACTGAAAAGAGCGACGCGACACCATCGACGGGTATACTAGAGACACTGCCCAACACTTCTGTGCAAAGCTTTACCGGGTTTTCTCAGTGGTTTCAATTTCACGACCGATTGTAACTTTCTTTCTGGACAACCCTCATATCACGGCAAAAAGGCTGCGTATGATTAACACGACAATTTAGAAGATGACGATTATAACAGAAAACGTTCAACGTAGCAAACTTTCAAAGTCCGAAAGTGGAGTCCTCCATATCAGTCGCGACTGGAAGTAAAGCTTGCAATACTGAATAATCATTACAAAAAAATGTAACAAGTTTGCAGAGGATTAACAGTTTTGGCAGATTTGCATATACATTTTTGTAAGATTTTATATACAGGCATGATCTGCACAGGCAGTCTGCTATGGTGTTTACTGATGTCGTCAGCTTTCAGGTGGCATGTCACGTGACCAGACTGCTCTGTTGGTTTAGTTGCTATTAATTTTATAATCTATCTCAATTAAAGCTATTATCAACTTTCTTAAAATTAATCCCAGATTCATGCTTGAAGCTACAACGAGCTCACCTCATGGCCACAATGTAGGGTGGTTCACGGAGATAGACAAATATTTTAATATGTTATCCTACAAGTAAAACTAAAGAAAAAAGTCAATTAACATAGGTCCGCAAATATTAAGTTACGGAGTTACGGGTAATAAAAGATTTTGCCTGGAATTTAGCAACTTCGCTAATATGAAGCCATCGCACAACCGTACGAGGTTGAAGTAAAGCACGATTTCCACTTATTTTGTTGTTGTTGGTCTGGTGAATCAAATAAAACATCTCCCAGACGTGTATCTGCAGTAGTTTTCCAGAACATACCGAGAAACAAAGATTATTATACAAGCAAATTTGTTTACTTTCCATTAAGAATGTAGAAACGTTTATGTCATTGTTGGCAACCGTTATGAGCTGTTTCAGTAGTTTTCTAACCTTGAAACGAATTAGTTTTCTATAATGTTGAGTAAAAGAGCATAATAACTACAGTCTACTTAAGTGAAACCACATAGTAACTGTTGAACTTGAATTCACGTGTGCGATGGTATTAATAAAAGCAGATTATCTGACACATTCATACAGTTTCAGTTAACGTTATTACCACCATTTTTCCAAAATTAAATTCTCTACAGCTTCTGTTGAAAACTTTGTGCAGTTGTTTGGAATTTAAAAAACAAATTGGCCAAGTAGTTAATAAATTAAAAATTTTGCGGAATTACTTCTTTGCTTCTCTGGATGTTCCTGAAAACTATTGCAGATACACTTCTGGGACATGTTTTATTAGATTCACCAGACCAATAACAACAAAATAAAAGGAAATCGTGTTTTACTTTAACCTCGTACAGTTTTGCGATGGCTTTATATTAGCCAAGTTGCTAAATTTCAGGCAAAATCTTTCATTAGCCGTAACTTCGTAACTAAACATTTGCGGACTTATGTTTATACGAATTTTTTATTTAGTGCTACTTGTAGGAGGAGGAAATTAGTGTTTAACGTCCCGTCGACAACGAGGTCATTAGAGACGGAGCACAAGCTCGGATAAGGAAAGGATGGGGAAGGAAGTCGGCCGTGCCCTTTCAAAGGAACCATCCCGGCATTTGCCAGAAGTGATCTAGGGAAATCACGGAAAACCTAAATCAGTATGGCCGGACGCGGGATTGAACCGCCGTCCTCCGGAATGCGAGTCCAGTGTGACGCTACTTGTAGAATAACATATTAAAATATTTGGATATTTTCCTGAATCACCCTATATTTTGGATTTAGCTTTTATGTATCATATTTGTAGAGTCTGCAACACACTTTTATTGATGTAATATTCAACTTTCATTTCAACCATCTTAGTCACCATTGAATCGTCTTCATCCTCCGGCGACGCAGGCACACTCTGGTCTTGGTAAGAACCCGAATACAGCACTCAACCTCCTGCATTTCTCGCATTTTTTACCCAGCCGGCTAGCCACTGTAAGCCATCAAACAGTCACAACTGCCTCTCACTCCATGAGCTCTTATCTTGAAATGTTATACTTTCAGCAAATATAAAAAAAAAGATTTTGACAGAGAATACTGACAGAGCCTAGCGTTGGCCAGTCAGTGGCTTGTGATGCAGCTGCCGATGTCAGCGGCGATTCTGCGTCCAAACAGCTTCGGTCGGGTAGCTGCCGTACGTGTTGCCACGCTCACGCACCATGCGTTGTCAGACAGGTGACGTAACGGCAGTGACGCACTGCCCCGTGTTGACGGCGGGTAAGTTGCGTCCCATGACCGGTGCTGGCTCGATGTGGTGGCGGCTCCAGCTCCTGCAGTTTGCGGGCGGTGTGCCCTGAAGCAGAGTCAAACTGTGCAGGAGATCCGATCGTCTCTCACTACTCTACTGCCCTTGTCCTCTGCAATTTGCAACAACCGCTGCACCCTTACCATAGTAAACGTCTTCAGCGTCCCCCACTTGACAGGATATGCGTGGACTACGCAACACCCGTACTGTAACTGCTTCCATGCTACTGGAAAGTAAACTGAAATGTACACCTTTGCTCCGTTGGTCCTTGCTTGCAATGTGGCTAGGTTAAAATATAAATGCAAGGTTTTGTGACTGGGTTCCAAGGCCAACTTTAATTCCGGTGGTAGTTCTTTTGCCACTTTCTGTAGCCCCTCCAGATGCTCCAGGCTCTGTTCTGCAATGCATTTAATCCTACGATGAGCAATAGGAAAGCTATGGTCCGCATCTTCCCGATCTTATCTCCCAGTGTACCCAGCCTGAGGATAGGGATAACCATTACCGCTTTCGTTCCCCTAAAAGTTTCCTGCTGCCCTGCAGCAGTTCATCCGGCCTAAACTATACATTATGATATACTGATATCTAACAAACATAAAACAAAAATCTACTCTTATCTCCTAGGTCTAAATGCATAAGGACTTCTTCTCACTGGTTCGGCAAAAACTTCTATCTCGCCCCTCTGCCCCTTCTTTTTCATAGTCTCCTTCTGTTTCAACCCCAGAATTCTTCGAATAACTGCCAGACTGTCACGAAACGATTTCAAACGATCCACATGCACAACAGTCGTCCTCACAAGCAACTGTATCTTGACGTTTACTAGTAACACAGTTTCCACAATTTGATATGGTGTAAGAGGTCCGAGCAGATGTAATTTCGATGTATTGCTCATGCGCTGCCTGCGATATGCAAGGTATAAGAGAATCTCTGACCAGAGAGCAGTGTTGACTGCAGTAGGAACTGTGTAGCTGTAGCAGTAAGTTGTTGCTAGTCTGCAGTCTGCAGTCTGCTCACTAGCAACAACTTACAGCTACAGCTACACAGTTCCTACTGCAGTCAACACTGCTCTCTGGTCAGAGATTCTCTTATACCTTGCATATCGCAGGCAGTGCATGAGCAATACATCGAAATTACATCTGCTCGGACCTCTTACAATGGCCCTTGACAGATTGCAAAAAATTTCTTCTTCTTCTCCTTCACATTATAAGAAGTCGCTAACATTACCCATTGGCCAACCTTGTAGCGTGGCGTTCTTGCAGTATGGTTCACTGCTTCTTCATCTTTTTTTCTACTGCCCTGGTATTAGCCGTGCACACCCTGTTCCGTATTTCCCTATCACTCTAATGGATTGTTTTTTCTATATCCGTCGTTATCGTCTCAGGTGCCTCAAACTTCAGTATCCAATTGCTTACTAGCGCTTTCGCCACTGCTTCTGCCTGTTCGTTGGGCATTGCGACCGTTTCCATGTATCTCGAAAAATTGTCTTAATCATGAGAAAACATTTATTCTCTGCATGTGTTTTGTTGAAAAGACCTAAGACATCAATCCTAAGTGTGTTGTAATAAAAGAAATAAAAATAAATAAATAAATATTACTGAATATTATTAAATATGCATATGAAATCACTTTTTAGATTGGTGTAATACGATTGCGTTATTAGAAAAGTTCTGTGCTTATATGAATTTTTCGGCTATCGGACTTCGTTTCTTGCTTCTTCAGTTGTAGGTGTAGGCAGCGGACTCCAAGGACACCGGCACTTGTCATAATTAAGAATATCCTCCTTACTTGATTTCATTTCACCTGAATAAGAAATAATACTGGTATCAAATTTCTTTGTTATTTCAAACATGTCTGATACAAAATACTCGTAGCCCGTCATCCACCGCACGGCACTACTTAACAGAACTTCTGCATACAAGAGAGTGTGTAAAAACAAATCATCTACAAGAAATTGAATGAATGCTTTTTTTTCTTTTATTTGTCTGCGCCTTACCGCGCTTTCGTAATTAACGTCTTTGCCAACTCTTATGATCGTTCGGTGTTTCATTTTTTGTTCTTTTTTTTAATAAATCTTACTTTTACTATAACCTGGGGGTCTTTCACCATGTACTTATACACAAGCAACTGAAACAGTGCTAATGCTTCAAGTAACCTCTAGAATAGAACACTTGTCCATCACAGACTCACTCTTTGTGCACACTGTATGCAATTTCTACATACCCTGTCCACATCCGCCTTCCTATTCTTCGATCAGTACCTCTCCGCTACTCTCCTGTGCGTAGAACCACATCCCTCGTGACATACTAACGCGTGACCATGTGTCTCTTCTCATGTTCTATGTCTCAGATTTTCTGACACCACAGCTCATGAGCTCAACTAGTTTTGCTGCACAGCAATTCATTCTCATCGTAAAACTGCGATTTCTCCTGAAACTGATTATACTCGTCACTCATCATCTGTGCTGTTCCCCATTCCGTAAGCTGATTACCTCTTATTTATAGTACCACTACTTCCCTACTCAATCCATCTGAATTTCTATGTTTCTTTCCAGATTTATGTATGACTTCAAAAACAAATTCACTCAGTCGTACTGCTCATAGCGTCAACCTAATAGATGTATCCTTCAACCACATCAATAATTTAAGTGCTGAATGATCCATTATCGCCGGTTCCCGTCAGATCACCAAAAAGTTAAGCGCTGTCAGGCTGGGCTATCACTTGGACCAGTGGCCATCTGGTCTGCCGAGCGCTGTGGGCAAGCGGGGTGCACTCAGCCCTTGCGAGACAAACTGAGGAGCTACTTGACTGAGAAGCAGTGGCTCCGGTCTCGTAGACTGACATACGGCCAGGAGAGTGGTGTAGTGGTGTGCTGACCACATGCCCCTCCATATCCGCATCCAGTGACGCCCGAGGGCTCAGGATGACACGGCGGCCGGTCGGTATCGTTGGGCCTTCCAAGGCCTGTTCGGATGGAGTTTATATTATGATCCATTACCACTCAAAACGTTTTCCTATAGAGATAACACTTTAAGTAGTTGATTATGTAAACAAGGCTCAACATTTCCTTTTCCATCATGTAGTAATTTTTCTTGATGTATAGGGCACTGGATGTTACAGGCCAGTGACTGCTTGAAACAACACACAACAAAATGCGTGGTTGGATGCGCTGCATGACAGAATGAATTCCTTATTGAACTTTGGAAACACTAAAATCAGACTCGATGTCAAAGTTTATTTCAGTATCTCAATAGCACGCTGACAGTACTCTGACCAAACAAATTTTTAAATTTTCTTCAATAACTGCGTCAATTGTCTGGCAGGATCCGCATACCCTTTAATGAAATTTCTATAGTAACTCACAACTCCAAGAAATGACTGCATTTCCTTTGCTGACTCAAACACAGAAAATTTGCATATGACTTCAACTAACTTTCGGTCCATCCTAACCCCATCCTTACTATGTGTCCATGATACGCCTCCTCATCTAACACAAAATTACACTTCTTTCTACTCAATGTTAAAATTCATGGCCCTCAATCTTAGGAGGCGTTACGTGCCTCCACATCACTCGCAAATACGATTGTATCATCACGATACACAGTGAATTGACATGGTTTCAACCCTATGTTCATCAACCTCTAAAACTTCACAGGTGCGTTTTCCAATGAGATAGGCATCCTTCTGAATTGATAATGTCCCCACGGCGAAGAAACTGCTGACTTTGGAAACAGGTTGGAGACATTGGGTCAAGCTGCTGGAAAACCATTCTGGAGTGTAATTAGCAGTCTTCGAAAGGGAGGTAAGAAGGAAATGACAAGTATTTTGGACAGGTCAGGAAAACTGTTGGTGAATCCTGTGGATGCCTTGGGCAGATGGAGGGAATATTTTGAAGAGTTGCTCAATGTAGGTGAAAATACGATCAGTAATGTTTCAGATTTCGAGGTAGAATGGGATAGGAATGATGATGGAAATAGGATCACATTTGAGGAAGTGGAGAAAATGGTCAATAGATTGCAGAGCAATAAAGCAGCTGGGGTGGATGAAATTAAGTCGGAACTCATCAAATACAGTGGAATGTCAGGTCTTAAATGGCTACACAGGATAACTGAAAGGGCCTGGGAGTCGGGACAGGTTCCATCAGACTGGACAAAAGCAGTAATTACACCAATCTTTAAACATGGAAACAGAAAAGATTGTAACAACTACAGAGGTATCTCTTTAATCAGCGTTGTGGGTAAAATCTTCTCAGGTGTTGTTGAAAGGAAAGTGCGAGTATTAGTTGAGGACCAATTGGATGAAAATCACTGTGGGTTTAGGCCTCTTAGAGGTTGTCAGGACCAGATCTTTAGCTTGCGGCAGATAATGGAGAAGTGTTATGAGTGGAACAGGGAACTGTATCTATGCTTTATAGTTCTAGAAAAGGCATATGACCGGGTTCCTAGGAGGAAGTTATTGTCTGTTCTACGAGATTATGGAATAGGAGGCAACCTTCTGCAAGCAATTAAAGGTCTTTACATGGATAGTCAGGCAGCAGTTAGAGTTGACGGTAAATTGAGTTCATGGTTCTGAGTAGTTTCAGGGGTAAGACAAGGCTGCAACCTGTCTCCACTGTTGTTCATATTATTTATGGATCTTATGTTGAAAACAATAGACTGGCTGGGTGAAATTAAGATACACTCCTGGAAATTGAAATAGGAACACCGTGAATTCATTGTCCCAGGAAGGGGAAACTTTATTGACACATTCCTGGGGTCAGATGCATCACATGATCACACTGACAGAACCACAGGCACACAGACACAGGCAACAGAGCATCCACAATGTCGGCACTAGTACAGTGTATATCCACCTTTCGCAGCAATGCAGGCTGCTATTCTCCCATGGAGACGATCGTAGAGATGCTAGATGTAGTCCTGTGGAACGGCTTGCCATGCCATTTTCACCTGGCGCCTCAGTTGGACCAGCGTTCGTGCTGGACGTGCAGAACGCGTGAGACGACGCTTCATCCAGTCCCAAACATGCTCAATGGGGGACAGATCCGGAGATCTTGCTGGCCAGGGTAGTTGACTTACACCTTCTAGAGCACGTTGGGTGGCACGGGATACATGCGGACGTGCATTGTCCTGTTGGAACAGCAAGTTCCCTTGCCGGTCTAGGAATGGTAGAACGATGGGTTCGATGACGGTTTGGATGTACCGTGCACTATTCAGTGTCCCCTCGACGATCACCAGTGGTGTACGGCCAGTGTAGGAGATCGCTCCCCACACCATGATGCCGGGTGTTGGCCCTGTGTGCCTCGGTCGTATGCAGTCCTGGTTGTGGCGCTCACCTGCACGGCGCCAAACACGCATACGACCATCATTGGCACCAAGGCAGAAGCGACTCTCATCGCTGAAGACGACACGTCTCCATTCGTCCCTCCATTCACGCCTGTCGCGACACCACTGGAGGCGGGCTGCACGATGTTGGGGCGTGAGCGGAAAACGGCCTAACGGTGTGCGGGACCGCAGCCCAGCTTCATGGAGACGGTTGCGAATGGTCCACGCCGATACCCCAGGAGCAACAGTGTCCATAATTTGCTGGGAAGTGGCGGTGCGGTCCCCTACGGCACTGCGTAGGATCCTACGGTCTTGGCGTGCATCCGTGCGTCGCTGCGGTCCGGTCCCAGGTCGACGGGCACGTGCACCTTCCGGCGACCACTGGCGACAACATCGATGTACTGTGGAGACCTCACGCCCCACGTGTTGAGCAATTCGGCGGTACGTCCACCCGGCCTCCCGGATGCCCACTATACGCCCTCGCTCAAAGTCCGTCAACTGCACATACGGTTCACGTCCACGCTGTCGCGGCATGCTAACAGTGTTAAAGACTGCGATGGAGCTCCGTATGCCACGGCAAACTGGCTGACACTGACGGCGGCGGTGCACAAATGCTGCGCAGCTAGCGCCATTCGACGGCCAACACCGCGGTTCCTGGTGTGTCCGCTGTGCCGTGCGTGTGATCATTGCTTGTACAGCCCTCTCGCAGTGTCCGGAGCAAGTATGGTGGGTCTGACACACCGGTGTCAATGTGTTCTTTTTTCCATTTCCAGGAGTGTATGTGAACACAAAATAAGCCGTCTTGCATATGCGGATGACTTAGTTGTGATGGCAGAGTCGATTGAAAGTTTGCAAAGTAATATTTCAGAGCTAGATCAGAAATGTAAGGCCTATGGTATGAAGATTAGCATCTCCAAAACAAAAGTAATGTAAGTGGGAAAGAAATATAAACGGATTGAGTGCCAAATAGGAGGAACAAAGTTAGAACAGGTGGACGGTTTCAAGTACTTAGGATGCATATTCTCACAGGATGGCAACATAGAGAAAGAACTAGGAGCGAGGTGTAGCAAAGCTAATGCAGTGAGCGCTCAGCTACGATCTACTCTCTTCTGCAAGAAGGAAGTCAGTACCAAGACTAAGTTATCTGTGCACCGTTCAATCTTTCGACCAACTTTGCTGTATGGGAGCGAAAGCTGGGTGGATTCAGGTTACCTTATCAACAAGGTTGAGGTTACGGATATGAAAGTAGCTAGGATGATTGCAGGTACTAGTAGATGGGAACAATGGTAGGAGGGTGTCCACAACGAGGAAATCAAAGAAAAACTGGGAATGAACTCTATAGATGTAGCAGTCAGGGCGAACAGGCTTAGATGGTGGGGTCATGTTACACGCATGGGAGAAGCAAGGTTACCCAAGATACTCATGGATTCAGCAGTAGAGGGTAGGAGGAGTCGGGGCAGACCGAGGAGAAGGTACCTGGATTCGGTTAAGAATGATTTTGGAGTAATAGGTTTAACATCAGAAGAGGCACCAATGTTAACACTGAGTAGGGGATCATAGAGGAATTTTATAAGGGGTCTATGCTCCAGACTGAACGCTGAAAGGCATAATCAGTCTTAAATGATGATGATGATGATGATGATGATGATGATGATGATGATGATGATGATGGCACCCACATTCAAGTGTCGATAACTGCAAAGAAACCTATGTCTTCGTGATCCATCCACTGATATTTTTTTGCGTATGACAACAATTCCTCCCTCCCATGGTCTATTACTTTAGTCAATAATCCAGTACTTCAGCTCCTGATCGTCGAACTCCTCCAGAATCAGTTGCAAGTAGCTTGGTACTCTATAACCTTTGTAGTGAAACCGGTGATTACTTTCGCGTCAGTATTCAATGTTGCATAACATGCATTGCTGGCAATGGCCGTTTTGAAAAAAAAAAAATCCTAAATTTCAACAGTAACTCTTCTATCTGTGTGTTATCACTTCCATTTAGGTGCTCCAATATCCCTTCAAATGCAGTTTCAACGGCATGTGGCGTTTGGCCATGGCCAACACCTCTTGTGTCCCACTCTTCTCCTGCAGGAAGTCTGTGTTAGCTGCAAACGACCCCTTTCTTAACCTTCATAGCGCTGAAATCATTCACAAACACAGGTATCATTTGCCTCTTGTATGCATATAACATTTCATTTCATTAAGCAACTTGCGTGATCCAATATTTTAGTTACTTCCCGTGGTTTCATCAGAAACACTCCAGTCGGTAAATCTGACTTAACATCAACCCAAAGCGATTTTCCAGCGCTCTTAGGTACACGATCGTGTGAATCGGGCCTTAGTGTGATTGTTCGTAATTTAAACGGTTTGTCTTACTCGATGGACTCACCTCATGACATCGCTATGCTGACGGTGGTTTCGCCTACCTGAAACATTTTCCTGGAAAGCTCTACCATGAGTTGATGAAGGTCGATTTTGGCACAAGGCTGATGCAAGGAATGCAAGTCCACAATCATGTCACAGCCGTCAGTCACATGTGGTATTATCTCTACATATTGTCTGTACTGAATCGTTACCAGACGTAAATTTACGTCCATTGATTCCAGTTGAGTGGCTAAAAACCCACTCCACACAATCTGTATCATGGTGGGTTCCTTTGTTCATGTTACACAAAATCTCCACTGGAAAGTGACACATGCGGCCCTGTGTCCAACAATATCCTGCAGTTCTTGTTCCCCACTGTTCCTTTGACCGCTTAATCCACCTCGTCTTCATAGCATCTAATTTGGCTAGGAATACCCAAATGTTGACCTGGGGTTCCCTTCGGCATTTGACGCCTGACTCATCCTTGGTTCCCTACCCTTGGAACTACCGTTCCCATTATGCTGACACCTAACTCTACTCCGACGCCTGTCGGAGTGGCCGTGCGGTTCTGGGCGCTACAGTCTGGAGCCGAGCGACCGCTACGGTCGCAGGGTCGAATCCTGCCTCGGGCATGGATGTGTGTGATGTCCTTAGGTTAGTTAGGTTTAATTAGTTCTAAGTTCTAGGCGATTGATGACCTCACCAGTTAAGTAGCATAGTGCTCAGAGCCATTTCTACTCCAACTTTCTCGTGGCTGGCAACATTTTTTTCTGCACATTAACCGTCTGTCCCCATCTATAATGGCTTATATTGGCTGAAAACACTGTCGGTCTAACTTGCAACTCGGCTGACACATCAATTTCCTGGCATTCTACTATCAGTCTAACAGCTGTATGCAAAGCGAGTGATCGGTACCTCTGTTCATACCATTCTCAAAATTCGCGAAGGCAACCCTCTTAAAAAAAAAAAAAAGTCTGAGGCTCAAATAAAACTACTTTATTCACTATAGCATTCAACCTTAACTCGGATGTACAACAATCAATATACCTAATTCTATGCGAAAGTTCTTCTACCGATTCTGTATGGTTCTTTGTTACAATGTCCAACTGTTCCCTGTTCTCCTTCGTCTACCTTTGAACTAATCCCTTCTTACATTCTTCAAATGTTCCAATTCCCTTGAGAGCCTCTGTATATCGCACGCATGCTTTTAGTTCTCCAGTTAATCTCAATTTAGCTACCTTCAAAAGTTCCGTGTCAGACCACCCTTCAGCCTTTGCCAGATTCCTAGTAAGGTCCTCCACAAACGCTGCACATGCTCACAGCTATCACAGAAAGGAGCAACTAAGTAGTTGTTGAAAGATCTACATTTCCCAGCAGCAACTGTGCTTCTACTAGACCACAAGACTCTCTATTAACTGCTGTTAATTGTGCTACCCTTCCAGACAAAATATGAACTATCTCGGTTCTGGTAATTCTTGCATCTCTGACTTTACCAAAGCCTTGCCCTTGTCGACACTCACCCTGAAACACCAACAATTACAGGACACACAAAATAAAGTACATTAACGTACGTCTAATCATTAGCCATTTTGAGTTTGGGCACTGTGCAGCCACATTCCCGTAACATTTACAAATGAAATATACTACCGATACTGATTCTATTCGTGGTGCTTTATGACCTTCCAAATAAAACTGCCTGCGTCTGACAAGCTTTAGCTAATGATGTCCCGCATAACCTCTAAAGTGCGACAAATCCACTGGTTCCTTACTTTTAGCAAAATTAACCTTACAAAAAGCACGGCAGTCAAGCTGACAGTCAAGCTTCTTTTCCATGACCAAGACACTTTGGAAATGACCACTAAAATTTCTTGACTCACCGTATCCTAGGTTTAGAAACTGTGCAGTTGTCTTAGCTGGTGGGTCTGAGGTGGGGGATGGGGGGACGCTTTGTGTGCCAATCGAACAGCCTGAAATTCTAAATTCTCTTATTGCAGCTGCCGCCGGTTTGAAAAGGCTTCAACCCACTTCCAAATGGCTCAAATGGCTCTGAGCACTATGGGACTTAACATCTGAGGTCATCAGTCCTCTAGAACGTAGAACTACTTAAACCTAACTAACCTAAGGCATCACACACATCCATGCCCGAGGCAGGATTCGAACCTGCGACCGTAGCGGTCGCGTGGTTCCAGACTGAAGCGCCTAGAACCGCTCGGCCACACCAGCCGGCTCAATCCACTTCCACTTAGGTACTGTTGTGGCGACTGTTTCCACAAATTTCCAGGCCAGCTCAACTCACAACGTCGCGACGGCAGTGTTATATTTTGTAATTCGTAACACCTGTGCTTGCCAGCGGCTGGCACTACTGCAAACCTATTCCTAATTTTCGCGTTTCTGACGAAATATGGTCGGTGCGCTACGACTGGAACTGATATTATCGCATAATAAGTGAGGTGTAAAACAAAACACAGAGATTCAGATAGAGAGATGCTGAATGAAATGAGTTGGGATGTCAAAAGAGCAATTCGTGAATCCTTCAGTGACTAAAATAGCAGAATACTGACGAAAGCCGTCTCGCAAAACCCGAAAGGAATCCTGTTGGTATGTAGAAGCTATTAGTGGCACAGAAGATAGTGTGCGATCGCTCACGGACTTGACAGGAAGTGGAACTGGGGCACCAAAGCAAAGCAGAAATGCTTAATTCTGTTTTCAAATGTTCCTTTCCAGAGGAAAACCCAGGATTACTGCACAGTTTTAATTCTCATACCACTGAAAAGATGACTGAAGTAGATCTTGGAGTCAGAGGTGCTGAAATTCTTAAAACTGAACAAAGTCTCAGGGCTCAATGGAATCCGTATCACCTTCTATACCAAATTTGCGGCCGAGTTAGCCCCTCTTCTAACTGGAAGCTGTCTTAGACCCCGCGAGAGAGATATAGAGAAAAAAATAAAATAAAAACATGATCAGTAGTTGGAAGAAAGCAAAGTTCACATCTTCTAGAAGAAGGGACCAGATGTGATCCACAAAACTACACTCCATGATCCTTGACATTCATTTGTTGTAGAATCTGAGAACATATTCCGAGTTCAAGCGTAATACAGTACCTCGAACAGAATGACGTCCTCCATGCCAGCCAACATGGACTGCGAGAACATCGATCATGTGAAACACAATTCCCACTTTTCTCCTATGACATATTAAAAACCATGGAGCAAGGCAGGCAGGTAGATACAGTATTTCACAATTCCCAGGAAGCATTTGACTCGGTATAACATCTACGGTTACTATAAAAATATTATCGTATTGGCGACCAAGCAAAATTTGTGATTAGCTTGATGATTTGTTGGAAGGGAGGACACCGAATGATATCTTGGATGGAGAGTCATCAAGAGATCTACATCTACATCTGCATCTACGTGTATAATATGAAAATCAGAGCGTTCATCGAACCACCTTCACAATAAATCTCTATTATTCCAATCCTTTAACTTCGGGAGTGCCTCAGGGAATTATGTTATGACCCCTGCCGTTCATATACCTATTGAAGGGGTTGCAGACAATATTAATAGTAAAGTCATACTTTATGCAAATGATGTAGTCATCTGTACTGAAATACTGTCTGAAAGAAGGCGTACAAATTCTCAGTCAGATATTAACAAGATTTCAAAGTCGTAAAGAGATTGGCAACTTACTTTAAACGCTCAAAAATGGTTCAGATGGCTCTGAGCGCTATGGGACTTAACATCGGAGGTTATCAGTCCACTAGAACTTAGAACTACTTAAACCTAACTAACTTAAGGACATCACACATTCCCATGTCCGAGGCAGGATTCGAACCTGCGAGCGTAGCAGTCGCGCTGTTCCGGACTGGAGCACCTAGAACCGCTCGTCCACCGCGGCCGGCTAAACGTTCAGAGCCCGCATCTCGTGGTCGTGCGGTAGCGTTCTCGCTTCCCACGCCCGGGTTCCCGGGTTCGATTCCCGGCGGGGTCAGGGATTTTCTCTGCCTCGTGATGGCTGGGTGTTGTGTGCTGTCCTTAGGTTAGTTAGGTTTAAGTAGTTCTAAGTTCTAGGGGACTGATGACCATAGATGTTAAGTCCCATAGTGCTCAGAGCCATTTGAACCATTTGAACCATTTTAAACGTTCAGAAATGTGAAATTGTATCCTATGACTATAACATCAATGAGTTATAGCTGGAATCTGTCAACTGATACAAATTCCTGGTTGTAACACTTTCTAGGGATATGACGTGGAACGATCACTCAGGCTAAGTCGTAGGCAAGTGTTACTGGTAGAAATGCAATCAATCTACAAAGAAGATTGCTTACAAATTACTCGTGTGATCCATACTAGAATACTGTTTACGTCTGTGGGACATATAACAAACAGGACTAATAGATGACATTGGACGTATAGAGCGAAGGGCAGCACGAATGATCACAGATTTGTTTGACTCATGGGAGAGTGTCATGGAGATTCTGAAAGAACTGTAATGGCCGACTCTTGAAGATAGACCTAAACTTTCCCGATGAAGCCTACTTCCAAAATTTCAAGAACCGACTGTAAATGAGAACTTTAGGAATATACTGCTACTAACCGATCTTTTGGAGATCTTGAGAACAAGATCAGATTCATTACAGCGTGGACAGAGCCATTCAAACAGTCGTTCTTTTCACGCTCCGTATCTGAACGGAACGAACAAAAGCTCAAATAACTGGCACAAGGGGAAGTACTCTCTGCCATGCACTTCACATTGGTTTATAGAGAACAGATGTAGATGTAGATGAACAGAACACATAAAATTGAGCGAAGCGGACTATTACGACAAGCGAAATTACAAAATTCTCGTTATTTTCCTAACACACGTCAAATGTCACAGCAAAAATACCACACGGATAGAACACAAACAAAGTAACTGGGGCTGTGTTCCTGGACATCGAAAAAGCCTTCGACCGTCTGTGGCACAACGGCCTCATAGGCAAACTCAGCGACGCAGGGTTCCCCGACGGGCTCGTACGTTCAAAAATGGCTCTGAGCACTATCAGACTTAACATCTGAGGTCATCGGTCCCCTAGAACTTAGAACTACTTAAACCTAACTAACCTAAGGACATCACACACATCCATGCCCAAGGCAGGATTCGAACCTGCGACCGTAGCGGTCGCGCGGTTCCAGACTGAAGCGCCTAGAACCGCTCGGCCGCACCGGCCGGCAGGCTCATACGTCTCATACACTCTTATCTCACGGACAGGAGTTTCAACACCGACATGCAGGGCAAACAATCGACACGACATGGTATCCAGGCAGGAGTACCCCAAGGAAGCATCCTAGGACCCATACTGTTTAACCTCTACATTAATGACCTCCCAGATACACGCAACACGACGGTGGCAATCTACGCGGATGACACTGCCATCCTCGCGCGAGACTGGAAACTGTCTAACGTGAACTCACAACTACAGACTGCACTCAGAGCGGCAGAGCCTTGGCTGGTGAAATGGCGTGTTAGAGTAAACGTCGACAAATGCGAAGCCGTTCTGTTCACTAGAAGACCGAAACTACTGCGCATACATCAACACTGCAATCCAATAACACTACATGCACGCCCAATACGACTCCTTGAGAAGGTCAAATACCTCGGTGTCTGGCTGGACCGGAAACTACTCTGGGGGGACCACATTCAACACGTGACAAACAAAGCAAACGCGAGGCTCAAACAACTCTATCCTATGCTTAACAGGCGCAGCACACTGAATAGGAGGGTGTCCACCACACTCATTAGACCTCTGATGACGTATGCTGCTCTCGTCTGGGGATACGCTGCGCCCACTCGCCTGCTCCGTCTGCAGCTCATACGGAACAAAGTACTCAGAATCACAAGCAATGCTCCGCGTTATACCAACACCACGGATCTTCATCGGGAATATCGGCTAGATACCCTCTTGCAGGTATTCCAAAAACTCTTCACACAACTGTACAGATACACTAGAAACTAGCTTAACCCGTTTATTCTTTCTATGGGAAACTACGACCACAACCATAGATGGAAACATAATAGACGAAAGACTATTAGCAAGGAACTAAACATCTATGGTCCATAGCACGCTAGCACGACAGTACTGGCGAGCCTCTGCAACGCAGCTTCTACTGGCAACCCCAGATGCTCGACCCGCCGAAAAACAGGCAATCGCAAGGAAGCCGTTCTGTACACAACACGCAAACCAGCCACACACACCCCCTACACTGTGAGTTGATCTACGGCCGATCGCACACTAATGTCTGACGACCTCGGACTATTAGAGGGACGCAGCCGCTGCAGCAGGCCCTACAACGAGCACCCGCAGCGACAAACGTAACGCTGCACGATACCTCGCACTAACATAGCCACACCTTGCATGCTCTGTTGCAGCTAGCAAGCCGCTACTGCCCTTACTACCCGTCCTACTGTCGCAGAGGTTTTTTTCCTTGGCGCTTGTATGTGTGAAATCTTATAGGACTTAACTGCTAAGATCATCAGTCCCTAAGCTTACACGCTACTTAACCTAAATTATCCTAAGGACAAACACACACATCCATGCCCCAGGGAGGACTCCAACCTCCTTGGCGCTTGCCTTGGTACTTTTTCCCTCTGCCCTTACAAACCGCTACCCTTCCGTCGCTTCCATCCACCTTCTGTCTCCTGATGAACCATGTCAATGAGTAATCCTACCCAGACGCATGGACAACATCACAGCCCGCACCCTGTGACTCCTGATTCGAAAACTAACATGTTATAAGGAGGTGATGACAGTAGAACTTTTGGTTTGGTCACCACGTTGGTGTGGGCTTGGAGGGTGGAGGGGCCCCATCCTATAACTTAAAAAAAAAAAAAAAAACTTCCAGAATCGCAATCTTGTAGAGTTAAAAGGCTGGTAGTAACACTGAAAGTATCCATTGACTCATAGTAGAAATGAAGCTGTGCACGAGGTGAAGGCTTCCGGACTCTGCAGGGAGACGCAATGCGTGCCGTCATACAGCAGAGTGGCTAGAGCGATGGTCTGTAAGCAGAGCGGGCTGCCGAGCCGACGGACTGCCGTAGGAGGGGGTGTGGGGGGGAGGGGAGAGGTGGGGAGGGGGGGAGGGGGGAGGGGGGAGGGGGGGCTGGCCAACTGCACTGCAACAGCCCGCTGTGTATGGCCTGTACTGTACTTTTTGGATTTCAGCAAAATTTTCTACTCTGTCAACTTCGATGTTGTAGTTCCTAAACTCAAAAGTCAAACCTTTTCTACAAGATGTGTACAATGGTTCTACTCATATCTCATGTACCGCCAACAGTGTGTAATAATCGGAACCAAGGAGTTCGCAATGGAAGAACGTAGTATCGGGGATATCACAAGGATCAGCACTGGGCCCCTTCTCTTTATGTGATAATGGTGTGTCGAGTATTATCTCCCATTGCAAACGTCATTTATACGCTGTGGACCTTCAGTTATACCTAAGTGCAAGCCCAACAATTCTGCGCACAGCCATCCAGAATGTAAACCCTGACTTACATGCAGGTTTGAAACATGCATTTAAAACGCGAGCAGTCTTAGTCGCACACTAAAGATTTACTATTCCTCAGCTGAGAGAATCTCTTTCAGCCTTAGTCCTAAGCCTCACAGAATTAAACTGTTCTCTTCCTGTAAAGAATTTTGGGATAATTCTGGACCATCACTTAGAGTGGACTGAACACACAACTGCAGTCGGTAAGGTGTCAGCATCACTGCCTCGATACAGAAATGTAAAAACTTATTTCCTCTCGAACTTAAAAAGAAACTCGTAGATCACCAATAGTCCCCACCCTGATTACGGTGATCCTACTCTCCAAGGATTCTCGAATGAGAGCTCACGTCTTCTGGAACTGTCGATGAATGCTTGTGTGACGTACGCTATTTCGACCATATCACCCCTGCCTATGAACAATTATCATCGTTACGTACCGGAATGCGTAGAATTATTATACATCGTGTTTGCTGTATCGTTTTCTCAATCGTTGCACTCCTTCCTATTTATCTCCAACCCTCACGCAACTGTCTGAACAACACAGCAGGAATACTCGTCCGCAACAAAGTAAAACCCTCTCTGTAACACTACACAACACTCCCTTTTTCTCTACATCATCTTCCGTATCAGGAATCCGATTCTGGATCAATCTTCCTCAAAATATTAAAGAAACTGAAGTACCTTCAAACTTCAAAATACTGCTAATGTCCCACTTACTTTCGCTACAGCTGTCTCTTCTGCAACTCACTCTCGTCAACCCTCCCTTCACTTCCCACCCCACCTTCCCCTTCCCTTATCCTCAGAGTTCTCTATGAAATTCTCTTCTTTCCTAGTAAGCACTGCCACTTTCATTTCAATCTTCTCTTCTTTCACTATCCCTTCCACTTCTTCTAATACTAAACAATGCTACAAAAGTGCTAGACTATTAGACACCATTCTTAATGCTTCCACGATTTTATTAGTGTTATTGGTGTTGGTATTATTATTATCATTATTATAATTAATATCTCTACCAGTTATTATTTTTATTAATAGTGCAAATTACTATTATTGCGTTTGTTATGTAATAAATAATCAGCATCATTCTTAAACCCTTCATCATTTTATCGTCATTATTAGTGTTAAAATTAACATTATTATTACTGCCAATTATAATTTTTTAATAATGCAAATTATTATTATTTCGATTGTTACATGACATTTTTTGTATATCTTGTTCCTGGTCAGATGTAAGATAGGGCCTTAGGGCAATACTCTGGCAAGTTTAAACGAACAATAAATAGATGCTCAGCTCGCCAGCCCGACTCGGGAGTCCTCGCCGAGTTGCGAAAGTAGAAAGATCTGCTGTAGCAGAGCATGCTCTTTAGTCACGAAACCAAGTGACGTTTCCTGAAACCATAAATTTACCTCCAATGGCGAACTATAATCCACAGTTATAAAGAAGCGCCAACTACATATATAAAAAACGCGATAATTTTAATAGAAAAGAAAGAGCATTGAAACTTAGTGTTATATGGACAAGATTTTATCTGCCGATCAAGTGGTTTCTTCTCTGACGCCCCCTTTTCACGGTATTTATGTCGCTTTCTGACGTCCGCCTTGTCACGAAGTTTCTTATCAGTGCACACTCTGCTGCAGAGAGTAAATTTAGTTCTGGAAAATCCCCCCAGTCTGTGGTTAAGCCATATCTCCGCAATATTCTTTCTACCAGGTGTGCTGGTTCTGCAAGTTTCGCAGGAGAACTTCTGTGAAGTTTGGAAGGTAGGAATGAGGTCTCGTGGAAGTAAAGATGTGAGAACAAGTCGAGAGTCATCCTTGGGGAGCTCCGTGAGTAACACACATGCCAGAAAAAGTCAAAGCCGTGAGTTCGAATCTCGATCCAGCATACAATTTCTCTGCCAGGAAGTTTCCCCTTTGCCGATGTTCAACGCAGTTATGGACCAAAAGTCAAGAACGAGAGAGTTTCATGGGTCAAGACCATACAACCCAGAAAATTCAGCAGCGTCTAAGCCTGCACTGTACAAAAATTACTATAATAATGAATTTGTCAAAGGAGAAAAGATACTTGACGAAATGAGATAAAATTATCGGTGATACCTTGCGGTTACATACATTGTGTCTGGTCTTCTTTACCAACAGTGAATTTTTATCGGCACCGTATCTTTAGTATGGGAACCAGAGAAATGTATGTATAGAAACGACAGTCACAGTGATGATTTTTAGGAACGCCAAAGTGAAAGCGGAAAGTTTTTGTGGGAACAGTTAAAAAAAAAAGATAAAAAAAGTGGGCTATAACCCTAAGCTTCTGGTTCCCCCTAATGTAAAATCTATGCGCCCTTCTTGAAAGCGGTATATTGCGCCTAGCCTTAGAAATAATTAAAAATTAAATAATACAGTCTGTTTAAATAACATTCATCTGATTATCTATTACACCCTGCGTGAATGAAAATAGAAACTTGGGGTGAATTTTAGCTTGTGCAAAGGACTACAAAGTGGTAGGTTCCTCTGACTGGAATGAGATACCGCCCAATTCTTTGGGTTTAAAGATCTTAATTAATAGTACGTTGTAAGTACCGTTTAAAATAACCTTTTATTGGAAGGAGCATCTGATTTTATGGGGTATGTCTTTAATACACGTGTCCATACTACCATAGGGTACTTTTTATAATAAAGCTTACGATCAAAGTTTTCATTTACCTTTCATCAATGTTTAATATGCCCTCTACTTGACGCAAGACGACCATCCACACGATGGTAAATGGTAAATTCGTCCCATTGTGTTATGAGATGTCTGCAAACACTGCGTTTACTGCTGTCGCCACATGGCGTCGCAGTTCACTCAGAATTATAATAAGGGGAGCCACAGTCACAAAGATGGTTGAGTTGCTTATAATTATGTATTATTTATATTTTAGGATAACTAATCAGTAAAAAACGCAGGACATGTTGTATCGAAAGCATGAAAGCCATCTGACAATGAATCGTAATGATTCCAAACCGGTAACGGTACCCTTTGAATAAAGGAACTTAAAATAAATTTGTGGCTGATTGCTGTCTCAACACCATCAACGTTTATCTTCAGCCGGCCGCTGTGGACGAGCGGTTCTAGGCACTTCAGTCCGGAACCGCGCTGCTGTTACGGTTGCAGGTTCGAATCCTGCCTCGGGCATGGATGTGTGTGCTGTCCTTAGGTTAGTTAAGTTTAAGGAGTTCTAAGTCTAGGGGACTGATGACCTCAGATGTTAAGTCCCATAGTACTTAGAGCTGTTTGAACCATTTGAATTTGATTTATCTTCAAATAACAGCCACGGTCTCCAACCAAGTCATCGTATGACAAAATCTCATATCGTACTTCAGTTGAAATGTTCGATAAATTTCGGCCTGACTTGAGTTCATTTTTACAGTACTTAAATTATACATTCCATATCTAAAGATAATTTTGCATAAATTTGATCACTAAAACACTATTTTTCTGATAATATAATTTTGAAACGTCCCCTTTGAACAATTATACACGACTGTGCTTAAACTGACACACAATATTTTTAGCGCAACGCAATCTGACTTTCAAAAATCCCTACAAAAGAATGGCCCTGACTAACATTAAACTATACCTTTCACAAATCACTTACCTCACAAAAATTTTCGCTGCTCAAGCTACTGCAATACAGCGAGCGCCACTACTGCCAGCTAAATAAAAGATTCAAACTATGGAAGGCACTAACTACTGATAGGGATAGTTAGCAAATGAAAGATATTAATAGAGAACAAACAATTTATTTACCTTGATATCATCATATATAAATATAGCAGTTCATGACAAATTTCAAAACTCCGCCATCTCTCTCCCCACATCCACCACTGCTGGCGGCTCACCTCCAACTGCGCAACGCTACTCGCTGTTCACAGCCAGCTGCCTAACACTACAATGGCGAGTATTACAACAATGCAAAGCAGCCACAGATTGCACACAGCACAGCCAGTGATTTTCATACAGAGGTGGCATTACCAATAAAAAAACCTAAACAGCCTACTTACATAGCCCCCATGCTCCCCACAAAAAATTTTACAAATTGGATTGGGCAGTGGCCAATACAGATTTGAAAAAATTTTTCATAATTACAATAACAAAGAAATCAAATGCACACACTTATTGATACAATGTTGGTCAAAAGCTAAAATTTTCTCACAGTCCATAAAGACAGTCCTCATCATTCGTCACAGTAAAATTGCAGTGTTTTTCTCAAAGTCTGAGCAGTAAAGGAAAATGCACACAGAAGTAGTGGATTTCCATGCAATCTTGAAGAAGTAGTGTTGTCCTTCCAACGGAACGACAGTGCTGACTCTTGACATGCATACAGGTAATGGGCCACAACAGAGCAAACCCACAGCAGAGTCATTCGACAGTTTGAAGAAGATTGGTAGGTAGGTCATCACAGAGCAGACCCACTGTAGTCCTGGTAGAGATTACGGTATTGGTGGGCCACCAGAGGTGCAGACCCACTGCAGTCCTTGTAGAAATAATGGTATTGATGGATCATCAAAGATGTAGACCCACTGTAGTCCTTGTAGAGATAGCCAGCAGCCATCTGTTGTGACTGTGTAGGTGCACAATCACCATTGAAGAGTCTTGCAGGTAATACAGCAAGTCCATAAACCACCACTTGTGCACTCACAAAGTTTTCGGAACTGTCCTTAGAACCAACAATGCTGTTATCCAGTCCCTTGCTGAATTATTAACAAACGTGCAAACACTAACAGTCCCTACTTCTCACATATTGTCCATATACTATGACCAACAGAAACGTGTGCAGTGAAATGTAACTTACAAGTTAATAATAAAATGAACTGGTGTCAATTACAATTTTATAACATGAGAATACAATTACAAAGGTACAAAATACATCATTAAAGAACATAATAGTACAGATAACATTTGTAGTAACACAGACTTTACAAAAGAATAGAAATAGACATATACATCAGTGTTACAGGAATTATGACATAAGTAAATACATAAAAGATCAGAATAACTTTTGAAACATCAACTTCACACATGAGCATTAACACAAAACAGAATAAATAATGTCTAAACATCTTTACGAAGTAAATAACACATTGTTAATGCCAATTGTATTTGAGGATAACAGTATTCCTCATCATAGTGAATGTAACTTAGTATTAGAAGAGAAAAAAGTTCTATGAAACAGTACACAGAGACAGGAAGAAAACAAATACGCAAGGGTACACAAACATATAGTGGGATAACACAAAAGGGAAAGGACAGGGTTTGTTTTACTGCAGTATTTTGCATGGAGATCTCCCTTTGTTCATCATTATTCCCAAAAAGTCCTATCTAAGCCTGCTTTCTGTATTCTGTTCATATTTCTTTCAAAATAATTATTTCTGATTGTACAATACTCATTTGGGCCCAAATCTTTTTTATATAACTTCGCAATGCATTCTTTACCTATTCTCCATAGTCAGTTTCTCATATAGTCTACCCCCTCTTAAGCTAACTTAAATCTACTGAGCTCAGATGCTAAACTAAGGGACGAGGCAATGCAGCAGCACATAAAACAATTAATATAAACAGCAATGAAAAAAAAAATGGAAAATCGCAAAGCAAGCTACAGTAAATCTAAATTACCAAGCAATTCAACATTACAACTAATATGAGGCAATGCGCAGCAAACAAAAAAATAAATCTGGCTTAGCAGAGTAACACAAATTGAAGTTCAGTAGCACTATGCCTGGCAAACAGCAGTAACTTATACCTAAACATGACATAGCTCAAGCAGAAAAAATATTACAGTAAAAACAACAATGCAGATAAGGGAAATGTATATTCACATCTTAATATCTATGTAATTAAAGTGGTGCACCACAACAACTGATTGTAAAAAGAAATATTACCATGTACTTGAAAAGAAAATTATGTGTTACTGTTACTAGTTCCTTCTTATTGTTCTTTCCTTTCCAAGTGCTCCTTTTTTAAAGAATGTGGATCATAAAATAATTATTTAATAAATCTGTTGACAGAAAGTGTTCACATTAGCAGATGCATTTAAGTTTATTTTATAAAACCAATGCTGCAACACAGCTGGAAACCAGATATTACACAAAATGAGCAATCTCTTAACTACAAAGACAATAGATGTAAAATGTTTCTAATCATTTCATTAGGCATTTTAGTAAATATCATAAATTACGAGCTCCACAGTATGCTTTCAACAAGGAAATGTCAATAGCGAGGACAATGGCCTCCCCTTTCTTTTTTTTTACCTGTGCCGCTGAAAGGGTAATGGCTTTTTTTTTTTTTTTTTCGGGCGGCTGTCGCCCAGGTGGGTGCCCGCGACGCATTACGTGCAGGTGGTCACTTAACTTTCTTACAGAAATATTTACGACAGCAGTTTCCGCTACAGTGACAGTCTCACATAAAAATATTTTACAGGTCAAGAATTAGCGTTGCAAATCTGTAGGAACAAAATCCTATAAATATAAGTGTCCAAAAAAATTTTCGCCGGCATTGTGACACATTCACGCATTTACACACATTTCATAACTCTTAAAGTACGATTCTTGGTTTCCAACATCCTGTTTCACAAGTCAAGAGTCCCTACCCACTATTCATTACTCCTTACCTTATTACACATATTCGTATCCATCGACACTCGTCAATATTTCGTCATTATAAATTTGAAGCATAATCAAATAACTCATATAGCCTCAGCCTATTAATCATAAACATACCTCAGCAGCATAATACACATCGTCGTCGTAAAAATAACATCATAACACCTCAGTCAAATCTCAAAATCGCCGTAGCTTCCTCCAATAATTAAAAAAATTCTCTGCTCATGTCAAAAGTGTCATCTGCCTCAAACGTACTTTAAAAATCATGAATCCATACCAAATACATCATTCAAAGTTCTCATAGTATCACAATGGTTCTGAAAAAATATGAAGAGTTCACACAGTACAGACAAAATACAATTTCGTAAGTGTGAAGTTATCGAACGGTGTAATTACATAAACATGTGTCACTGACGTAGTAAAAAACATGTTTATCTCTCAGTTAAATGATCAGATAGCTGTGTAATTTGTGTGTTAGAGAAATATGGTACCGATGTGTAAAGTTGTATAAGCAAATACCATATTAGCTAGGGTTCCTTGTGGTTGCCACACACATGGTACACAAAGTAAGCATGTACCCCCCTGAGGATAAATGTAATTATACCCTCAGGTGTTACAAATTACAGCAATGGAATGAAATGTATCACGGAAAACTTTCTTTGTAATTAAAAAATCTTTAAAAATAAGTGTTTTGAGTATAAGATTAATCACTCAAATGCGTGTACTGTAGCGCTAAACTGTGCATCTTGTCGCAACATAATCTCTGTGGAAGTGTCGTAGTTATCGTCCTCCGAAAGCTAAGTTCTGCAGAAGTCAATGTACTTACCTCATGATAAACAAAAGTGAAATGCTTTATGTATAGATATCTTAGTTATTACGCTTATTGTTGTGATGAAGAAAGTACTGTACTGTAATGTGTTGTTGTGCTACAGAAAAGGCAGTCTCATTGTAGCTATACCACAAAAGTTACTACTAAAACATGTTTTTCTTCCCAGAAGAATTCAGAAAACTGTGCAGATATAAAACAGAAACACCGCAAAAGCAACATTTTAAATTGTCACTCATTAGTAGCGTCGTGATAAAATCGTGTAGCTGTCACATAAACTAACCACTGTGTCATCTGGTATCTCACAGAAAGTACTTTAAATCCAGAATGTATTTTCAAGTAAACCAAAATGTTGCATTAGAATCTCATTAGCAGTACCAGTATGTATCCTAAGTATGTAAGCCTGATAGTCGTTACGTAATCGTGCAACTAACAAGCAAGAATGTACAAATACAACACTGTGTTGTCTGTTCACTATAACAATGCATTCGTAATTTCTGTTTAAAAATGTTCCCTAGGTTCTAGACTGGATATTTAACTTCAAACATTGTTGTATGTTAACAGATTCTAAGTCTGACAAAGCATACTAGTAGCGTCAATTGAAAAGTTTTATGGCAAAGAAAAAGTTAAAAAGCAGATTATCTTTCAATAATCGGTTTTACATGTGAAATGTGGTACAATCTTTTACTCTTCAAGGTACTCAGAATTTCAGCTTGAACGCAATTATCATGCAGTATACGTCGGTAAAGAATACTGGAATTTTTCACAAGGTTAGCGTCTATGTTATTTTTCTCTGAGCCATCCGGCGCACGTGGGTGCCTGCGGTGCGAGTCATTGTCTGTCTCTTTGTTGGCGCGCGTTGTTATTGGGATTAGGAGACCTAACTTCTACAAATTCGCCTTGCCGAGAAGGCCCAGCTCTGTTAGAATCCCGCCAGTTCTGATGAAATTCACGTCTGTCGTTTTGTCGGTAGTTTACATAGTTTCTTGTTTGTAGGTCATGTGGTGGAGAATTTCGCCCTGAGTTGTAACTGCGCACTGGACCGTTGCGTCTAAAGTTATTCTGTCTCCCTTGATAATAATTGTTATGGTTCCCATATTGTCTGTTTCTAAGGTAATCTCTGTCATATTCTTTACTACGGAAATGCGATCTTTCTCTGTAACTATTATTACTCTGCCAGTGGTTGTCATACGGGTGGTGTCTGTTTTGGTCACGATTTGCGTTGTAAGAATAGGCTTGTCGTGTCCAGTTATTGCTTCTGTCGTCACGAAATTGTGACGGATGTGACCTGTAGTGATTGTTTTCCTGTTTTTGCATCCCGCGACTGTCTGTGTCGATTTCTAATTCTTGTAACAGTCCCTGAAAAGCTTCAATGTCGTCTTTGCAACGTCCTGCTAAAATAATATGTCGTAAATATTCAGGCAATTTCATTAAGCAAATGCGGATGAGTTCTGAAGGGCTGTATGGGTTTGAAAGATATTGATTCTTATGCAACATGTCTTCAAAATATTTGACAAGACTGGAAAATTCAGATTGTTCGAAATGTTTCATCATTATGATGCCATGTTTTACTCGGTCTTGTGTGGCTTGAGACCAATATGCTGAAAGGAAGGCATGGTAAAATTCTCCTTCACTGTGGCAATCGTGAATGACCGATCGCATTCTTGCAGCTGGTTCATTCTCTAAGTAGCCACACATAAATTCTAATCTGTGTTCTAACGACCAGTTGGGAGGAAAACAATGAGAGAATTGATGGAGCCATGCTTGTGGATGAATGTCGTTGCCAGAATTCTTAAATGTTTTGAATTTACGTGTAGTAATGAACAGCTTATAGTCAAAATCATCATGTCGGCGAGTCGCATGTCGGTCATTGTTACGTCGTTTCGGCGGTTCCATCCCAAAATTGGGTGTGACTTGCCAATTTCTTTCATAATTTCCGAATTGTCCTGTGTTATTATTTTGTGTCTGTTCCGTATTTCTAAGTCCCTCTTCCCGTATTGGAGCGCGAGTGGCCTCTGAAATGCATAATTCTTGTATTACCTGAGTCAGCTGATCTTGTACTTCCCGGATTTCTCTTTTGTACTGTGTATTGATTTGATTTTGATTTTGTTTGAATTTTCTAATTTGTTCATACTCTTCTGTGTCAGTGAAGGCTACAGGTCTTGTGTCATTCAGATCATAATCTACCTTTGTAGATAAGTTAGTGACCTGATCCGAAAGTTCGGCTACTTTCTCCGATAGTGAACACATTTCCTCAGTGTGTTTTTCTGAACCAAGTTTCAGAGTGTCCATTTGTGTTGAAATCGAATCTACTGTGTCCTTCAAGTTTTCCTGAGTTTTTGCAAGTTGCGTAACCGAATCGGTAGATGCAACTGAGTCAAATTTAGCTTGCAAGGTCTCATGATTTTCATGAACAGTAGTTTACAGTTCTTTTATGGCTGCTTCGTGATTCTGTAATGCATTTTCATGCCGCGAAAAAATAGGTTGAAAATGCTCACAAATTTGTGTTTTTACGTCATTACAGACTTTTTGACATTTCGATTCAATGTTATGTAACTCAGTAGTTAAATCTTCACGTGTTTGTTCAAGAGTTTGTTCCAATGAGTCTAACTTTTGAAGATTTTGTTCCATTGCGTCTAACTTTTTAAGATTTTGTTCCATTGTGTCTAACTTTTGAAGCTTTTGCTGTGTTTGTTCCATTTGTTGTATTAATTGTAATAACAATGCATTGGTGTCTGAAACATGTTCCTCAGTGCTTTTCGGCAGTGAATTTGCACCGGAAACATTCACATTTTGACAAGCAGAAAATGTGTCTTGACTTATTTGAGAAAACGGTGAGGATCCAAAACCTGAATCTACAGTATTTGCGAGATCGTGTCGTGTCATTTCGGCTTCCTGAGGCGAGCTATTGCCGACCGATCGATCGATAATGCTTCCCTCTTCACTAATTGTTTCACTGTCCACGCCATTGTTTGCCGCCCGCTCCATTTCCCTATGCACAATTACCAAATTACTACTTTGCACATCAGTTAATTCATTACTCGGTGGCGCTAACACACTGCTTTCGTTTTCACTGTCATTTCTCAGTTTACGTTGGAGCCTAGTATTACGTTTTTCACACGCCATTATTGTCACAGTATTTCACATGACAACACAGAAAAACACAATTTGAAGAGCAAAAATAGGGGAACACATTAACATAGCACTGAAAATAATATCTAGTTAATTGCAGCTGCGAAATACTTGGTGCAAATCTACATGCGTGCCACACCTGTTTTACTGTACAACAATGAAAGACTGCAACTACAAAGGAGATTCTCTCTACAGTTACACGCTAGCAATAAACAAAATCTACACTAATTACACAAACTACAAGAAAAATCAGAAGATTCCAGTGAGGTATCCTAGGCTAAGGGTCGACATATGAAACGTGCCCTTTGAACAATTATACATGACTGTGCTTAAACTGACACACAATATTTTTAGCGCAACGCAATCTGACTTTCAAAAATCCCTACAAAAGAATGGCCTTGACTAACATTAAACTATACCTTTCACAAATCACTTACCTCACAAAAATCTTCGCTGCTCAAGCTACTGCAATACAGCGAGCGCCACTACTGCCAGCTAAATAAAAGATTCAAACTATGGAAGGCACTAACTACTGATAGGGATAGTTAGCAAATGAAAGATATTAATAGAGAACAAACAATGTATTTACCTTGATATCATCATATATAAATATAGCAGTTCATGACAAATTTCAAAACTCCGCCATCTCTCTCCCCACATCCACCACTGCTGGCGGCTCACCTCCAACTGCGCAACGCTACGCGCTGTTCACAGCCAGCTGCCTAACACTACAATGGCGAGTATTACAACAATGCAAAGCAGCCACAGACTGCACACAGCACAGCCAGTGATTTTCATACAGAGGTGGCGTTACCAATAAAAAAACCTAAACAGCCTACTTACAATTTTATTTTTCATATCGATCCATTTAGCAACATCGATCTTGAACCTGAAAATTGGTAATCCCTATTGTTTACTTAAATGAGTCTAAAACCACTTTACAAGGAAACTAATATTACTATGCTTTAGTTTTCACATAAATAAAATTTTATCTTTTCATTTTTCATTTTTTTAAATTTTACTATCGATAATTATACAAATATAGAAAGCTGACAGTTTTCATATTGTCAAAATTTGCAACATTCTTTATTAATTGTTAGGCCTATAAATGTTTATATAAATAATTATTTCAGGAAAAATTATTAAATTGATACTGGAAAAATAATTTTAATTGTAAGAGTTATAATAAAATTCATTTGAGCTGCATCCTTTTGTAGAAGAATCTGGAAACATTATAGGTAATACTTACAGAAATTTTAGACGCCGAACATGCCATAATAATTTCAGTTGTAGTTGAGACTGATCAATGTAACTATCAACTTCTTTGTGTTGTTTTGAAGAGTTGCACAGTGCATTTACTTATGTTGTGGTGTTGTAGAAAGCGTCAAAAATTTTTGAAATAGTACCGATGATTTCAAGAGCAACAATATTCCAGCTGTTTCTACTGAAACATAAAAGCTTGGACCTACATCTACATATACGTGATTACTTCGCGATTCACAATAAAGTGCCTGGCAGAGGGTTCAATGAACCACCTTCAAGCGGTCTCTCTACCGTTGCACTCTCGAACGGCGCGTAGGAAAAACGAGCACCGAAATTTTTCAGTCCGAGCCCTGATTTCTCTTATTTTATCGCGATGATCATTTCTCCCTATGTAGGTGGGTGCCAACAGAATGTTTTCGCAATTGGAGGAGAAAACTGGTGATTGAAATTTCACGAGAAGACCCCGTCGCAACGAAAAACGCCTTTGTTTTAATGATTGCCACTCCAATTCACGTATCATGTCTGTGGCACTACCTCCCCTACTTCGCGATAATACAAAACGAGCTGTCTTCTTCGTACTTTTTCGATGTCATCTGTCAGTCCCATCTGATACGGATCCCACACCGCATCGCATTACTCCAGAATAGAGCGGACAAGCGGGGTTTAAGCAGTCTCTTTAGTAGACCTGCTGCACCTTCTAAGTGTTCTGCCAGTGAATCGCAGTCTTTGGTTGGCTCTACCCACAACATTATCTGTGTGATCTTTCCAATTAGGGTAATTGTAATTGTAATCCCTAAGTGTCTAGTTGAATTTAAAGCCTTAAGATTTGTGTGACTTATCGCGTAATCGAAATTTTGCGGATTTCTTTTAGTACTCATGTGAATTACTTCACACTTTTCTTTATTCAGGGTCAATTGCCACTTTTCGCACCATACAGATATCTTATCTAAATCATTTTGCAATTCGTTTTGGTCATCTGATGACTTTAAAAGACGGTAAATGACAGCATCATCTGCAAACAATCTAAGACGGCTACTGAGATTGTCTTCTATGTCCTTAATATACTGTAGATCAGGAACAATAGAGGGCCTATAACATTTCCTTGTGGAACGCCGGATATTACTTGTGTTTTACTCTATAACTTTCCGTCTATTACTACGAACTGCGACCTTTCTGACAGGAAATCACGAATCCAGTCGCACAACTGAGGCGATATTCCATAGGCACGCATTTTGATTAGAAGACACTTGTGAGGAACGGTGTCGAAAGCCTTCTGGAAATCTAAAAATATGGAGTCAATTTGACATCCCTGTCGATAGCACTCATTACTTCATGAGTATAAAGAGCTAGTTGTGTTTTGCAAGAACGATATTTTCTGAATCTCTGCTGACTACGTGTCAGCAAATCATTTTCTTCGTGGTACTTCATAATGTTTGAATATAGTATATGTTCCAAACCCCACTGCAAATCGGCGTTAGTGATGCGGGCCTGTTGTTCAACGGATTACTCCTACTTTCCTTTTTGGGTATTGGTGTGACTTGAGTAGTTTTCCAGTCTTTAGGTAGGGATCTTTCTGTGAGCGAGCGGCTGTATATTGTACCAGCATACTCTAAGAGGAAACTGACTGGTATACAATCTGGACCGGAAGCCTTGCTTTTATTTAGTGATTTAAGCTGCTTTGCGACACCGAGGATATCTATTTCTACGTTTCTCATCTTGACAGTTGTTCTTGATTGGAATTCAGGAATATTTAACTGGAAAGCATAATTAGGACAACGAGACGGCCTTAGCAAGATAGGTGACATTTACCTCAAAAATGGTTCAAATGGTCCTGAGCACTATGGGACTCAACTGCTGTGGTCATCAGTTCCCTAGAACTTAGAACTAATTAAACCTAACTAACCTAAGGACATCACACACATCCATGCCCGAGGCAGGATTCGAACCTGCGACCGTAGCAGCAGCGCGGCTCCGGACTGGAGCACCTAGAACCGCACGACCACCGCGGGCGGCTGACATTTACCTGCTAGTATTATGTTTCTGTCCGCCCCTCGTGGTCTCGCGGTAGCGTTCTCGCTTCCCGAGCACGGGGTCCCGGGTTCGATTCCCGGCGGGGTCAGGAATCTTTCCTGTCTCGAGATGACTGGATGTTGTTGTGTCTTCATCATCATCATTCATTGTCATTACGGTCGGAGGAAGGCAACGGCAAACCACCTCCATTAGGACCTTGCCTAGTAAGGCGGTGCGGGTCTCCCGCATCGTTCCCCTACGCTCTGTAAAGAAGCATTAGACTTCATTTCCATTTCATTATGTTTCTGCCTCTACGAAATTATATAAACGTTGAAAACACTAGAATAGTTAGTTCAGCATAGAATATTTACTTTCTGTACATCTACGAACACTTCGTTTGTGAGGGAAATGTAACATTATAACCCCCACTAAAGGACAACTGCCCTACCGTGAAATCAGACGACGTTGGAGGCCAAATTCACACTGCAGAATGCTGCGCCCCCCGAGGCAGCTCATGTTTAACACTTAAGAGTACCACGCCCGTAATAGTACGCCACTTCCGATGTTGGAAAGAATGCCGTTCCGGTAGTATTACGGGCAGTACGTCTTATGAGGACTGCCACGCCCGTAATACTACGGGCACCGCTTCCCATTCAACTCTCGTGATTAATATCAGATGTCCAGCAGACAAAAGAAGGCATGTAACTACGCCTAGTACACATTTCTGACAGTTTGGTTCATGACAATGCAGTCTGATAATCGAAACAATCAAACAGGTTAGCTGAGAGTGAGAGGCCGCTATTGTGTACTCTAACGAATACATCTGGCAACAGTCCACTTTGTGACGCAAATATCCCTTTCATTCTCGAATATCTGAAGATGATCTTGGCGATCAGTTTGCTTCTAATGCTAAGGATGAAGATCCTACTTACGATTTATCTGATCCAGGCAATAAAGTTTCTGTATCTTTTTATGTCGTGTAAATATTATGTTAGCTTAATGTATCTGATGATATAAAAAAACACGATGTTTTTTCGATATTTATGTGCTGTTACGAGGGTGAGTCTAATGATAACCTTAAATATTTTTTAAAATATTATTTACTGTACAGAAGTGGTACAAAGCTGTATCACTTTTCAACATAATCTCCCCCACGCTTAATGCAAGTCCTCCAGCGCTTACAAAGTGCATAAATTCCTTTAGAAAAAAATTCTTTTGGTAGGCCACGCAACAAGTCATGCACCGCGTGGCGTACCTCTTCATCAGAACGGAACTTCTTTCCTCCTATTGCGTCTTTGAGTGATCCAAACATATGGAAATCACTTGAGGCACGGTCTGGTGAGTATGGTGGATGAGGAAGACACTCAAAATGCAGGTCTGTGATTGCTGCAATTGTTCTACGGGCAGTCTAGGGCCTTGCATTGTCATGTTGCAAAAGGACACCTTCTGACAGCAATCCACGTCGCGTTGATTCGATTGTAGGCCGAAGATGATTTTTTAGGAGATCTGTGTATGATGCACTGGTGACAGTGGTCCCTCTAGGCATGTAATGCTCCAAAATAATGCCTTTTCCGTCCCAACAGAGAGTCAGCCTAACCTTCCCTGCTGATGGTTCTGTTCGAAACTTCTTTGGTTTTGGTGATGAGGAATGGCGCCATTCCTTGCTCGCTCTCTTCGTTTCCGGTTGGTGGAAGGGAACGCAGGTTTCGTCCCCAGTAACGATTCTTGCAAGGAAACCATCTCCTTCTCTTTCAAAGCGCCGAAGAAGTTCTTCAAAAGCATCAACACGTCGTTCTCTCATTTCAGGAGCCAGCTGCCGTGGCACCCATCTTGCAGACACTTTGTGAAACTGGAGCACATCATGCACAGTGTGGTGTGCTGACCCATGACTAATCTGTAAACATGCTGCAATGTCATTCAGTGTCACTCGGCGGTTATCCGTCACTATGGCTTCAACTGCTGCAATGTTCTGTGGAGTCACAAGTCGTTGTGCCTGACCTGGATGAGGAGCATCTTCCAGTGAAGTGACACCATTTGCGAACTTCCTACTCCGTTCGTAGACTTGCTGCTGTGAGAAACATGCATCACCGTACTGAAGCTTCATTCGTCGATGAATTTCAATAGGTTTCACACCTTCACTACGCAAAAATCGAATAACAGAACGCTGTTCTTCCCTGGTGCATGTCGCAAGTGGGGCAGCCATCTTTATACTGATGATGCGACGGTATGTGTGCATCTGCACTATGCTGCCACCTACAGGCGATTCTGCAAGCTGTTTGTAGCACGCTTGCCAACTTACAGGATAAGGGCGCGAAATTTAGAATTGTTATTACAAATTTAAGGTTTTGATTTGACTCACCTTCGTACATTACATAGATTTTTATGTACAACCATGTCTCCACCTCTGCCACACAAGATAGATCTATTTGAAATATTAAATCATTCTTCTAGTACATTCTTCCTTTCCATTTTATATAGAGATTTAAACTCATACTTTTTACTCATTAATTGTAAACGAAATGCTTGATTTTGAGATGAGACGTTTAACAGGGGAAATCTCTTTAAAAAGAAGTTAGAAGATTTATTCCGAAGATAGAAAAATAGTTTATCGTTGCTCTTTGAGTTTCAACCAGAGAGTCATATAACGATGAAGGATGAAGGAGACGGAGATAATAGGTTCACACAAGGGTAAGTAGATTTACAGAAGTGACTGGCACTCAGAGTGTTAAGAATGCTCTTACATTCACTTGCCGGTGCGGTGGCGCTCCGTCCTGTTGGAAAATGAAATTCTCGCAGCTGTGAAAAAAGCCAGATCCCCAGCATATCGAGGTAGACCATTCCTGTAACCGAGCGGAGAGGAGGCCACTACCGCCAAGCACATGAACTGGCCAATTATAATTGGCGCCACTGTAAACTATAAGTTTCGATGTGTAAGTTAAAATTCACCACAACTTTCTGCACTACAGGCCATTAAAATTGCTACACCAAGAAGAAATGCAGATGAGAAACGGGTATTCATTGGACAAATATATTATACTGGAACTGACATGTGATTACAATTTCACGCAATTGGTGTGCATAGATCCTGAGAAATCACTACCCAGAAAAACCACCTCTGGCCATAATAACGGCCTTGATACGCCTGGGCCTTGAGTCAAACAGAGCTTGGATGTCGTGTACAGGTACAGCTGCCCATGCAGCTTTAACACGATACCACAGTTCATCAAGAGTAGTGACTGGCGTATTGTGACGAGCCAGTTGCTCGGCCACCATTGACCAGACGTTTTCAGTTGGTGAGAGATCTGGAGAATGTGCTGGCCAGGGCAGCAGTCGAACATTTTCTGTATCCAGAAAGGCCCGTACAGGATCTGCAACATGCGGTCGTGAATTATTCTGCTGAAATGTAGGGTTTCGCAGGGATCGAATGAAGGGTAGAGCCACGGGTCGTAACACATCTGAAATGTAACGTTCACTGTTCAAAGTGCCGTCAATGCGAACAAGAGGTGACCGAGACGTGTAACCAATGGCATCCCATACCATCACGCTGGGTGATACGCTAGTATGGCGATGACGAATACACGCTTCCAATGTGCGTTCGCCGCTATGTCGCCAAACACGGACGCGACCATCATGCTGCTATAAACAGAACCTGGATTCATCCGAAAAAATGACGTTTTGCCATTCGTGCACCCAGGTTCGTCGTTGAGTACATCATCGCAGGCGCTCCTGTCTGTGATGCAGCGTCAAGGGTAACCCCAGCCATGGTCTCCGAGCTGATAGTCCATGCTGCTGCAAACGTCATCGAACTGTTCGTGCAGATGGTTGCTGTCTCGCAAACGTCCCCATCTGTTGACTCAGGGTTCGAGACGTGGCTGCACGATCCGTTACAGCCATGTGGATAAGAGGCCTGTCATCTGGACTGCTAGTGATACGAGGCCGTTGGGATCCAGCACGGTGTTCTGTATTACCCTCATGAACCCAGCGATTCCATATTCTGCTAACAGTCACTCGACCTCGACCAACGCGAGCAGCAATGTCGCAATACGATAAACCGCAATCACTATAGGCTACAATCCGACCTTTATCAAAGTCGGAAACGTGATGGTACGCGTTTCCCCTCCTTACACGAGGCATCACAACAAGGTTTCACCAGGCAACGCCAGCCAGCTGCTGTTTGTGTATGATAATCGGTTGGAAACTTTGCTCATGTCAGCACGTTGTAGGTGTCGCCACCGGCGCCCACTTGTTGTGAATGCTTTGAAAAGCTAATCATTTGCATATCACAGCATCTTCTTCCTGTCGGTTAAATTTCGCGTCTGCAGCACGTCATCTTAGTGGTGTAGCAATTTTAATGGCCAGTAATGTATCTTCATTCATGTAGAACACACTTCAGATAAGTTTTTTCCAGACACGCTTTATATTTCTAATGCTACGTAAAATATAAATTCACTAACAGGTCGGAAATATTTTTTGTATTTCATGGCAGCATTCCCCACTTGTCGATTGTTAATCACAAGCAACTCCTCTGGCGTCGCAGTATGTCGCTTGCAGGCAATAAGCAGCATGAAACTAAGGGAGGAAATGTGGTAGAGTTTGGCTCACAGAACATGACAACGTTCCAACACCCTGGCAAAATTTCGGTAAACAAAGTGCTTACACGTAACCGTGGCTACCACGTCAGCACAAATGAAGATCTGAAAAGTTTCCTGTGTCGTCATCCCGCGAGTGACTAACGACGACAACTGGCGCAAAAGCACGGAGAATCCCCAGACGCGCGTAGTACGGAGAATTGGTGGGAACGAGTAGAGATGTCAGCTGTCAGAGCCGGTCGTAAAAGTCAGCAGGGACGCGGTGACACAGGGGCGTGCGTTTATCTCCACTTAGGGCGCAATTACTCGCGCCACGTAATTAACGGCTAACAAGTGTGGAAACGGAACGTTTGTCTTGGTTTCCATCTCACGCCTCGCTGCTCATTGCGCGCCCCAGTTGGACAAAAAGCTTCTTGTCCCTAGGAAGAGCTCCAGCAGTTGCAAGACCAGCCTAACGGCACACACAACGCACGCAAGAGATTCGTCGCCACGTGCTCTCCGAGGACTGCCACCCCTACTCTAGGATACAAAAACTTTATTTCTGGTGATTACCAAAGTTTGTTTTCTTTCACAATTTCCGTTTATGATAGCACGCTCTATGCGAAATGGCCTACAAATACAGCACACGGGGCTTGTTTTACTACACTGGTGTCCAAAATTAGAGCAACAAACGGGAATTCTGCAAGTTTACAAGGCTGCGTTTATTTTACCCAAAAGTAGTATAAACAGGTGATGTTGTGGTCTTCAGTCCAGAGACTGATTTGTTGCATCTCTCCATGCTACTCTACCCTGTGCAAACTTCTTCACCTCTCAGTACCTACCGCATCCTCCATCCTTCTGAATCTGTTTAATGTATTCATCTCTTGGTCTCGCTCTACGATTTTTACTCTCCACGGTGCCCTCCAATACTAAATTGGTGATCCCTTGATGCCTCAGAATATGCCCTACCAACCGATCCCTTCTGCTAGTCAAGTTGTGCCACAAATTTCTCTTCTCTCCAATTGTGTTCAATACCCCCTCATTAGTTATGTGATCTACCCATCTAATCTTCAGCATTCTTCTGTAGCACCACATTTCAAAAGCTTCTATTCTCTTCTTGTCTAAACTATTTATCATCCACGTTTCACTTTCATACATGGCTACACTCCATACAAATACTTTTAGAAACGACTTCCTGGCACTTAAATCTACACTCGACGTTCAAAAATTTCTCTTCTTGAGAAACGCTTTCCTTGCCAGTCTACATTTTATATCCTCTCTATTTCGACCATCATCAGTTATTTTCCTTCCCAAATAGCAAAACTCATTCACTACTTTAAGTGTCTCACTTCCTAATCTAATTCCCGCAGCATCACCCGATTTAATTCGACTATATTCCATTATCCTCGGCTTGCTCTTGTTGATGTTCATCTTATATCCTCCCTTCAAGGCACTGTCCATTCCGTTCAACAGCTCTTCCAAGTCCTTTGCTGTCTCTGACAGAATTACAATGTCATCGGCGAACCTCAAAGTTTTTATTTCTTCTCCATGGATTTTAATTCCTACTCCGAACTTTTCTTTTGTTTCCTTTACTGCTTGCTCAATAACAGATTGAATAACATCGGGGATAGGCTACAACCCTGTCTCATTCCCTTCCCAAACACTACTTCCCTTTCATGTCCCTCGACTCTTATAACTTCCACCTGGTTTCTGTACAAATTGTAAATAGCCTTTCGCTCCCTGTATTTTACCCCTGCCTACTTCAGAATTTGAAAGAGAGTATTACAGTCAACATTGTCAAATGCTTTCTCTAAGTCTATAAATGCTAGAAACGTAGGTTTGCCATTCCTTAAAGCTGCATGCCCTCGGGAAAAATTATGGCTGAAGTTTCCCCTTGCTTTCAGCTTGCACAGCAAGGCCGATAATAAATTAGAAACAATGTAAAGAATACAAAACATAAACAAATACAACGTTCATAACGGTTAACAAAAATGTTCTTCGTTTTATCCAACTCAACGGATTTGTACACACGTTCCAACAACTGGTTAATGTGATGAGTATGGGATGTGACCACCTCTGGCAACAATAAAGGCCTGACAACGACGGGAAATGCTGTGAATGATGTTTTCAGTCTCATGTTGAGGGAGTAACGCCCACTCTTCTTGCAGAGATGCTCGCAAGAGTGGTTGCTGGTTGCTGATGTGATGCAACCCGTCTGCCTAGTGCATCCAAAACATACTGTATGGGATTCCAATCGGGAGAGCTAGCAGGCCACGCCATGCATGCAATACCTTCCGTTTCCGAGCTACTTCGAACATTATCCCCCGTCAGTGCGAAGTCTTGGCCCACAGCACCTCGCAACAACCGCACATGAGCTCCCAAGATCTCGTCACGATACCCGACAGCAGTTAAACATTGCCGATTCACTTGTACAATTTCATGAAGAGATGATCGAGCGGTCAACATGATGTTCGAGCAGTCAACATAGTCCCACTCCACACCATTAGGCATCCTCCTCGATATCGGACTTTTTCACAATGTCCGTGTTCAGAAATCTTTCCACGTCCCCTCCAGATACGAATCCGACGAGAATCACTCACCAGATCAAACCAGGACTCGAGTGTGAAAATAACATTGGCCTACTGTTAGACCCTCCAGGAGGAATATTGTCGACTCCACTGCAGGCGTTCTCTTCTGTGGAGATGCGTCAGAGGTATACATGCAGCAGGTATATGGCAGTAAAGAGCACTCTGACGGTGACTTCTGTATACTGTTTGCCTCGATACAACACGTTCAGTGGATGCTGCGAGGCCAGATGCCAGTTGCCATGCAGTACTAAGGCGCCACCGTCGTGCCCTTACAACCAAATGAAGGTACTCTCTTTCTGACGTCACACATGGTCGACCCTGCCCTGGTCTTCGAGATAAAGTTTCGGTCTCTGTAAACTGTCGCCATATCCGAGAAATAACAGTTTGCGACTGATTCCATTCTTCCCATGGCCCTCCACTGCAGACAGTCTATAAGCGTCTTCTCTGTGCCATACTGTACCGTATACGACTGTGCACACGGCAATTGTGGGATGTGGGACTACCGGGCAAACACTATACCGTTTGATATGTGCCCTGACGTCATAATTGTCGTGGTTATCCGCTGACCGGAATGCCATCTTCCGTGCAGAACACGATCTTACGGACATATGTTACAGTTTGTATAATTATGTCGTGAATTACACACAGGATGGTGAAATAGCGGTTTTTGCTTTAATTTTGGACACCAGTGTATGTTTTAGATGCTTTGTATTTAGACTGCTGACGATGAAAATTGCAATATCAGAAAGTATATTAGGTTACGGAATTTTACATATTGTGTATCTGCAGTACAGTAAGGCCAATACTTTATTAAATTTGTAAGTGGTTTGGAGATATACTTAGTTCACATATCTCCCACCTTCGGCAGAAACAATGCTTCCAACGCGGCTGGAGATCGAGCCAAATTTATCGTGTCAATAAAGTAAAATCCTCTCTTTATCATCGCATAACACTGCCGAGTTATCTAAATCATTTTCTGTTTCTGGAACCCCAATTTGGAACAACCTTTCTCAAGAAATCAAAGAAATAAAATTCCTTCCAAACTTTCCATCACAATAGCTATCTCTTTTGCAGCTCACTCTCGTCAATATTCCCTCCCCACAACTTTTCCCTCGCCCATTGGGTATTTTGTATTGTTGTATTAAACCAGGGACCTAGAAAAGGCCGGCCGGGGTGGACGAGGGGTTCTAGGCGCTACAGTCTGGAACAGCGCGACCGCTAGTGTCGCAGGTTCGAATCCTGCCTCGGGTGTGGATGTATGTAATGTCCTTAGGTTAGTTAGGTTTAAGTAGTTCTAAGTTCTAGGTGACTGATGACCTCAGATGTTAAGTCCCATAGTGCTCAGAGCAATTTGAACCATTTTGAACCTAGAAAAGACGGAGAGGCTTCGTCCCGCTGTAGCCCTCAGTGGTTCACAACCCCACACTAGGCCACAGCAGTCCATCCACTCCACCGCAGCCCCCGTTCCTAATCCAGGGTTATTGTGCGGTTCGGCAACCAGTGGATCTGCCCCCCCCCTTTCCCCTCCCCGGGAACAAGTGTAACCCAAAATGTTTGTGTGGTAGAGTAATTATGGTGCACGCGTACGTGGAGACAGTGTTTGCGCAGCAATTACCGACATAGTGTAACTGAGGCGGAATAGGGGGAACCAGCCCGCATTCGCCGAGGTAGGTGGAAAACCGCTTTCGACCGGCACGCTTTCACGCTCGGGAAGCAGCGCATTAGAGCGCGCGGTCCCTCTCCCATGCTGGCAGAGTTCTTCATTTAAATTCTGTTCCTTCCTAAGAGCCTCTGTCACTGTCATTTCAATCTTATCTTTCTTAATCCCTGCTGATTCTATAATGCTAAACACGTATTCAAGTGTGCTAAACTAATTTATATCATTTTTATGCCCTTTACTTTTATTATGATTATTATACTTAGTGACATCCACTACTTTCATTATCATTGTTACTGTCAATTATTGCTACAATTATTAGTTTATTATTATTATTATTATTATTTCTATTATTATTATTATTACTCCTGTGATGGTTTTTGTTATCTCATTGGTATTGTTATTCCTAGTCATATACACTCCTGGAAATGGAAAAAAGAACACATTGACACCGGCGTGTCAGACCCACCATATTTGCTCCGGACACTGCGAGAGGGCTGTACAAGCAATGATCACACGCACGGCACAGCGGACACACCAGGAACCGCGGTGTTGGCCGTCGAATGGCGCTAGCTGCGCAGCATTTGTGCACCGCCGCCGTCAGTGTCAGCCAGTTTGCCGTGGCATACGGAGCTCCATCGCAGTCTTTAACACTGGTAGCATGCCGCGACAGCGTGGACGTGAACCGTATGTGCAGTTGACGGACTTTGAGCGAGGGCGTATAGTGGGCATGCGGGAGGCCGGGTGGACGTACCGCCGAATTGCTCAACACGTGGGGCGTGAGGTCTCCACAGTACATCGATGATGTCGCCAATGGTCGGCGGAAGGTGCACGTGCCCGTCGACCTGGGACCGGACCGCAGCGACGCACGGATGCACGCCAAGACCGTAGGATCCTACGCAGTGCCGTAGAGGACCGCACCGCCACTTCCCAGCAAATTAGGGACACTGTTGCTCCTGGGGTATCGGCGAGGACCATTCGCAACCGTCTCCATGAAGCTGGGCTACGGTCCCGCACACCGTTAGGCCGTCTTCCGCTCACGCCCCAACATCGTGCAGCCCGCCTCCAGTGGTGTCGCGACAGGCGTGAATGGAGGGACGAATGGAGACGTGTCGTCTTCAGCGATGAGAGTCGCTTCTGCCTTGGTGCCAATGATGGTCGTATACGTGTTTGGCGCCGTGCAGGTGAGCGCCACAATCAGGACTGCATACGACCGAGGCACACAGGGCCAACACCCGGCATCATGGTGTGGGGAGCGATCTCCTACACTGGCCGTACACCACTGGTGATCGTCGAGGGGACACTGAATAGTGCACGGTACATCCAAACCGTCATCGAACCCATCGTTCTACCATTCCTAGACCGGCAAGGGAACTTGCTGTTCCAACAGGACAATGCACGTCCGCATGTATCCCGTGCCACCCAACGTGCTCTAGAAGGTGTAAGTCAACTACCCTGGCCAGCAAGATCTCCGGATCTGTCCCCCATTGAGCATGTTTGGGACTGGATGAAGCGTCGTCTCACGCGGTCTGCACGTCCAGCACGAACGCTGGTCCAACTGAGGCCCCAGGTGGAAATGGCATGGCAAGCCGTTCCACAGGACTACATCCAGCATCTCTACGATCGTCTCCATGGGAGAATAGCAGAATGCATTGCTGCGAAAGGTGGATATACACTGTACTAGTGCCGACATTGTGCATGCTCTGTTGCCTGTGTCTATGTGCCTGTGGTTCTGTCAGTGTGATCATGTGATGTATCTGACCCCAGGAATGCGTCAATAAAGTTTCCCCTTCCTGGGACAATGAATTCACGGTGTTCTTATTTCAATTTCCAGGAGTGTATAAAGGAGGGTCTTAACCGTCCAGAGCTGAAGTTTTCCTTTACGTGGTTATGCTATTACTTCATTTTTTAATGACTTTAGATGCAAGATTTATACAAAAGTATCCATCCGTTTTTAAAATATATTTCGTACACTTGGCTTAATTTTATGGATTAAAATAACAAATTATGAGGTATTCTCTATTGTAATAAATAAAACTATTATTCAATAATTTCCAAGCAAAATGAAAAGAAAAATATTCAGCTTCACTGACGTGTCATAGTGATTACTAACAGTTGGCAGCACTTGTGCGTGATGAAAGGGTTGCGCTGTCACAAATGTGTACCACAGGTTTCCATTGGGGAAAAGTATTTCAGCTGCAGCTAAGGCACAGTAAAAGTTAATGCACGTAATTGTAGCCAATGGAGCAGCAAGGGTTGAGACGCTAATGGTCGGGCTAAATAAGTAATAAATAAAAAACTATACCAGACTTCATCAATCATAGTGGTTGGTGACTGGCGGCGTGTCCAATTTCTCGCCAACTCCTGACCAAATGTCTTCAGTGAGTCAGAAAGCTGGAGGGCAGCAGGTCAGAGCAACATTCGAGCACCTTCTACATCGTGGTGGGGCAGGACAGCACGGGTACGATCTACATATACATCTACATCCATACTCCGCAAGCCACCTGACGATTCTCCCTTCTATTCCAGTCTCGTATTGTCCGTGGAAAGAAGGATTGTGGGTATGCTTCTGTGTGGGCTCTAATCTCTCTGATTTTATTCTCATGGTCTCTTCGCGAGATATACGTAGGAGGGAGCAATATACTGCTTGACTCTTCGGTGAAGGTATGCTCTCGAAACTTCAACAAAAGCCCGTACCGAGCTACTGAGCGTCTCTCCTGCAGGGTCTTCCACTGGAGTTTATCTGTCATCTCCGTAACGCTTTCGCGATTACTAAATGATCCTGTAACGAAGCGCGCTGCTCTCCGTTGGATCTTCTCTATCTCTTCTATCAACCCTATCTGGTACGGATTCCGCACTGCTGAGCAGTATTCAAGCAGTGGGCGAACAAGCGTACTGTAACCTACTTCCTTTGTTTTCAGATTACATTTCCTTAGGATTCTTCCAATGAATTTCAGTCTGGCATCTGCTTTACCAGTGATCAACTTTATAAGATCACTCCATTTTAAATCACTTCTAATGCGTACTCCCATATAATTTATGGAATTAAATGCTTGCAGTTGCTGACCTGCTATTTTGTAGCTAAATGATAAGGGATCTATCTTTCTATGTATTCGCAGCACATTACACTTGTCTACATTGAGATTCAATTGGCATTCCCTGCACCATGCGTCAATTCGCTGCAGATCCTCCTGCATTTCAGTACAAGTAGATGCAGTCTTGCGTTATATTGTTAAAAGTAATGTCTCAGAGACCTCGAAGGGGAGGTAAATACACTTATCTTGGCACGTCAGAAGTGTAACAGGTGCATTTCAAAATACGTACTATGCGAACCAGAAATGATCGTGTGGTGTACACAAGTCTCATCGCATGCCATCACACCAGGCAATGGGCTGAGTGACGATAAAGAATGCAATCTGGCAACGTTCGGTCTCCTTGCAGTCTTCGCACAACTGTCTATCCATTGTGAAACTGCATGCAGAGCCGGGACACGTCCGAAAAGATGACATGTCAGCACTCTTGTGTCTAGCCCTGGTACTGGGGCGCATAGCTGTGGATGTGGTCTTTCTGCTGTCGCATTCAGGGAAGCCACAATATAGTACCATGCTGATCTGCCCTGGTGCTCCAGAGGTCCGTGTGGACACTTGTCTTATTACAAACAAGCCCATTTCCGGAAGCAAGGTCCGTGACGGTACGATTCCGCACTGCCGAACAAATTATATATCTTTCCTCTCGAGCGTGCGACCGTTGAGATCCCGCGTGGTGTTGAGATCCTGCATAGCGTTGAGTTTAGCCCCTTTGAACCCACAGTTTCGACATTCGGATAACATGTAGGATCTCGACTATTAAGAGCAGCAATATCGCGGAACGATAAACAATAATCTTGATAATCTTTCCAGTGTTCAACTTCGACACGTACTGACAGACATTTCTCCTTCTTCCACGAAGCATGTCACATCTTCTCAAATGTTCAAATGTGTGTGAATTCCTAAGGGACCAAACTGCTTAGGTCATCGGTCCCTAGACTTACACACTACTTATGCTAAGAACAACACACACACCCATGACCGAGGGAGGACTTGAACCTCCGGCGGGAGTGGGTGCGCAATCCGTGACATGGGAGCCTCAAACCGCGCAGCCACTCCGCGCGGTCACGATCTTCTCACAACCAATAAAATTCAAAGCCAATTTCTGAATGAGGTAACCGCTGCGTAATGTTTCCTTACATACAGAATGTAGATAGTGTAATCCCAGCCTATTTTCTGCAGTTACACTGAAATGTTGTTTGCTCATATACACCACGTGATCAAAGCGTCCGGACACCCACAAAAAACATACGTCTTTCATATTAGGTGCATTGTGCTGCCACCTACCTTCAGGTACTCCATATCAGCGACCTCAGTAGTCATTAGACACCTTGAAAGAGCAGAATGGGGTGCTCCGCGAAATTCAGATTTCGAAGGTGGTCAGGTGACTGAGTGTTACTTGTCATACATCTGTACGCGAGATTTCCACACTCCTAAACATTCCCAGGTCCACTGTTTCCGATGTGAGAGTGGAGTGGAATCGTGAAGGGACACGTACAGCACAAAAGCGTACAGGCCGACCTCGTCTGTTGACTGACAGAGACCGCAGACAGGTGAAGAGGGTCATAATGTGTAATAGGCAGATATCTGTCTAGACCATCGCACAGGAATCCCAAACTGCATCAGGATCCACTGCAAGTACTGTGACAGTTAGGCGCAAGATGAGAAAACTTGGATTTCACGGTCGAGCGCCTGCTCATAAGCCACACATCACACCGGTAAATGGCAAATGACGCCTCGCTTGATGCAAGGAGCGTAAACATTGGACGATTGAACAGTGGAGAAACGTTATGTGGAGTGACGAATCACGGTACACAATGTGGCGATCCGGTGGCAGGGTGTGGGTATGGCCAATGCCCGGTGAACGTCATCTGCCAGCGTGTGTAGTGCCAACAGTAAAATTTGGAGGCGGTGGTGTTATGGTGTGGTCGTGTTTTTCATGGAGAGGGCTTATTGTTTCGCATGGCACTACATTGACTTTTTAAGCATCTTCTTGCTTCCCCTATGTTGAAGAGCAATTCGGGGATGACGGTTGCATCTTTCAACACGATCGAGCAACTGTTGATAATGCAGGGCCTGCGGCGGAGTGGTTACACGACAGTAACATCCCTTTAATGGAGTGGGCTGCACAGAGTCCTGACCTGAATCCTATAGAACAACTTAGAGATGTTTCGGAACGCCGACTTCGTGCCAGGCCTCACCGACCGACAACGATACCTCACCTCAGTGCAGCACTCCGTGAAGAATGGGCTGCCATTCACCAAGAAACCTTCCAGCACTTGATTGAACGTATGCCTGCGAGAGTGGACGCTGTCATCAAGATTAAGAGCGGGCCAACACCATACTGAATTCCAGCATTACCGATGGATGGCGCCACGATCTTGTAAGTCATTTTTAGCCAGGTTTCCGGGTACTTTTGATCACGTAGTGTATATGGGCATGTAGTTCACTTCATGCCAGTTTTACTTTTGTTACATGCCGTCTTCATAGTGTTTACAATGAATTGCCTGCAGCGTGCATAGGATATTCTTCAGTTGGTGTTGAAAATGTAGTGAGACTTTAAAAACGAAATTCATAAAAATCACTGGATTTCAGTACGAAATTACTGAACGTTGGAGAGCGAAAACTGATTTTGTGAGAAAGAGTGTAGTTGTTACTAGCGATCAACTTGGTAGCTTTGGGGTCAAGTGCACTGTGCTTAATTATTCAGGGTGTATCGGGTATAACCGCAATAATTTTTATATGAGGTACCTCGATATGTACAGAGATCTGTTTTTTCTCTGCATCGTACAGTCTTCCCAGGAACTTTACTACCTTACATTTTTTGCATGGCCGTACCTGGGCCGTGAAGTGAGCTACGCCTGGCAGTGTAGACTATCTGTTTTGCGACCACGCGTCCACACTTCAGAACGTGTTCAGTTGTCCAAGGGAAAATAAACATTAATGGCTTGCTCTTGCCACATGTACTTTGAGGTAGTACCCAACCTAAAAAACGTACGACTTGTAATGGCTACAATTATTATTCAGCAAATGACGTAAATATTGACGTAATGTTATTCAGTATACTGTCCTCAAGTCACCAATAGGAACATATGCACGTACGCGCGTTATACCCTGTATGTCATTCCACAGTGATATTATTTCAGGTGTCCTCTCAGGTAATGTCAACGAGTATAGCACTAGCCTCGAGAACCATTTGTCTTACAGCTGGAAAAGTTTTTATTGAACAGTATTCAAAATCCTCAACATCATGTAGGCCTTTTGTGTCACATGTTCTCCTAGAGTGCCAGGTATACACAAAAACAAAAAATGAAGAAATCATAAGAAGACCGTAACACAAATACCAACAGATGACAATGTTGTCAACACATGATCAAGACTTCAGTCAAGTATGGGAAAATAAGTTGCACACACAGTTTTTTTTTTGTGAAACAACGGTTTCTATGCCTGAGAAAATTGGATCAAAGTAGCCTGAATAGTTGGCCCTAGATATACTATTAGTTTGTGCTTATAGCCTACGAGCACCGTTGTCGAAAGTTCTTAAGCCATGTTTTCCAGTCGGCCGGAGTGGCCGAGCGGTTCTAGGCGCTACAGTCTGGAACCGCGCGACCACTACGGTCGCAGGTCCGAATCTTGCCTCGGGCATGGATGTGTGCGATGTCCTTAGGTTAGTTAGGTTTAAGTAGTTCTAAGTTTTAGGGGACCGATGACCTCAGCAGTTAAGTCCAATAGTGCTCACAACCATTTGAGCCTTGTTTTCCAACGAGCTACCTGCATCACGTATGGGGGATGCCAAGGAATAAAAGTTTATTACTGTGTAACGAAGAAAACCAAATTTGGTATCTACTTCCGCTGTTTCCTATTCATTCGCTTCGATTAATGAAAGTTAAATTAAAATCACTCAAAATATTTAACTACTAACATCACAGTTAAATAAGAGAAATTCTGTTCCATTTGTATGCCAACAATTAGAAGGAATTATTGTACATTAACAGCCTAAGTACTATTACTTTCTTACTCCCCTCCTCGTTCTTGTTCAGGGTTGCTTGCTTTATTGGCACCTACATTGAAATAAACGACTTCACCTACCTTCACTACTACAGAATTATCACTCTCTTCCATTTCGGCAACTCTTTCCACACCAGCAAAGACCAAGGAAAATGACCTTGCCTTTAGTTGTCTGCTGCAGACGCGGCGTGCTGCCACTGCAGGTCTGACCACTCTTGCTCCAGGATACGGGAATACGGGCCTCTGCTCGCTGCAGATGACGTCATCACTCCCTGTTTGTATAATATGCCACCCCGTCGTTCCGATGTTACGTTGCCTCCTCTGTCAAGTAATGAATGTCTGCAACCTCACCACATTGAAACAAATAAATTTTCAGTACACTGATCTTATTTTCTTCGTTCGTATCTACTATGTTATACTGTCTTTCACACACTGTGCTTCACATCAGTTTTCGAAGTTATTCTACAGTTCTCACCCACTACAACAAATCATAATTCCCGACACAATGAGCACCATGTGTGGCAGCTCAGTTTGTAGCCTATACAAGACTGTTCACTCACGTTTGGGTGACTTTATTCTGCAGCGCACGCCGCGTCTGGACACGACGAGTAATTTTCTCAGCTAAAAAGGCTGTAAGAGGAATTAGCCACACTAGACATGTCGACAGGGTGCAATAATTCTACATCTACATCTGCATGATTACTCTGCAATTCACACTCAAGTGCCTGGCAGAGGCCACATCGAACCGCATCAAGCTACTTCTCCACCGTTTGACTCTAGAGCAGCGCGCAGGAAAAACGAAGAACAAAATTTTCCCCTACGATCCCCGATTTCTGTTCCCTCATCGTGATGATCACCTCTCACTATGCAAGTAGGTGCCAAAAAAATGCCCCCACACGCCGAGGAAAAAGCTGGCGATCGAAACTTCATAAGAAGATCCTGCCGCAACGAAAAACGCCCTTGTTTCAATGACTGCCACCCCAATTCACGTATCATTTCCACGGGACTCTGTCCCCCTCCTTCGCAACAACGCAAAACGTGCTGCCCTTCTTTGGATGTCCTTCAGCAATCGTAACTGATGCGGATCCCATACCGCTCAGCAGTGCTCCAGAAGAGGTCAGTCAAGCTTACTAAAAGCAATTTCTTTAGGAAACCTCAGACACCCTGCTTATCCGCAGGACAAGACAGGCAACTTAAATTGTGTAAAGGGACGAAAATAAGGGGCTGTCAGTTACACTCGAACATACAACTTTTATTATTTGATCAAACATTACAAGAGCCCAAAAAATTTTTTTTCAAACACACAACTTTAATCTTTAGGACTTAATTACTGGCTGAAAGCCACTTAATTTAAAAACGGCTGAAGACCAATAACTTAAAACGCAAGCATAATCAGAAATTTAAAGGCATTCCTTATCTTAAAACAGTTCTTTAGTTAGGCTGAAGTAAACAAGTTAAATTCAAATCGGCTGAAAGCCTAACACTTAAACTCCCTAACATTAATTTTACGTGAAACAGTTCATTAATTGAGGCTGAAGGCCTTAAGAGCAAACAACTCAAACTCAAAATCGGCTGAAAGCCCAAGACTTAAAAATTCAACAACATTAAAATTCTTAAAATGCAAAAGGGCTTACGTGAAACAGTACTTTAAACTAGGCTGAAGGCCTTAAGAGCAAAACAACTCGAATTTAAAAAAAAAATTCTACTAGAAGCCATACAAGTACAAACAACAAGACCAAATTAAAAAAAAAGGGCAGTACACCCAAGGGCGCTCAGATGTTCGAGGGTCGGCCTGGAAATCAAACACTAACGCTCCCTTAGGTGAGACAGGCAGTCGGCCCAACCATTTTCAATCCGCTTGGAACTCAACCAACAGACAGTCAACAGACCAATGATCAAGATCAGTTCCGCTGCACACGTGCACCAAAACTCAAACGATGCTAACAGCAGAGACTAGAACAATAACCAGAACGGATCACTGACAACCCATAAACGGTGGACGACCCAAATACACGTCGTCTAATCAGACGACCGACCAAACGGCCAGGCAAGGTCGTTAGCACTCAAATGTGTTTGTGGGCAATCGTCCTATCCTTCCTCGCTACTCCATGCCAACCGAACAATTCAGAGCCAGTATGCTGACAACCTTTAAAAAAATTTGTCAGTCAAAACCACATAAGCTACACACAACTTCACGAACACTTACACGATGAACTGGATAATACTAACGGCAGTGACTGAGCAAAACAAGGACGAATCACGAGTTTGCACACACAGCCAACACATAAGCGAATGCCGGCCAAATACACGTCGTCCGACATGACGACCAACCGACGATCAACCAAAGTCGTCCCCACTCAAATCATGTGTGTCGGCAGTCATAGGCAGGTGATGGCTATCTGCGACTCCCTGGCGCTGCATGCCCCACTGGTGCCACAACGCGACTTTGCCAACCGACGCACTGCTACACATCAGCTAGGAGACAGTACTAAAGTAACTGGCAGTGAACATCACAGGCTACACACAATTTCACAAACACTTGGATGAAGAACGCGACCAATGCTAAAAGCAGTGACTGTGCAATCACCAGGACGAGCCACGAGTTGGGACACACACCGTCAACCCATAAGCGATCGGTGGGCAAATACACGTCGTCCGGTGAGACGACCAACCGACGGTCAACCAAGACCGTCCCCAGCCATGTGTGCCGGTAACGGTCGGGTGAGTCATGGCTATCTGAGCCTCACTGCCGTCCAACCCGACCGAACTTCTGCCGCATCCCAACTGTCCGACTGCCAGGTGCGAACTCCCCTGCTGGCGCGTTCCAACCCGTTGGACGACACACGACGACCAGTAAGTGATAGCAGTCCAGCAAGGATAATATGGCAGGGCCTATATCGGTAAGCGCTGCTGCTGCCACTCACGGGCAGGCAAGGCAGCAACTCAGTGACACCATTAATTGAAAATTACCATAGCGAGGCGGCAGTATGGTAAAATAAGGTGTTAAATAAGAGATGGCACGAACGCGGCCCACTAACGGCTCAAAATCTTTTGGATTTTCTAAGTATTCTACCAATAAATCGTAGTCTTTAATTTACTTTCCCCAAACGTTATCTATGCGATCGTTCCAGTGTAAGTTATTCGTCAACATAATCCCTAAGTTTTTTTTTTTTTTTTGGTCATCAGTCTACTGACTGATTTGATGCGGCCCGCCACGAATTCGTTTCCTGTGCTAACCTCTTCATCTCAGAGTAGCTCTTGCAACCTACGTCCTCAATTATTTGCTTGACGTATTCCAATCTCTGTCTTCCTCTACAGTTTTTGCCCTCTACAGCTCCCTCTAGTACCATGGAAGTCATTCCCTCATGTCTTAGCAGATGTCCTATCATCCTGTCCCTTCTCCTTATCAGTGTTTCCCACATATTCCTTTCCTCTCCGATTCTGCGTAGAACCTCCTCATTCCTTACCTTATCAGTCCACCTAATTTTCAACATTCGTCTATAGCACCACATCTCTAATGCTTCGATTCTCTTCTGTTCCGGTTTTCCCACAGTCCATGTTTCACTACCATACAATGCTGTACTCCAGACGTGCATCCTCAGAAATTGCTTCCTAAAATTAAGGCCGGTATTTGATATTAGTAGACTTCTCTTGGCCAGAAATGCCTTTTTTGCCATAGCGAGTCTGCTTTTGATGTCCTCCTTGCTCCGTCCGTCATTGGTTATTTTACTGCCTAGGTAGCAGACTTCCTTAATTTCATTGACTTCGTGACCATCAATCCTGATGTCAAGTTTCTCGCTGTTCTCATTTCTACTACTTCTCATTACCTTCGTCTTTCTCCGATTGACTCTCAAGCCATATTGTGTACTCATTAGACTGTTCATTCCGTTCAGCAGATCATTTAATTCTTCTTCACTTTCACTCAGGATAGCAATGTCATCAGCGAATAGTATCATTGATATCCTTTCACCTTGTATTTTAATTCCACTCCTGAACCTTTCTTCTATTTCCATCATTGCTTCCTCGATGTACAGATTGAAGAGTAGGGGTGAAAGGCTACAGCCTTGTCTTACACCCTTCTTAATACGAGCACTTCGTTCTTGATCGTCCACTCTTATTATTCCCTCTTGGTTGTTGTACATATTGTATATGACCCGTCTCTCCCTATAGCTTACCCCCACTTTTTTCAGAATCTCGAACAGCTTGCACCATTTTATATTGTCGAACGCTTTTTCCAGGTCGACAAATCCTATGAAAGTGTCCTGATTTTTCTTTAGCCTTGCTTCCATTATTAGCCGTAACGTCAGAATTGCCTCTCTCGTCCCTTTACTTTTCCTAAAGCCAAACTGATCGTCACCTAGCGCATTCTCAATTTTCATTTCCATTCTTCAGTATATTATTCTTGTAAGCAGCTTCGATGCAAGAGCTGTTAAGCTGATTGTGCGATAATTCTCGCACTTGTCAGCTCTTGCCGTCTTCGGAATTGTGTGGATGATGCTTCTCCGAAAGTCAGATGGTATGTCGCCAGACTCATATATTCTACACACTAACGTGAATAGTCGTTTTGTTGCCACTTCCCCCAACGATTTTAGAAATTCTGATGGAATGTTATCTATCCCTTCTGCCTTATTTGACCGTAAGTCCTCCAAAGCTCTTTTAAATTCCGATTCTAATACTGGATCCCCTATCTCTTCTAAATCGACTCCTGTTTCTTCTTCTATCACATCAGACAAATCTTCACCCTCATAGAGGCTTTCAATGTATTCCTTCCACCTATCTGCTCTCTCCCCTGCATTTAACAGTGGAATTCCCGTTGCACTCTTAATGTTACCACCGTTGCTTTTAAGGTCGCCAAAGATTGTTCTGACTTTCCTGTATGCTGAGTCTCTCCTTCCGACAATCATATCTTTTTCGATGTCTTCACATTTTTCCTGCAGCCATTTCGTCTTAGCTTCTCTGCACTTCCTATTTACTTCATTCCTCAGCGACTTGTATTTCTGTATTCCTGATTTTCCCGGAACATGTTTGTGCTTCCTCCTTTCATCAGTCAACTGAAGTATTTCTTCTGTTACCCATGGTTTCTTCGCAGCTACCTTCTTTGTACCTATGTTTTCCTTCCCAACTTCTGTGATGGCCCTTTTTAGAGATATCCATTCCTCTTCAACTGTACCGCCTGCTGCGCTATTCCTTATTGCTGTATCTATAGCGTTAGAGAACTTCAAACGTATCTCGTCATTCCTTATCTGCTCCTGGGTACGCCTTACAATCCAGTATCTGATTTCGGAATCTCTGTCTGACCATGATGTAATCTAATTGAAATCTTGCCGTATCTCCCGGCCTTTTCCAAGTATACCTCCTCCTCTTAAGATTCTTGAACAGGGTATTCGCTATTACTAGCTGAAACTTGTTACAGAACTCAATTAGACTTTCTCCTCTTTCATTCCTTGTCCCAAGCCCATATTCTCCTGTAACCTTTTCTTCTACTCCTTCCCCTAAAACTGCATTCCAGTCGCCCATGACTACTAGATTTTCGTCCCCTTTACATACTGCATTACCCTTTCAATATCCTCATACACTTTCTCTATCCGTTCATCTTCAGCTTGCGACGTCGGCATGTACCTGAACTATCGTTGTCGGTGTTGGTCTGCTGTCGATTCTGATTAGAACAACCCGATCACTGAACTGTTCACAGTAACACACCCTCTGCCCTACCTTCCTATTCATAACGAATCCTACACCTGTTATACCATTTTCTGCTGCTGTTGATATTACCCGATACTCATCCGACCAGAAATCCTTGTCTTCCTTCCACTTCACTTCACTGACCCCTACTGTATCTAGATTGAGCCTTTGCATTTCCCTTTTCAAATTTTCTAGTTTCCCTACCACTTTCTAGCTTCTGACATTCCACGCCCCGACTCGTAGAACGTTATCCTTTCGTAGATTATTCAATCTTTTTCTCATGGTAACCTCCCCCTTGGCAGTCCTCTCCCGGAGATCCGAATGGGGGACTATTCCGGAATCTTTTGCCAATGGAGAGATCATCATGACACTTCTTCAATTACAGGCCACATGTCCTGTGGATACACGTTACGTGTCTTTAATGCAGTGGTTTCCATTGCCTTCTGTATCCTCATGTCGTTGATCATTGCTGATTCTTCCGCCATTAGGGGCAATTTCCCACCCCTAGGACAAGAGAGTGCCCTGAACCTCTATCCGCTCCTCCGCCCTCTTTGACAAGACCGTTGGCAGAATGAGGCTAATCCCTAAGTACGTAACTGAATTTAAAGTCCTTAGATTTGTGTGATTTATCGTGCAACAGAAAAGTAGCGTATTCCTTTTAGTACTCATGTGGATGACCTCACACTTTTCATTATTTTGAATCAACTGCCAATTTTCGCACAATACAGTCTAAATCATTTTTCGATTGGTCCCGATCATCTAACGACCTCATAAGACGACAAATGACAACACCAGTCACAAGGCCGGCCGGGGTGGCCGAGCGGTTCTAGACGCTACAGTCTGGAACCGCGCGACCGCTACGGTCGCGGGTTCGAATCCTGCCTCGGGCATGGATGTGTGTGATGTCCTTAGGTTAGTTAGGTTTAAGTAGTTCTACGTTCTAGGGGACTGATGACCTCAGAAGTTAAGTCCCTTAGTGCTCAGAGCCATTTGAACCATTTTGAATCAGTCACAAAAACTCCAAGCAGGCTGCCCAGATCGTCTGCGTAGGTCACGAACAGCACAAGAGAGCGTATAACGCTTCCTTGGGGAACGCCAGACATTACTTCTGCCCCACCCGATGACTCTCCTTCAGTTACCACGAACGGCGTGACCTTTGTGAAAGGGAACCACGAATCCAGTCGCACAACCGAAGCAAGCGTCAATTCGATTACAATGCGCTTGTGAGAAACGGTGTCAAAAGCCTCCTGGAAGTCCACAAGTATGGAATCAAGAAACTTCCTGGAGCACCAAAATCGTATTCCGGACAGAGGCTCGAACCCGGGACCCATGCCCTCCATGAGTAAATGCCCGGCCAAGTCAGCCACCCAAGCACGGCTGACGCCAGCCCCAACGGCTGCACCCCCTCCAGCATCTCGTCTCCCACCTTCCAAACTTCACAGAACCGCACCTGCCAAAACAGACCTCTGAGAAGCTTGCAATGTTGGAGAAGAGGCACCGGAGGAAGCAAAGCTACGAAAATTGCTCGCGAGCCGCGCTCGGGCAACCCAGTCGGAAGAGCACCCGTCCACCAAAGGCAAAGGTCTCGAGCTCGAGTTCCGGCACGGCACACAGCTTCAGTCCACCAGGAAGTTTCGTATCAGCGCACACTCTGCTGCAGAGTGAAATTTCATTCTGGAATATGGAATCAATTTGACATCCCCAGTCGATAGCATTCATTACTTCGTGAAGGGACAATGTTACACAATCGTGTTACCGTTACCAGATTATGAGGTATTACTTATGAATGTTAGAACTTCGGTTTTCTGATTTTTGTCTGCATTTCTATCGGAGAAATGGGCAATGTCTAGCGGCAGGATCGCGGCCTGCTGAGGCTACGGTTTGATGCTTCACGATATTGCTGCTTCAATTTCTCGGCATCCCACGAATGTCATGCGAATATGAGGCCGATGAGTCCGTATAGAGCCTGAGAGGAGGGAGGTGATCTTCGCCCAGCTGTGCAGGATGGTACAGCTCCGTGATCTACATCTACATAATCGTTTTCCAGTTCCACATCTAGCGAACTAAAAAATAAGAGAAAGACTTAGAATAAAAACTCTGATGTACTGTCAGTTTTAAATACTACAACGCGCAACACAATCGAAGAGCCACTATCTCGAAAACTCCGTAACTGTCTCGCACTGCGTGGCAGAAATTTGAAATTTGACTCGAAGGTGCCTACGACCTTCCTCTGTAACGGTACAAAAATGTGACGCCGTGCGACGTCACCCTCTAGCTCGTCTTCAAATAGTAAAGTGTCGGCATTTCAGAAGTTTATGTGAATTGTAAGATGGATTAATGATGTCACATCGACTCTAAATTCCACCACAATTTTATCTATCGCCACCGTGGACGTGTTGGACGATGGGAAGGTTGTCACATCCCCTCTTACCCACATTTCACGTCTTCTTTTGATGCCTGTGCGATGCAGTTCAGAACCGCGACGCCCATCTTTGATGTCACATGCTTTTCATAAGGATGGTCGAGGAAACATTTCAGGCACACCGCCGGTCACAACGGACACGAAAAGGCCTGAAGGGTTGACATAAAGGGCGTCAATGAAACCGTGTCTTCCCGTGGGGCATCGATTCCCACGCATTTCACCGTCAAAAACAGACGGTGTACAGTGCGTGAGCAACAGAACGACGTTATTGATAACCTTGGACCCTGATGGTATCCCCAAACGATTCAAACCTCGAAGAACATCATGGGACTGCAACCCCATTGAATGTGATCGCACCCCTTTGGAGGTAGCGCGACCACAATTTTTCCCCATGTGTACAGGGTGGAACTACTACGGACCGTTCAAAACCTTTCGACGAAATATGAACGTGGTCCGATGATACGTGAATGAAGCGGCAAAATGTCCCTCTAAGACCCCCAGTTCGGGAAGACCCTCGATGCTACCTGCACATCTTTGCTGAGCACTTTAAAAATGAACCTGTACAGAGCCAACCTGTTACGGATTCCGAGGCACCTGCAGGCAGGCAGCCCCTTGACACGTACTGAGTGGTGCTACAGTCCTGCTCTAGCTCCTGCTTGCGAGCATGCATGATCTTCGACACTCTTCAGATCTATATATACATTGGTACACCACAAACAGGCTAAATTCAGTAATCATGAATCTGGAACTCATGAAACTCTTCAAAAGCAACAGTAGGTACAACAAGAAGATAAACGAATGCAAAAGCTGCAAACTGAATTGCAACCCTCCCCCTCTCCCTTGTAATGGTACTTGAATTACGTAACCATTACGGCACCTCACCTCAACCTCTCGATACCAGCAATATTCTACTGTGTTTCTGTAAAATAGTTAACATATTTCTGTAACAACATTCAGATTTGATTTCATTAATGTAGAGGTACTTCGATACGTCGGTATGTATATATTGCAATGATATTATTCTTATGTGTATTCTTTCTTTTGTCATTGCGATCTTTGACGTACTTGTGACTCTGATTTTTGGGCGCGTAAGCGGTTATTAGAGAGTCAAGCTTTGGTCCTCATGTTAAAAAGACGCAAATTGTAGTCAGTTTATGAAATGTGAACTTAAACAGTGAGGAAGATATTTTTAAGTATGTTTTATATTGTGAAGTGATGTTTTGGAACGAGTTACATGATATTGCAACAAAAGTAATAAAAAAGAAGTGTAACTTAAATTCGGAGTGCTGATTACTTTTTTACATCACCATTGTCCTAACTTGCAAAAGTTTAATCTTCAAGAATGGTTTATGAAACACATTTATAAAACTTTTGAATATCGCAGAATAACACCTAGGCCTCTTTGCATCCGACCTTGGCATCATCACTACCTAGATTTTCGACGATTGAGCCATGAGTTCACAACGAGACCAGCGTGGGAAACACGAAAAGATGAGTGCCTAGTTTATCCATTATTTCAAGAAATGACTTCATTAACTGTGCTCTAATGACACATGCCACATAATATAACTTTGTTGTTGCCCAAAAATGCAATATTTAGCAGCGTGGTCAACACTAAAATCATAATTAATTTTTGACCTTTGTTGTGGTAGGGTTGTTTGACCCTCCACCTGTGGGCCCAGGTGTTAGAATAGGCCCAAGGTATTCCTGCCTGTCGTAAGAGGCGACTGAAAGGAGTCTCCCACTTTTCGGCCCAGTAAGTTCAGGTCCCATTTATGGTCTGAGCTCCCACTTTCCAAATTCTACAGAAGTGCGAGCCACTTGGGCAAGATCGCCTTACGTGGTGCAGGTGGTGCACCAGTTATCCATACTGTCATTAGATTAGATCTCTTGCACCTCTTATTGTCATGGCTTTGCTTCTCCACCTGCAATTCAACAACGTAGGCGATGACACATTCTGGGGTACATCAACTTCTTCCACTGTCTACTCTCCTCTTTCACCCCCCATGCCACTAATGGATTTCTCTGCACCCAATATCCAGCATGGTAGCCAGTCCGTTGTGGTGGAGCTGTCATGTACCCTTTTGGTGGTATCCGCCTGACAATACAGGTCTCACTGCTGATGCCTCAGATGTAAACTCCCCATGTATGCCTAGGAATAGATAATAGATGCTGATTTTCTAGGGGCATCAGGACCTCTGGCAATGCCCATCGTGCCAGGTGTCCTTTGCTGTGGCTGGGTGGCGCCTGTGGGGAGAGCTCCTGATTGGGGTGGGTGGCATCAGGGTAGATGACCTGCAGTGAAGCGGACCACATCATCTTTTGTTGGGGACCGAATGGCCCCAACAGTCTCTAAAGATGGGAAGGTTGATTACAATGCTGACAACTATGATTATAAATCGTTTCCTTCCCTATCAATACCATGGGTGAACGTAGGACTACAGACCAAAGAGAACCATATTCGCCTTGTTAGTTAGTATGCAGCAGAACTGATGGGAACTCCTTTCTCGATATGACGCCTCTGTTTTTTGTTGAGCATCTAAAGGATAAGTTTGGGGAAGTACAGCACTGTCCAAAATGCCCAATGGGTCACTTCTGATTCAGACAGGATGCCAAACCCAGTCCCAAGCGTTCCTCGCCTGTGACAAACTGGGTGATATTGATTCGGTCACTCCTCAGAAAAGCCTCGACATGTTCCAAGGCATTATTTTTCATCGCGACTTTCTGTTGCAGTCCGACGACGAGCTACGCTTTAATTTGGAAAGACGGGGCTTCCACTTCGTCTGGCGCGTCTGTAGGGGGCTTAAAGACAATAGGGTTGTCACCAGTGCCTTCATCTTGTCCTTTGATACTGATTAATTACCTGAAAAGGTCAAGGTGATAGTATATCGATGTGACATGAAACGTACGTCCCTTCTCCTATGTGGTGCCTTAAGTGCTGGAAATTCGGGCACAGGACATCCCAGTGCAATTCCAGCGCCACATGTAGGTACTGCGGATGTTCACTGCATCTGAATACTCCATGTGCACCCCCCTCCCCCACCTGTGCCAACTGCGGCGAGCAACAGTCCCCCTGTTCGCTGGACTGCATGGTACTCCAAAAGGAGCGGAAAATTATGGTGTACAAGACGCTGGACGGGCTGTCTTACCGCGAGGTTAAACTAAAGTATGAAATGTTGAATCCTGTCGAATGCTCTCGTCTTATGCTGCCCCTACGATGGCGTCGCCCACCATGACACCATTATGCTCCTCATCTAAGCTTTCTCCAGTGGGCCCTTAGGGCCATTCATCTCCATCACCCCCTTCTGCTGGCTGGGGGCACATATTCTTCTGTTGCTCTCAAAGCTTCTACTTTGGGAGCACCCCAAACGCTAGAGACATCGGTTCACTCCCCCAGCCGTAAAAGCAAAGCTGGAAAAGTAAGTGGCTCAAAGAGGTGGTTGAAGGGCTTCACGGCCTTCCTCTGTCCCTGAAGCTACTTCTGAGAAGCCCTCCCAGCAAGCCCCTAAGGAATGGCAGAGGGTAACCAATCCAAGAAGTCTACTAACAAATGGGAGCCTCCAGTGGACTCCACACCACCAATCTGCCACAGTTCTGCATCTGAGGACGAGGTGGAGATTCTGGCATCCCTTGAGGACCTAGATCTCACCGACGCCTTGGATGCAATGGTACTGGATGCGAACACTCAACTGGAGGCAGCAAGTGACCGTGAGGCATAATTTGTCTCCTTGATCCATTCGTGCCTTCCCAGACGACAGAAAAGGGTCACTCTCCAGTGGAATCGTGCCAGACTTTTCTCCCACCTGGCTGAGTTATAACAACTCTTAAGTGGTACATCTGCCTTTTTCATTGCACTTCAGCAAACCTGATTTCCTCTGATGCAAATGCCCACCCTTCTTGGCTGTTGGGGGAGAACTACAAAAACTGTACTGTAGCGAACCTGTGCCCCTTCAAACATCTTTAGAAGCTGTGGCTGTCAGCGTCAGCCCAATGCAGGAAATTAGCATCTGTAACATCTACCTCCCACGTGATGCTGATGCACTGTCCCATGTATTAGCTGCACTAATTTCTCGACTCTCCCCAGCTTTTCTACTTCTGGGTGATTTTATCGCCTGTAACCCTTTGTGGGGTGGAACCAGGGTTACTGGCTGTGGTAAAGATGTCAAGGACCTACTAACCCAACATAAATTTTGTCTCCTAAATAATACAGGCGCCCCCACACATTTCAATGTGGTACATGGCACATACTCGGCCATTGATCTCTCGGTTTGCAGCCCTGGCCTTCTCCCATCTATCCACTGGAGAGCCCATGACTACTTGTGTGATAGTGACCACTTTCCACTCTTCCTGTCCCTACCCCAGCATCCCTCATCTCCACACTTGTGCAGATGGACTCTTTGAAAGGCTGACTGGGACGCTTTCACTTTTGCTACCACTGTTTAGCCTCCATTGCATGACAACATCGATGAGGTGATCCACTTCATCACTACTGCCATTGTTGCTACCGCTGAATCGGCAATCCCTTGTTCCTCAGGTTGCCCCCAGTGGAAGTCAGTGCGTTGGTGGTCGCCAGAAATCGCTCTCGCCATTAGAGATCATAGCCGGGGCAGCCGATGGTTGTGTTGGCTCCTTAAGTCTCGGGGCCTTCTGGCTCTGTCCTAGGGCGGTTTTCACCAAGGGCACTCTACCATTGACAACTTGGCCCTCCTGGAGTCTGCCATTCGATCGGCTTTTTCTCGTCGACAACACCTTATTGCCATCTTTTTCGACCTGACGGAGGCCTATAATACCACTTGGTGACACCCCATGCTTGCTACTCTGCATGAGTGGCGTCTCCGGGGCGCGCTCCCGATTTTTATACAGAATCCATATACAAGAGAATGGGGCCCCACAGGGCTCTGTCCTGAGTGTCCCACTCTTTTTAATTGCGGTCAGTGGTCTCGCATTAGCAGTAGGATCCTCAGTATCTTCCTTTCTATATGCTGACAAATTATGTATTACCTTCTGCTATTGTTGTGGCTTAAAGCCGGCTGCAGCGAGCTATATGTAAGGCGCAGTCATCAACCCTCACTCATGCCTTACAGTTTATGGCCACCAAGACTTGCATCATGCCCTTCTGTCGTCGTCATACCATGTACCCCATCCAGAACTTTACCTCAGTGACCAACTATCTGATGTAGTGGAGACTTACCGCTTTTTGGGACTGGTCTTCAGCACCCACTTAACTTGTCTTCCCCATCTTCGTCAGCTTAAGGACAAGTGTCGGCAGCATCTTAATATTATTCGACGCCTGAGCCACACTGACTGGGGTTCTGATCGTTCTACACTGCTGCAGCTGTATAAACGACTAGTACAGCCCCGTATTGACTATGGGAGCCTGGTGTGTGGTTCAGCATCGCCTTCCACACTGCATCTGCTGGATACTATCCACCACTGTGGAGTTCGGCTCAATGGGAGCTTACTGGCAACATTCATAGTTCACTTTGCCATCCAAATTACCATCTTCTCTTCCCTAACATGGCGATCCATCTCCTGCAACGGCAGCCCAGAACTGTGCATTCCAGACATTTCTTACTGGACTCGATGCTTCCCCTCTACCACCTTTCTTGCAGGTCCACTTATGTTCACCTCCATGGTCCATACCTTTTCCACAGCTTCTGCTGAACCTATCGCAAGGCCTAAAAGGCTCAGTTATACCTGAGGCCCTCCACCAGCAATTCTCTTCATGGCGAGTTCGACGGCTCAGAAGTAGTCTACACTGATGGATCAAAGGTCGACAGTCTAGTCGGGTTTGCTTACGCTCAAGTTGGACATACTGAACAGCGCTCCCTGCCGGATGGATCCAGTGTTTTCGCTGCAGAGTTGGTAGCCATCTATTGCGCTCATGAGCATATCAACTCCTGCATCATGAGTCCTTCGTCATCTGTAGTGACTTCATAAGCAGCCTACAAGCTCTGAACCAGTGCTCTCGGCGACATCCTTTGGTAATGACTATCCAGGAGTCTGTTTATGACCTTGGCAACAGTAGACATTCAGTGACCTTCATTTGGAACCCCGGACATGTTGGAATACCAGGCAATGAACTTGCTGACAGCTTGACGAAACAGTCTGTCGGTAAACTGACTCTGCCAGAGACTGATCTCCAATCGGTCTTACGCTGCAAGGTTTTCACGATCTGGGTACTGAGTGGCACACCCTCAGTACACCAACTAAACTCCGTGTTATCAGGGAGACAATGAATGTTCGGCGGTCTTCCGTGCGAGCCAATCGCAGGTACTCTATTGTCCTTTGCTGGCTCCACATCAGCCATACTTGGCTGAGACATGGTCACCTCCTCCATCGCAAGGACCCACCTCGGTGTCACTGTGGCTCCTGTGTGACTGTCGTCCACCTCTTGTTAGACTGCCCAATTTTAGCCGCTCTGCGGCGGACTTTTAACCTTTCCAGCACTTTACCTACGATGTTGGGCGACAATACCTCAACGGATGATTTAGTTTTATGTTTTATTCGTGAGGGGAGTTTTCATCATACAGTCTGAGGATGGGTGTCTGGTCTTCTCTCCCAAGCCTGCACCCTCCTTCCCTTTTACCTCTTTGTCATTCTTCCTTTGGATTCTGTTTGCCTTAGTCTATTCCCTACGTGTGTTCAGCTCGCCATGTCTTTTAGGCTGGAGATTTTATTGTGTTGCAGAGAGGCTAGCTCATCCTTTTTTATTCTTGTGATCAGACAGCGCAGGCCATCCGCTATGATTTTAGTACCTCCCTCTGTTTTTTCTTTTACTGTATGTTTTCCCCTTTTTGTTCGCTTCCTTCGTTTTCTCTTTCGGTGTGGTTCCCTGTTAGTTTTACGTTCTTTGACTTTCTACAGCTCCTTTTGAGAACTGTTTAACCTTATGACTTGTTAGCATGAGGGAAAAGGGACTGATGACTGTGTAGTTTGGTCCTTTTATATCCCACACCGACCAACCAGCCTGAAATGCAACTTTAACAATGAACAGAACTTATCTTCTAATTTTTCCTGGCGTCCATATTTATCTAAAAACTGTCCATGAATGTTTGTTAAAAATGACTTCAGACTGTCACCTATATACAATAATTGTGTGTTTAAGGCGTCAAATTCCCTGCAACTTGTAAATATATGGTGCTGTGTGGGTGAGAACAGACCGATTGGCCCCTTGTTTTGCAGAATGGAACCAGCTACATATGCCAACGCTTCTCTGTCCTTCCTTACATCAATCTCTTCACCACCAGAAGTCTCATTATTAGCAAGGACATTTATAAAGCATTTTAAGCAACTATACAATGATCTTTTGTGGAGTTGAGAAAACTGTTATTATGAGCTCCCAGAATTTTCCTTAAACTGCTGAATGACATGGATCTATCATACTGACAAATACCTAGTCGGTTTATAAATATGGGCGTGTTACTGATTATAACAGTTTCAGTGCTGCTTTGACATGAAAGCAGACTGGGTTGCTGTTTGTAACACCGTGATGACTTATGCACTGAGAAACATTCTCCAGTGGGTCTTGATTGAAAGCTTTCATGCATAAAAATTAAAGCCTTTTTTATTCTATTCTAAAAAATAAAAGCGATACTATTGTAGTTTGCTTCTCACTTATGAAAATAAACATTTTTATATATGAAATGTATTCGCAGTTGCGACTGTGGACGGAAATCAGCTGTATGACGGAATGACAACAGTGAAAATTTGTGCTGGACCTGGTCTCAAACCCGGAGTAACCGCTTTCTGCGTGTTGTCTCCTTACCATTATGCTACCAGTGTATGCTGGATGGCCAGACCCCGACTTCCACATGTCGCCAACTACGTATCTGTAGATACACTCGTACGTCCATATGTATATTTCCATACAGGGAGACATTTTAATTGAAAGTCGCTTGCTCGTTAGGCATGCCTATCGGAAGGAACTTTGCGTCGATATATTGTTAATGTTTACCTGTTGACCGTCTAACTACAACTGAATGAAACACAATTTTCGTGTCTTACACGTTTCGCCTTTATTTTCTGCTAGGCATATTCAGTGGTAGGTTCCGGGGATGCTTTTCTACATGTGTTTTAGTTCCGTTTTTAGCGCTGTTCTTCTTCTTATAATTGCCATTTGGGTTTTTGATTTCTACATTTCACAGCACTAGGAACTGAACACTTGTTTTGATGCTACGTTTTGATTTGTGTCACCAGCTGGCGAAACGTGTATGACACGAAAATTGTGTTTCATTCAGTTGTAGTCAGACGGTCAACAAGTAAAAATTAACAATATACTGTAATATTACACGTAACTGAGGAAGACAGGATTGCAAAACTAAAATAACTTTGAGTCGTACTTCTGAACAAGACAGCTACTGCAACGTCGTACTAAACATTTATGTCCTATCTCTTCTTATTCCTAGCTTCACACTTTCCTATTTTCCATTTCTTTTAATACACTGCACAACATTTCAGTATGTGGTGACTCTGCATGCTCATAACATTTGCCATCTTTTGGACAATAAGAGGTGTCGTTTAGTGAAACTTAAAACAGAGAACAAAGGGATGATGATGCTAATAAAATACATATGAAGCAGACAGGTAAAATAATAGACAGACAATTAAAAAACACGGCGACAGTCTGGTTTCTGTTCACAAAAGACATAAAATTCACACCCAGCGACAGCACGGTTTCCGTTCACAACACGGGATAAGACGAAACAACATTGAACAGTCACTGGAACACAGCACTAAAATATGACATACCACAGCCGAGAGCAGGTGGGGGGAAACTGAACAGATGATGGGAAAATAAAAAAGGGGGGAAGGTGAGGAAAAGCGAAGTGGGGGGGGGGAGGGAAGGAGCCAATGGAGGATGAGGACCCACAAGAGGGGTGGGGGGTGCTGGGCAGACGCAACAGGGAGTGGGGAAGGCAGAGGATGGGAAGACAAAGGACTGGGGGGGGGGGGGGGAGAGGAAGCCCTGGGAAAGGACGGAGGAAATGAGGGGGGGTGAGAATCAGAGTTGATAGGAGGGATTAATGGAGGGAGAGAGGCTATCATCTGGGAGGGGGAGTTAAGCACTCTACTTTTTTTTCCTTTATTGGTTTTCAATTCCCCCCCCCCCCCCCCCCCATGGGGGCGGGCTGGCAGCAGCTTAGTATGCTGCTCTACAGCCTACAGACTTTTTTAAAAATGGAAGAAGAAAAGAAACAAGAAAAACAGCCAATAAAACAGTGACTTAAAGTGTAAAATGGCGGAAAAATGCGGAAAGTTAAAACAGAAAGCAAAGGGGTTGGCAATGTTAATAAAATACACAGGAATCAGACAAGTAAAATAGTAGACACACAATTAAAAAAACATGGCGACAGTCTGGTTTCTGTTCGCAAGAGATAAAAAGCACACCCAGCGACAGTATGATGGCTGTTTGCAACACTTCCCAAAAGACACTCACTGTAAAACACTCACTGTAAAACACTGCACGAAAATGGCGGCACAAAGATGATACTCCCGAGCCAAGGGCAAATGGGGGGGGGGGGACCCGGAGGAGGGGGAGAAACAAGGAGGGAGGAGAGGAAAAAAAACCACAAAAAAGGGGGGGAACCAATGAGGGAGAGGACTCATATGGGGGGAGAGGGGCAGGGCAGACGTGAAAGGGAATGAGAAAAGGCAGAGGAGGGAAATGCAAAAGGACTCGGGGGAGAGAAGGGGGCAGAGAGATGGGAGGTGGGGAAAAAAGAGGATGGAAGGGGGGGAGAGGGAGCCCGGGGAAAAGACAGAGGAAAGGAGGGGGAGTGAGGATCAGAGTTGATAGGAGGGATAAATAGAGGGAGAGAGGGCATCATCTGGGAGGAGGAGTCGATGGAAGCCACCTTGGGAAAGGAGATGAAGGGTGTAGAGATGGAGGGTAGGGGGGACACAACAGTGAAGATGTAGCAGGAGGCTGGGATGAGGGAGGAGAGAGGAACCACGGGGTGAGGGGGATCAAGGTGGCGGGAGGTGTAGAGGATGCGGATATGTTCGAGGAATAGGAGCAGATGGGGGAAAGGAATGAGGTCATAGAGGATCCGCTTGGTGGACGGGAGGCATATACGGAAGGCGAGGCGGAGTGCATGACGCTCAAGGATCTGGAGGGACTTATAGAATTTGGGGGGGGGGGACAGATATCCAGGTGGGACTGGCATAACAGAGGATGGGACAGATTAAGGATTTGTAGATGTGGAGGATGTTAGAGGGGTGCAAACCCCATGTCCGGCTAGAGAGGAGTTTGAGGAGTTGGAGGCGGTTGTGAGCTTTGGATTGGATGGAGCGGAGATGAGGGATCCAGGTGAGGTGACAGTGAATGGTGAGGCCATGGTAGGTGAGGGTGGGGGTGAGGCGGACAGGACGGGCGCAGACAGTAAGGGAGAAATCCAGGAGCCGGAAGGAGCGAGTGGTATGACGTACGATGATTGCCTGGGTCTTGGAAGGATTGATTTTCAGGAGCCACCATGCAGAAAAAAGGTCAAGGTGATTATGAAGAAGGCATTGGGACCGTTGGAGGGTAGGAGCGAGGGTGAGGAATGTGGTATCATCGGCATATTGCAAGAGGTGTACTGGAGGGGGGGGGGGGGGTTGGGGCATATCGGCCGCGTACAGGAGGTAGAGGAGAGGGGAGAGAACAGAGCCCTGGGGCACACCTGCAGATGGTGGATGCTGACATAGGAGGGGCGGTGGGAGAGGAAGGAGGCCATCAGACGGATGTAGTTGATAGGAAGGGCGTAGGTTTGGAGTTTAAACAGGAGATTGGGATGCCAGACACGGTCGCCGGCTTTTTCGAGGTCGAGGGAGAAGCACTCTACCTTTTATATGTATTTTTATGTAGCGGATAACGAGATATACCCAGTGGGAAGATAGCCTCGGTCGGTTGATTTTCAGCTGTTATTTCCATCTGAAAGAGCTCTGGTTGCTTCTGCTCTCTTTGCTCCAGTATGGTGAACGAAAATTTTCCAGCAGCACCATTACTAAGTCATCTGTAAGGCAGTTGTGCTTGCGAAATGTTTTTGAGCCGTGTCAGCTTCCTTTCCGATCACAAATTGCCCGCTTCGTCCTCATGGGTTCACAGCCGTGATACAGAGTGCGCTGTTTATCTGGGGGGAGCGGTGGCGATGTCGCAATCGCGGAAGCGAGGCGCTGCCGCGAGGAGTGGTGAGCTGCGACCGGAGGTACCTGGGCGGCCACATCCTCCTCTCTCCGTGTCAAGGGGGTCACGTGGCTCCAATTCGTGGCGTGGCGTACTGGCTTTGGGCTTGGGGAAGTTTGTGTGTGTGTGTACAACTGTTTTCTTAGTGCAGAGCTCAGCCTAAAGTCATCCGGAATTGATTAATTTAACGTATGGTAGTCTAGTTGCGCTTGGCAGCTGACGTATGGTCGCAGAATTTAGCTCCCCCTTGTTGCTTGATCTCCTAGTGTGAATTTTGGTTCCAAGAAACCCACTTCTTGTCTGACAGAGTAGATCAAACTTTTACAAGTGAGCTTGATTGTTCTGGCCGTGTAAGAGTCTCACTAGCCCGCTTCTCTCGAATTACAAATCTGCGGCTACTTAGGTTTCTTAATCCGTGTTCGGCAGTACTTCTGAAATTATTTTCTCTCTACCATCTTTTGTGATATCCACATTGCTGAGCGCTGTAACTGCAGCATTGTTGAGTGTGCAGCGGTGGCCCGGATTTTGACGCGCCTTTAGTCTGTTCCAGCTTCACGGACAGTGCTTATGGCGCTCTTGGACCGTAGTGCCTTTGAAGCTGTGCTTCTACACGCCACGCCGTGAGACTGCACATAAAGTAGTAAACCGCATTGAGTACACAACCAAAGGTGCATCTCTTGACGGGACCATCCCCTATTCTACGTCCAATACTCTCCCATCCTACAAGCCCCACGTTGGGCGCCACTTACCACGGTATAAGTATGTATGTATGATGCACTTTATCATGGGATGGCTATATATTTTTATTTTTATAGTTATATTTTATGATTTTGGTTGGGGTGGCTTGAAATATTGTGGGCTAGCATGAGACTTTTAATTAACTTATACCGTGATAATACTCGTACGGACATCGGCTGCCCCGAAGTACGTATTTTTAAACACAACGCGCGACCTGCCGCCTTCTAATAAATAGTTTGCGTGGGTGCAGCTATTTAGAAAAGGAAATATGCGTATTCTTGTGCAAACTGTAATTATTAATAAGAGTCTCAGGGACTAATGGTTATTTATGTACCAAACTACATAAAGATTAACTGAGATATTGCGGAGCTTATTGAATGAAAATATTTTCAATATTTCTTGTTCATTACTTTCAAGGCAAAACTGGAGAAAATTTCATCTGCCGTTAGGCGGCCAAAATGGAACATACTGAACGCATTCAGTGCTGTGAATTTTGGTAAATGAAATCTATCACTACTCTTTTTAACTTTGAAATTAATGAAAGATCAAAATTCAGATGTCTCTCGCATTTACATTTAATATTATGACATGAAATTTTAATTAAATAATACAGTCAGCGCAATGGACGACTAAATCCTGCTAGGGGAGGATGAGCTCCGTGCACTACGAAGCTCTGTAAAAACTTGGTTAATGAGAATTAATGGTTGCGATCATGAGAGGTGAGAACTAAGTCAATAACACACACTTTCTAATAACAAGTTCTATTATATTTTGCAAAAATACAGAAAAACTTACATTAATTATTATCAGGCGCTACAATGGCGGTCTACCTCTAGACGAAACAAAAATCAGGAGCACTTTCAATAAAGCAATAGTCTCTGGTCGTGTTCATTTTCATTGCACAGATAAAAAGAATGTTCTTTTTTTTATATCACATCGCTGTTTGTGAGTTTTGCTGGTATTATTTAACTTTTTTAGCCTTTCTTATACATCGCGCACGCGAACACAGTCTTGAAATAATTTATAATTAATACGTGACACTAGCAAAAACCTTTCTTTCCTTTTCTCCAAATGTACATTTATGTGACGTACCGTCACAGCCGGCATGCACCATATTCGCCGAGGGTGTCGCAGCTCGGTAAGTCATGTAATTGTAATCTGGTAATGGGTTCATGTAACTGCTGGTTTCCTCAATCTAAAGGTTTAAGCTGTCAGTGGAGGTCGCCACCCGCTAACGTACGTAATGTAATGTAGTAACTCTTTTGCGTAACTACTGTTTTTCTCATTATAAGGGCCTAAGCGGTCAGTTCTTCTATGCCAGTTTGGCATCCCGTGTTGAAATTTGGCCAAGTTCTTTTTTATTTTTTTTTTATTTTTTTAAATTGCTATAGGAAGCTACTCTTCTTGTAAACTGATTATTCTTTTGGTTCACTAGTTCATTTGATGTGGCATCACCCCTCTCCTTTAATGTAACATCACTGGCTTTGGGGATCTCGCGCTTGTTTTGGGCACAGTCGACTGTATTTCGTAGACGCGGTACCTAGATGCAGACAGATTGTTCTTAGATATTCCTTATTTTGTCAGAACATCACCCTGTTGGGTTCTATTTATTGTGTTTGGTGTTACCAGCCAAATCTTGCTAGAGGAGAAGGTAATAAAGTTTACCAAATGGTGACTGATTTGTACTTAAAAACCTGGCCATGTCCTTTCACGTGTCTGATTTGGGTTAAGCCGCAATCTGAAAGATGACATTACAATGGTCGTTCACGGCGTGGTTTTCTGGATTAAGGTAGAGAATTCTCCCTATAGCATCATTCACCATTCCCTGGGTTATTAGTTTTGGTAATTGCTGTTTCTTTTATTGTATTTGATTATTGTAATTCATTGTTGTAATTCTGTCCTATTTGCAGGAGTACTGCCAAGCATGGCGTCGCACCGTTAACCTGATATTTCATTTCTTAAGAGAGTTGATTTGGCCTCTGAGGCGACGATACAACATTTCCGTTTTGATGGAAGTGTCACTGAGTTAGTGGTTTGTTTGCGTACAGCCTTGGTCAGTCCGTTGATCATCACCGTTGGCACCACACGCGAGGCAGGTGCCGCACTGGCTGATTGCCCAACTGCCTTATCGGCCTTAGGCTAAAATGAAGCCTTCTTAGAAACTAGTCAAACCACCCATAAACAGGTTTATAGAATCCAAGCGCAACTGATTCACTGGGACAACCGTTTGAGCCATGCTCAGCAGCTTAAACTTACTTCCGAACAGAGCAGACTCACTCAGGGTCTGAATGACCAGTTGTGGGATTTACTAGCTAGTGTAATCCGTTTTGGTTTAGCAGGAATTTTCGTCTGGACAAGTAATGCTCTAAAGCAGCGGTCAGGTCGTAGGCGGGGTTCAGCAGTCAGCTGAGGGTACCTTTGGTAAATTGCCTCACCCCGCAGGCTTTTCGCTCCAGGGTACTAAGCTACTTCTAATCTTCCCCCTCCTTCCTAATTACAGTTATTCTCCACAATAAGCAAAGTCTTTTATGAAAAATTTGAGATGAGCGAAGATTACAATAAACTTTCTCGTTTACTTATCTTTTCGTGTAGAGTGGGCGCCAGTTCTTGTCTAGGGGTCTGATCCCTGAAGCTGAAATTCTCACAATTTGGGTTCTGATGGTTGAATTGATCCAAATGGATTTGAATACTGTCGTTGCAGAATATTTGTTGTTACGTTAATGTTTCGTCACATTTTAGTATATCGTACAGTCTTTTGAATTTTCACATTAACAGAGCCGAAATTACATTGTTCGCCCAAAATACAAAAATACGTCCGATCTCATCAGAGGCATGCTCACTTCTACTTCACTTTGCGGTAATAACCATATACCAAAGGGCTTACAATATTTTTTGACGAATGAATTTCTATTAATTTCGATTATTATTTCATAAACAAATCCAGAATAATCATAGTAAACAGTACTAGATTTCGTAATTAATATTAGAAATTTTAGGTGTGCCAAATAAATCGCAATTTCAAATGTTTCTAAAAAAATGATTTTAACTATACATCCAGCGCTAGTATTTATCGTCTGTAACACTGAAAATAAAGTAATTCCTTTTCATAAATTTTAGCTTTAAATATAACATATTGTGTATAAAATTATACGAAAGTTTTCAGAAAACCAGCTGAAATAATACTGACCTGCCAAAATTCGAAAAATAATACTGGTATCGACAACTACTGTTGAGGAAAAGTAATGCTAGAGGAGATGTCCCGCTACAAACTCTAGATGGAGAATCTGGGCGAGGTAGAATTCTCTTGTGCCTTACTGTTAAGTTTGAATTCCATGCTAATGTTTTGGAAATGTCACCTGATATTGCACTTGTATTCTTTGACATGTGGGGTGCTAAGCCGTATATATTGTACCAAATTTTGCAGCGATCAGACCGTCTACGTCGCTGTATGCATCGCCCATATACGTAGTACGTAAAGCGAAGAGTGGGAAGCTCCGTCCGGTGGATGACTATAGATTAGTTAACCAAAAGGTTCGTTCATAATCTGTATCTCTTCCTGATTTACATAATTGTTTTACATAATTCTCTGTGGGCAAGTTCTTTACGGTTATTGTTACTTAAAACCCGTCTTGATTGCAAATTTTTTATCATATGACCGGTTTCGGTTCATTCAGAACCATCTTCAGATCTGATATTTCAGTTACAGGAGTAACCAGTCCAAATCCAGCAACTTTCACATGCTTTGTCACTTGATGTCTATACACAAATCGTTTTAATGACTAGATTTCACTAAACTTTTCCATGTCTCTCATTTGTTAGACGCGTCTCGTACAGAACAGAATTTACAATCTTCTAAATATAAACATCATTGTCTTCGTGTATCGTCCTGGTGCGTAGGTTGCAGGAGACGAAGTTGATTGGTACGTCGACTTGAATCAGGATCGCACAATGATCAGTTCAGAATGGGCGTTGGTCATGGATCTTAACATTCCTTCGGGTTGGTACGGGAATCAGCTCGAAGGTGGGACATGGAACAATCGTAATCGAGCATTAAAATTTTTGAGAAGTCAATATCTACGCCTGTAAGAAATGGATGAGATCTGATATATAGTCCATCCTCACACGACGAGCCTGGGATCTTTACATACTTAGATTCAAAGTTTACATCCGAGAATTTAATAACTGTCAATACAATCACTGTATATTATATGGTCTGCATAAATCAGCGAAAACTCCAGATCACACATTTGTTTCGAGTACTTTTTAACAACACTGAATGTCTTTATCACAGTTTTAATTAATAGTTGTAGCACACTACTCACAGAAATATAATGTTCTATTATAACACGATTTTTCATAGGAGTTCGTGCAAATAGATTCGATCACAATCTATGACAGTGATTGAGCGTTCATGACGGATCACATTACATTACATGGCAGCACACTCTTCACAAAATTACATGTTGAAAAGTCATGTAGAAACACCAGTTTCAATCAAATTTGACGTTAATCACTGCAAAAGATTCGTACACGTCTCTGAAAGTCATTGCACAGAAAAACGGTTCAGAGTAGTTCTCTGAAACGCAGTGTCCGAATGTCCTTGGAAAACGGTCCCACAGTCATTTCTTCTCATGCACACCTCATGGGAATGGGTTTCCAAACACAAAAAAAAACGGCCAAAGAATTCGAATACACACCTCGCGATTCTGCATAGTTTAGCAATAGACACACATCACTAGTATGAAAGTCTATAATCCTTAAACAAGCGTGTGTGTATATGTATGCACGCTATGTAAGAATAAACAACTAGTAGCGTCCTTTTCATAGGCAGTAAGAAGTTATCACTAATCACTTATACTGAAAGAAGTAACAAAATAACATGATGTCACTGTTGCAATGCTGGTAAAAAGATTAAAATGAATGAACATAGAGTTCAAACAACATAAATTCCGTGTACAAAAATTAATTTCAACTAGTGAGTGTAGTTGTGGCTAAACACTAGTACAAAACTTATGTTTAAACCTTTACTAAGATTATTATTCACTGATCACATCAGTTCTTTGTATGATAATGATTCAGATCACGGTGGGGGTACATTCCCTTCACTTTATTAATCGGGGGACCTAATACATAGGCTCCAAGATTAGGTATAGTAGTGATCCTATAAGGTTCTGAGTACTCAAGTGAGCGTTTCTTGTTCTTCCTTTTCAGGAATAATGTTTTTAGATGCGTCTTTAGTGGTACTTTTGTGCCCCTTGGTATGTGTCTGCGTTTTCTTCAATTGTTGCTCATAATAATTTTTCCTCAGAGCTTTTCTCTTCATTTTAGCTAATTCTCGCCGAATGTTGGTCTCCTGAGATTCTTCTACAGCATGTACCTTTGGTAAAAAATTAACTCACTCATTGTTCTCTCTTTTCTTCATCATTAGTTCTGTTAGCATAGAATCAGTTGATGAATGCGTTAAATTGTTATAAATTTCTTCAAACTGCTGCAGATAATCCACCCATAATGTCAATGGCGGCAATATGTTCTAATAAATTTACTTACTTCACAAAACACCCTCTCAATAGTGTTATCTTCTATGTGGAATCTGGAAATTGAAATTTGTGTAACACTGTTTCCTCGTAAACATCTTCTGCACGTGTCTTGTAAAATTGGCTGCGTCGTCAGACAACAAAGTGCATGGCTTTCCAATGCGTGGAATATAATCTGTCGCGAGTCTGTGGATGATCGACTGTGCAGTACATGCCTTGGTTGGATATGATTTTATGTATATAGTGAATAAATCATTGAATCCTACAATGCATTTGACATTTCCTCTGGCATGAGACAAGGGTCTCACTTCATCCAGGCTCACAACATGTAGCAATTCTTCTATAATTATTAGAAGTAATATTCCTCTGGCACCATGGTTTGAAGGTTTTGCCTTTTGTCATATTTGAAATTTCTTGATCGTGCTTCGCACAGTTCTTCTTAGATTGGGAATATGGCAGCATTTTCTATCCTTTTCTGAGCATGTCCCACATTGTCCCCAAACTAAGTGTGTATGCCACATTAATTTTTGAACATAGTCATGTGGAATGCAAACACATTAGTTGTTTGATTAAGGATATCTCCTTGAAATAAGACATTGCCATGCAATTGATACAGCTTATTTATCCTTGGTGAATTTTCTGCCTGAACATTCAGAATGACATGATTCCAGTGAGAATCTATTCATTGTAATTGAGACATGTTCCTGTATATCCTAAGATATGCTTTCCAATTTTCCATGTCTTTCATTAGCGAAACTTTAAATTCCATGGTTTGGTTACCATCTCCATTGGTTTGGTTAGTACTTCTGGTAGTCTCGATAGCGCATCTGCAATAATGTTCTCTCTGCCATGGACATATATGATTTCAAAATGGTATTCTTGGAGAATAAGTGTCCATCTAGCTAATTGAGGATGGAAAAGCTTGCAATTATTCACAAAGCTTAGTGCCTGACGATCACAATACACTCTAGTATATGCTCCTGCTCGATAATAACGAAATTTTCAAAATGCCCATATGACTGCCAATGCTTCCAATACCATGGTTGTATATGCTCGTTCAGTTAGTAAGCATTCAGCTTACAAAAGATGTGGCACAACGGATATGTACACCATCAAATAATTGGATCAGAAATAGGCAAGCTCCTAAAACTTATGGCGATGCATCTGTCATCAACCAAAAATCTAACGTCATCTCTGGATGATGTAAGGTAGGTGCACTACAAGAGTGATTTTAACATTACTACATGCTAACTCACACTCAGGAGTCCATTGCTATGACATGTTCTTCTTTAATGAATACAGTAGTGCTTCTCCATTTGACTTTATTTGGTATGAAACGATGATAAAATGAAGCCAATGCTAAGAATGCCTTTAATTGGGTTCTATTATATAATGATGGTGCATTCTCTGTTGCACTAATATTTTTTGTAGGTAAAATACCATATGATGAAATCAGATGTTCTAGAAAGTTGATGTCAGTGCAAATTTTGATTTCTTGAGGTTGGCAGACTCCCTCTCTTGATAGTCGGAAATTTTCCTGCACTCAACTTACCATCAGAACATGTTGCTCCCAAGTAAGTGTTGCAATTAACACACAATGTACAAACTGTATGACCAAATCACATAGTTCAGATCCTAAGACAGTATCTTAAGCAGAAATGAATACACCTGAGCTCACATTAAGACTGGATGGTATTACAGCATATCGATAATTGTGCCCCAAGTAAAGGAAGGTGGTATACTTTCTTGATTCCATGTCCAATGAGACTTGCCAAAATGAGGATCTTCAATCTATTGTCATAACAATTTTGATACCAGAAAATGTTTGGATTAATTCCTCTGTATCAGGAGGTAGTGTTCTTACTGAAAGAATAATTTCTCTGGCATCCAGAACGAAGCAGACACTCGTATCTGACTTGGGTACCTTGTATAACAGACTACAACAATGACTACAGGATTCAGTTACTTTTGTGGTAATCAGCTCTAATATGCTTTGGCTAGAATCACTAGTCATTGGATTGGTGATCTTCCTATTACTATCCCAAGTAATGAATTTTATCACAATCCTTTGACAACAGCACTATGCAGTTCCTGCTTCTGTACCAGATTAATTGTCATAGGTACTCCATCTACAGTTAACATGAGCTTACTGGAGGCGAAGTCTATTGTTACATTCATCTCTCTCAGTAATTCATGCCCCAAAATTAAGTCCACAACAGGATTAGGTAACATTAGGCATATGCAGTATATAGCTCTATTACTGAGGTCCATTTTGATTCTTGTTTGCAGCTTAACTGAACGAGAACGTCGTCTTACAGCACCAAGTACTTTGCAGTTCGCTACAAATAATGTTGGCAAAGTGCTCATTCCTGTAGTTTCTTCATAAGAGCATTTGCTCTTCATAGGAGCATTTGCTCCTGTGTCTAAGACTGCTAATACTGAATCCAAAAATGTTCACATTCACAGCTGTTTGTTGCATGCCCTTTGGTTTAAAGTAACAGAGTTTGTCAGGATGCAATAATTCGTCCCTAATGTCAGCACCATGGTTGTATCTTAATATTACTGTCACATTCCCATTCACTAACTCTGGCCAACTTTTTGGGGCTGAAGTTGGTTGCATCTAGTTTTACCACCATCTACAGTTTGGTGATGCTTGTTCAGTAATAATTCGTGATTGATTCCCGCCAATCATCACTGGCTTCATTTTGATTTCGTAGAATATCACTACTCTGATTCCAGTGTGACGTTGCTGGATTCAGTTGAGAACCAGAATTAAGTGGGCTATTACATTTCTTATTCTTGTATTTGCATCCATGGTTATTGCCATTTCCATTTCTTTGATTATTGGCATTGTTAAATCCTGTGTTGAGTGAACCTGTTTGTTGGTTTGCATCAGCATTCGCATGTCCGTTTCCTTAATAATTTCTATTTGACCTGTTATATCCATTGCCATTATTTCCTCTGGCTCCGGTGTCTTTCACTAGCATATCTATGGTGCCTACTGCAATCAAACACTCTTCAAAATTGGCTTCACTAACATGCAGTAATTTAGTTTGTATGTCCCGTGGGAATTTTGATTTCAATATTCTAATGGTCTTTGGCAGATACTGGTTTTGTCAAATACTTAGTCTTAAAGACTCTTAGTCTCTAAGTATACATGTAGTGTGCCTAAACGTAAACTGTAAAGTTCAGGATTGTATATCTGCTTACGAATCCTCTCTTGTATCGCAGAAGACCACTATTTTGCAATAAATTCTTGTTCAAACTCAGCATGCGTATTGCAGGTTTCTGTTGCTTCAACTGCCCATAGGGCTTCATCAACACATAACTAATCTTGTGGTTTTCCGTCCATATACTCGGTAAATCTCCTTTACATGATCTAATAAATACAACTGGATGTATAACCTTTTCCAGATTATAAGATGGAACTGTCTATACTTAATTTCTCCTCCATGTGTAAAGCTGCGTAATTACTAACATGACTTCTCATTAGATCCACATCTGGTAAAGATTTTGTATGGACCTGGTCATTAGTTGTACAAGCTAGCTGTGTTACATGTGGAGTAGATCTTTCGTTCACAAATTCATTCTCCGCAACAACTGAATAATGATACTGACAAGGGTGACGTAAATCATTTACTTGCTTACTCACATCCTCGACCAGCTGGTAAACTTTTAGCAAACTTCTATCAAATTCCTGATTGGCTAAATCAGCCTGAAAAGATATCCAGCACCCAGGCTGAACATTTTGTTCAATAGTATTAGTCAGTTGTGTGTCTTGCTCACATAACCACCTCTGAAAAAAGTCTACATTGTTCCGTTTGTTGCGTGAGCTGCACTTTTATGATATCACGCTGTCCGAGTCACATTATCTACTGCTTTTTTAAGTTCAGCAACAGTATTAGACAACTCAATTTGGCCTAATTTCATATTTTCGAATTCCGACTTTAAAGTATTAAAGGCGACTGGCAAATACTTATGTTGATCTCGGAACCGACCAAATTCAGTGGCTAAACTCGTTTGCGCATTGGAAATGTATTGAATTGTACTACTGAGTAAATTTCGTGAATTCATTGCTCGATTCTGCATTGCATTTTTAATTCTCTGCAGTTCGGTATTTAATTCAGTCTGTCACTTTTGAAACTGTTTGAAATTCAGTTTTTAACGATGTATGAATGTTCTGCAATTTAGTTCTTAGCGCTGTTTGACGATTTCGAAATTCGGTATGACATTTGCTCAATACGCGCTAACAGGAACGTAATCGGATCAGCAGCCTCTTGCACATTCGCCTGCGGAGCATTTTGTTCATTCTGTTTCGCCATTTTAGCTTGCTGTCTTGTTCTGACCATAAAATTATCTTACACACATCGTGTGACACAGTTTATATTGCTTAAATTAATTGCAATTGGCTCTTCTCCAAAACTATGCTGCAAAAACGTGTAGCCTGCTACGCAACAGCACGCCAGCGACAATCCAGTATCGATTACGTAGCGATAATGTCGGATAGATAGTTGACATAAATAAATTTTGATACTATGTCTAATCTACAAAAAGGAAAGTAACGTTCTACCACTAATTCTTCTCTACAGCACCCATTGAAAAGTCAGCGGAGATAGAGATGAAAATGTACATCTACTTTTCGTAGACTGCTGCATAGTTGACAGCTTTTAAAATTCTTCAAAATGGTTCAAATGGCTCTGAGCACTATGGGACTTAACATCTGAGGTTATCAGTCCCCTAGAACTTAGAACTACTTAAACCTAACTAACCTAAGGACATCACACACATCCATGCGTGAGGCAGGATTCGAACCTGCGACCGTAGCGGTCGCGCGATTCCAAACTGTAGCGTCTAGAACCGCTCGGCCACTCCGGCCGGCTTTAAAATTCTTCGCTCTCCAGCTTTCTATTATGTGCACCTCTCCGTTAATAGCACTCGAGCAATCATACAGGAAAAAGAATTACACTATTAGTTTCTTCTAACAGCTGTACATACAATAATTGTAAAATATAATATGTCATAATTTTCACGTTTCTGTGAAGACTCAAGTCGTGTCCTGCCTATGGCCGACAACAGTTATTTTATTGTATATGGTGTTTTATTTTTTATGTTGTTGGAATACTATCTGGACGAGATTTTGGTTTGTACTGTAGGCTTTCAAGTGATGTACTCTTCACTAAACTCGTCGTTTGTGTAATATGTTGAGTGGCGAAATCTTGATAAAGCACTGATAACGCAATTTAATTGCGAGGTCTTGAATCTTGGAGAATCGCCGTGCGGTTGGAAGTTTGTTCACCACGTCTCCAGCTTTTCTCCAGCTTTTCATCGTAGATGTCTGGAACTCTCTAGATATTTATGAGAATGCAATTGTAGAAGAATAATTAATTTCACGTCTCACCTATTAATCAGTTGAGATGAGCTCAACTTTTTTCTGACACAATAAAATATATCTATGGATCTGTAGTAGTTTCTGGAGTATCTTAACGAGAACAACAGTCTCAATAACAGTAGTCAGAAGAATGAATTAACGTTCCAGATAACAACAAAAATTATACATACATCAGAGATAATAGTATTGTTCGTGTCTTTCTGCAAGACTGTAGTCTTTGATTCCTACATACATCGCACAGTGTTAGTCGTTTCACTAATAGCATTGCTGTTGGGAGTAGTGAGATGGGATGTTGGCGCTTTGGCAGGACGTCTTCTACTCTATGCCAATAGGGTCACGTAGCTCAAATTTGTGCCGAAGCATATTGAATTTGGTCATTGGGAAGCTTGCATGTGTACAATGGCTTCCCTATCGCAGCGATCACTCAGGTCTTTCAGACCTGATAAACGTTCCATGCCATCTACGGGGTGTTACAAAAAGGTACGGCCAGACTTTCAGGAAACATTCCTCACACACAAAGAAAGAAAATATGTTATGTGGACATGCTGTCCACATAATTTCCATGTTAGAGCTCATTTTAGTTTCGTCAGTACCGAGCGAGGTGGTGCAGTGGTTAGACACTGGATTCGCATTCGGGAGGACGACGGTTCAATCCCGCGCCCGGCCATCCTGATTTAGGTTTTCCGTGATTTCCCTAAATCGCTCCAGGCAGATGCCGGGATGGTTCCTTTCAAAGGGCACGGCCGACTTCCTTCCCCGTCATTCCCTAATCCGATGAGACCGATGACCTCGCTGTCTGGTCTCCTTCCCCAAAACAACCAACCAACCAACCAAGTTTCGTCAGTATGTACTGTACTTCCTCGATTCACCGCCAGTTGGCCCAATTGAAGGAAGGTAATGTTGACTTCCGTGCTTGTGTTGACATGCGACTCATTGCTATACAATACTAGCATCAAGCACATCAGTACGTAGCATCAACAGGTTAGTGTTCATCACGAACGTGGTTTTGCAGTCAGTGCAATGTTTACAAATGCGGAGTTGGCAGATGCCCATTTGATGTATGGATTAGCACGGGACAATAGCCGTGGCGCGGTACGTTTGTATCGAGACAGATTTCCAGAACGAAGGTGTCCCGACAGGAAGACGTTCGAAGCAATTGATCGGCGTCTTAGGGAGCACGGAACATTCCAGCCTATGACTCGCGACTGGGGAAGACCTAGAACGACGAGGACACCTGCAATGGACGAGGCAATTCTACGTGCAGTTGGCGATAACCCTAATGTCAGCGTCAGAGAAGTTGCTGCTGTACAAGGTAACGTTGACCACGTCACTGTATGGAGAGTGCTACGGGAGAACCAGTTGTTTCCGTACCATGTAGAGCGTGTGCAGACACTATTAGCAGCTGATTGGCCTCCACGGGTACACTTCTGCGAATGGTTCATCCAACAATGTGTCAATCCTCATTTCAGTGCAAAAGTTCTCTTTACGGATGAGGCTTCATTCCAACGTGATCAAATTGTAAATTTTCACAATCAACATGTGTGGGCTGACGAGAATCGGCACGCAATTGTGCAATCACGTCATCAACACAGATTTTCTGTGAACGTTTGGGCAGGCATCGTTGGTGATGTCTTGATTGGGTCCCATGTTCTACCACCTACGCTCAATGGAGCACGTTAACATGATTTCATTCGGGATACTCTTCCCGTGCTGCTAGAACATGTACCTTTGCAAGTACGACACAACATGTGGTTCATGCACGATGGAGCTCCTGCACATTTCAGTCGAAGTGTTCGTACGCTTCTCAACAACAGATTCGGTGACCGATGGATTGGTAGAACCGGACCAATTCCATGGCCTCCACGCTCTCCTGACCTCAACCCTCTTGACTTTCATTTGAAGGCTCTTGTCTACTCAACCTCGGTACCAAATGTAGAGACTCTTCGTGCTCGTATTGTGGACGGCTGTGATACAATACGCCATTCTCCAGGGCTGCATCAGCGCATCAGGGATTCCATGCGACGGAGGGTGGATGCATGTATCCTCGCTAACGGAGGACATTTTGAACATTTCCTGTAACAAAGTGTTTGAAGTCACGCTGGTACATTCTGTTGCTGTGTATTTCCATTCCATGATTAATGTGATTTGAAGAGAAGTAATAAAATGAGCTCTAACATGGAAAGTAAGCGTTTCCGGACACATGTCCACATAACATATTTTTTCTTTGTGTGTGAGGAATGTTTCCTGAAAGTTTACCCGTACCTTTTTGTAACACCCTGTAGATGGGCGTGGTAGCTGATTCGTGGCCGTGGAGTTGTTGCTTGTTTTCCTTGCGTGAATTCCGGCTCCGAGAAACCCATTTCTCCTCTGAAAGGGTAGTTCGAACTTTTGCAAGTGAGCTTGATTGTTCCCGCCGTGTAAGATTCTCACCTGTCTTGTTCCTGGTGCCTTTGTAAATCGGAGAGGAGTCAAGATTTTTGGCTGTTTAAGGTTTCTTAGCCTACGTTCGGCAGTATTTATGGAATTATTTTTTCATTCTACCATCTTTTGTGATACCAGCAGTGATTGTGTGCTATAACGTTGACTCAACTTTAGCCTTCCGGCTGAGTGCTGTAACTGTGGCAGTGTTGAATGTGCGGTGGCGACCCAGACTTGGACGCACCTTTAGTCCATTCAAGCCTCACGGGCAGTGTGGTTTGTCGCCTTATGCGACTCTTGGATCGTATTGTCTTCGCAGCCGTGACTCTACACGCCACTCCACCTTCGCTGATGGTGTCGCCACTCGGCAAGTTATGTAACTGTAGTCTGGTAGTTGTTTCATGAAACTGCTTTTTTCTTCATTCTAAAGGCCAGAGCGGTCGGTGGAGGTCGCCACTCGCTAACTTACGTAATGTAATCTAGTAACACTTCTATGGAACTGCTGTTTTCCTCTTTCTAAGGATCTAAGTAACCAGCTATTCGACATCAGTTTGGTACCCCCTGTTTGAATTTGAGCAAGTTTTTTTTTTTTAATTACTAAGGGAAGCGACTCTTGTTGTAAACTGCTCATTCGTTTGATTTAGTAGTTTATTTAATGTGGCAACCCCCCTCCCCGCTTTCTTTTAGTGTGGGGGGATGTAACGGTACTGCCTTTGGGAGGTTGTGCTTGGTTTGGGCACAGCTGTATGTATTTCATAGGCGTGATGCCTAAATGGAGACAGATTGTTTTTCGTTACTCCTTATTTTGTCAGGTCTTCGCCCCTTAGGGTTCAGTTTATTGTTTGGTATTACCGGTCGAATCTTGTAAGGGGAAAAGTGTATAAACTGCATTGCATGGCTTAAACGACGTGCTTGAGGGATTTATCGGTGCCGAACTTTCTGGCCCCATGTTGTTAACTGACTGGTGTTGCTCGGGGTGAGTTCTTACACATTTAAAGCTTTTTTTTTTGAAAAAAAAAGAACAGTTGGCAAAGCCAAATATTAAACGTGTTTATTCACTCATTGAATTATAAGGTTATGTATAGTGGCGGAATTTTCCTTGCTGGGTATACCAGATGCAGCGCCTAGTCCTGACATTTCATGTTTGTAATTCTTTTTTTAATTCTAAAATTAAGACCGTTGCGCCTTAGTTTCGTGGTTGTTTATATGTTGAGACAGCCAAGTGGGGCAAGTTTGTAACGTTCTTCTCAAGGGTAGTGGAAAATTGTATTTAACTTATTTGCGCTCATCACTGTTCTCCAAAGCTGTTCCCTTTGTTAAAATATACAGTGTGCGGTTTAAATGATAACATTTTGTTGTAATTTGATATGAAAAATTTCGAGTGTATGGGCTTGTCTATAAAGGGTTATAATTTTATAAAAGGCGTCTTTTATAACTGTTGTTGCATCCAAACTATTGTTCCCTTTTTAATTGCCGTTTAATGTAATTGTTGCTGATCTCAGAAATTGTTTTTCTTAGTATATATATTTTTATTGATAATAAATTTTGTCAAATGGGGAATGATGAGCACTTAAAACCCTGACCCAGTCCTTTCACGTGTTTGATTTTGGTTAAGCCGCACTCTGCAGTGTGACATAATTTTACCGTGCTTCTGCTCTAATTTTCGTCAGTTTTCTAGCTACCGCAAGTTCCACTAGCTTCCACATTTCTTCACTACATCACATTCGGTGAATATCTGCATTTCATAAAGTTTAGTGTACTGTATTATGCAAGTATTTTAGATAATAATTTCGGACCACTGGAGACGATATTTTCGAACTTAGCATTATGGGCAGGCACGGTAGATAGCAGTGGCGTATTGGCAGTAGGCTACGGGTCCTCCCCATGTGTAGTTAAATGCTTATTTTCAATAGAAATAAAAACATGCCTTGCGTGCGTTGACTCTATTACGGATGGCACGAACATGGAAAAGAAATACGAATAAATGAGGTTAGTCCGAAGCAGCCCTTAAAAATGCATTGAATTTTGGCAATGGAAATCCCACTAATATGGCAAGGAGATTGTTCAGTATCCCATTTAGCACTGTAAGAGAACGTAGGAAGAAAAACAAAGCGACTAAACCTCTTCTGGAAAATAATGCCACTTTCAAGAACAAGTAGCAGTTACCAACAGAATAAAGTTGTTATAAGACATTTTTATGGTCTGTCTGCACAGGAAGTGCGAAGAGTAGCCTTACTCCTCTCAAGGAAAAAAAATAGTGCACAGGACTCGTTTCTGAAACTAAATACAACCGCAAACATTAGCACTAACAAAATCACTGGATTTAACCGTGATGTGAAGAAATACTTTAAAAACTTTGAAAAAGTGTCTTCTGCAACCGGTTAGACGCCGGAACGCAGCCACATTACAGACAAAACTGTGTATCATAATTGTGCACGAACCCGGAACAGTAGTTGCCACTAAAGGTAGGAAAAGGGTCGACAAAGAGACCGACTGCGACAGGGGAAAGTTAGTGATAGTAATATGTGCTATGAGTGCGACAAGACGTTTTATTCCATAGATATTTGTTTCTTCGAGAAATCATGAGCCCGTTGCTAAAAGAAGATGTTCATCCTTGTGCTCCGCACAAATGCTCACCAATAGATTGAAATAATGGAAAGTTGTTCTTTACTTGGTTGAAGCATTTTATCCATCACTCCAAAGCAAGCCTTAAAAGACCCGTATTTTTTACAACGGACAATCACAACAGCCACAACTTTGTAGTCCTGTATGTTACATACAAGTAGTGGAGTTACTATGGTGTCTTTACCACTCCACTGTTCACACAGACTGCAACATCTGGATGTGACTTTCTGCTCAACTTTGAAAGGAGCTTTTTAAAAGGAATGGGACCTGTACATCAAAATGCACAAGCTTGTAAGGATCACTCCTTATGAGTTAGCTCATCAGGCGTATTCAAGAATAACAATAATCGCAGTTGCTGTGAGTGGGTTCAAAACTACAGGGATGTATCCATTCGATCCGAATGTCTTTACCAATGACTACTTTTGTGCTATAGACGTATTGGTAGACAGGCGAAACGTGTATGTTCCAGTAGTTGAGAATAACACAGAAAGCCCAAAATGCCACTTTTGAAGAGCTGATACCACCTTCTTTTACCAGTGCCTAGAAAACAGAAGCAAAAGACAGAGATTTTGACTTCCACACCTAAAAAAGCTGAACTTCAACTGCCTGCTGAAAATAAATCAACGAGGGACCTAAAAAAAGAAAATGCGTTATTGAAAACAAGTTTAAAGCAGCTGTTAAGACATGATTAAAGAAAGTAAAGGAAGTGGTTGTTAAATAAAAAAAGTGTCCGCACCTACGCACAAACAGAATTTCTTCTGATACTAAAGAAGATGTCACTGATTAAAATAAATTATGTGATAATGATGACATGATGATGATGATGATGATGATGATGATGATGATATGGACGGTTTACCAAGATTCAGAAAATGACGCCCATTTCATCTGCGGAGAATCTGGTCAGGGTGGGGAGGAATGGTTTCAGTGTGCCAGCTGTGGAGCATGGATTCATTCTCTGTGTAGTGCTGTTTATTCTCCTGAAGGTTTTCGGTGTGATAGCTGCATCAGATACTAAATGACTTTCATTGTTTTGTGATCCATTTGGTTCAGCTTTCTATGCCTTAGAACATGTTACTTAAATGAGTTAGATAAATTATCATTCAACCAGTAAGACTGATTGCCAAGACTTGAAAATAATCATAATTGCTCAATACAAGTTTGAAATAATTTTAGATTATGTTATTCTTTTGGATAATTTTTAAAAATAAAAATTGTTTTGTAACGTTTATTTATGAGGAGGAGGAGTAGTGGTCTTTAAATTGCTTCAAAATTTTCATCAATCACTTGTTCCCATAAAACATGAAAATTTGTTTTCCTCTTTTAAAATACATGAAGCCAAGTCTCGCTGCACGGTTCTGGGCATACTGGTACATGTGTCTGGTCGAATTGTTTGACATTTTTAATTTGATTTCAGAATTAAATTACAATTTAACGCATTGGAAATTACGTATATAGCTCGACTTTGAGTGTAGATTTTGATTATAGGGTGATTTTAAACAGTAATATGATCATTACTGCTTACACTACCGCCATTCCCCCTCTTCCCCTGAATTTCCTCTGCAGGCAAAACATTAAATGCTACTTAGGACTCTATTGCTGTAGCAATTGTATGCCTAAGCATGGCTGTAGCTACTTTACTTTACATTTTATTAAAAGAAAGAAGAAGAGCTCAGATGGAAACCCAGTTCTAAGCAAAGAAGGGAAAGCAGGGAGGTGGAAGGAGTATAGAGAGGGTCTGTACAAGGGCGATGTTCTTGAGGACAATATTATGGAAATGGAAGAGGATGTAGATGAAGATGAAATGGTAGATATGATACTGCGTGAAGAGTTTGACAGAGCACTGAAAGACCTAAGTCGAAACAAGGCCCTGGGAGTAGACAACATTCCATTGGAACTACTGATAGCCTTGGGAGAGCCAGTCCTGACAAAACTCTACCATCTGGTGAGGAAGATGTATGAGACAGGCGAAGTACCGTCAGACTTAAAGAAGAATATAATAATTCCAATCACAAAGAAAGCAGGTGTTGACAGATGTGAATATTACCGAACTATCAGTTTAATAAGCCACGGCTGCAAAATACTAACACGAATTCTTTACAGACGAATGGAAAAACTAGTAGAAGCCGACCTCAGGGAAGATCAGTTTGGATTCTGTAGAAATGTTGGAACGCATGAGGCAATACTGACCCTACGACTAATCTTAGAAAATAGATTAAGGAAAGGCAAACCTACGTTTCTAGCATTTGTAGACTTAGAGAAAGCTTTTGACAATGTCGACTGCAATACTCTCTTTCAAATTCTGAAGGTGGCAGGGGTAAAATACAGAAAGCGAAATGCTATTTACAATTTGTACAGAAACCAGATGCCAGTTATAAGAGTTAAGGGGCATGAAAGGGAAACAGTGGTTGGGAAGGTAGTGAGACAGGGTTGCAGCCTATCCCCGATGTTATTCAATCTGTATATTGAGCAAGCAGTAAAGGAAACAAAAGAAAAATTCGGAGTAGGAATTAAAATCCATGGAGAAGAAATAAAAGCTTTGAGGTTTACCGATGACATTGTAATTCTATCAGAGACAGGAAAGGACTTGGAAGAGCAGTTGAACGGAATGGACAGTGTCTTGAAGGGAGGATATAAGATGAACATCAACAACAGCAAAACGAGGATAATGGAATGTAGTCGAATTAAGTCGGGTGATGCTGAGGGAATTAGATTAGGAAATGAGACTCTTAAAGTAGTAAAGGAGTTTTGCTATTTGGGGAGCAAAATAACTGATGATGGTCGAAGTAGAGAGGATATAAAATGTAGACTGTCAATGGCAAGGAAAGCGTTTCTGAAGAAGAGAAATGTGTTAACATCAAGTATAGATTTAAGCGTCAGGAAGTCGTTTCTGAAAGTATTTGTACATGGACGATAAATAGTTTGGACAGGAAGAGAATAAAAGCTTTCGAAATGTGGTGCTACAGAAGAATGCTGAAGATTAGATGGGTAGATCACATAACTAATGAGGAGGTATTGAATAAAATTGGGGAGAAGAGGAGTTTGTGGCACAACTTGACTAGAAGAAGGGATCGGTTGGTAGGATATGTTCTGAGGCATCAAGGAATCACCAATTTAATTCTGGAGGGCAGCGTGGAGGGTAAAAATCGTAGAGGGAGACCAAGAGATGAATACACTAAACAGATTCAGAAGGATGTGGGTTGCAGTGGGTACTGGCAGATGAAGAAGCTTGCACGGGATAGAGTAGCATGGAGAGCTGCTTCAAACCAATCTCTGGACTGAAGACCACAACAACAACAAAAGAAACCGTAAAAGCAAAACGACTAGTCTGCAGTTTTGCTAAAGTCTTAAACATCTTCTGCTGGTCCAGAAGCAAAGCCATCTCTAGCTCAAAACTGGACTTTTTTATAAACCAGATTTGTATTTTATTTTCTAGTAGAGCATTTGTAGTATTCTCTAACACGTAGGGGCCTCATGAATCATTGCAGTATGTTCATTAGTGGCTAAAGCATCAAATGGACTGGATTCTGTCGATTTCTCACTGCCAAATTCCTCCAGTGCTGTCTTGTTGGTTGCACCCTGGCCATAAACCCTTGAAACCACGTCCATCCTTATTTCTTGCAGTTCCCTTGTAACATAAGTACTGAGAACCTTTGAAGCAATACTTTGAACAGATATCTGTGGGAAGCAATAAGCTGTTTCCATTTGTTTTATATACCTCTGATCATGAATACTAATCCATGTTTTGCATATAAATTTGATCTTCCTGAAAGTCCTAAATCCTGAAACAGTGAAATTTCTTGCTTGCTTCAGGATAGTACAACCCTCTCTCTAAAGACATTTCATGAAACTATAAAGCACAATATTTATTATTGTAGGGGATTCTGATCTGACAAATGTTCGAATAGCCGAGGAATTCGCTTGTATGAGAACAGAGCGTTTCTTAACTGGCTGGTTCCGAAGTTATGGCACAGCAGAATTTAAATTTTTTTCCACGAAGAGAGGCTATTCCTGTCATAAATTTTTAAGTGTTTTAGATCATTTTACCAGTGTAGCAGCCTCGATCCAAGTTTGTTTTGCCTTGTTAACATATTTCTACGAATGTTTTACATTTTTGATTTTATGGAACATGTCTGCTTTTGAAATTCCAATGTCCCGTACCACGCTTTCCTTATTAAAAGATGTTTCAGATAAGAATGTGTATTCACCACCTGTAGATTCATTTTGATAGAGTACAAAAAATTTACTGAATGTATTACTCAAAGCATCGCTCGTTCAGCAGAACTAGTGCTTAGTAATTCATTGACACCAGTGTCACTTTTGGTATTAACATGTGTATAATGAACGGTTCCAACAGAACAGGTAAGTCTCAGTTATTCACTAACAGTAGTTTCACCTGATCTGCTTTCAGTATTTGTAACTACATAAGAAACACTTGTCTGATGTTTTGGAAATACATCCCTCTTTAGCCTTTGCTTAGTTTCACTCATAAAGTCTTTTTCGGAAAGATGGTCTTCACAAACAAAGGCACTACCGCAGTTAACATCAGGTGACAGCTCGCAGACAACTTTTCCACTTAAGATACAACTCTTGGGCTTGTCTTGGAAACATGTAGAAATGCTTATTGTCAAATTCGCTGTTTAACCTATGTAGTATCCACATGACGGATTCGAAATTTACAGTAGTATATCAGTGCGAGTTTCTTCTGTTGAACATTCCGTAATACATACAGTTATTGACCACATTCGCTAGAACAACTGTTAATGACACATCAAACTTATTTAAATAAACAGACGGATACCACACAGCTTAATTCGTGATAGAAGATGCTACATTTCATTTATACATAATTAAAATACTTCACGTGAAATATCTTTCCTTGTTTTAAATTGTGGAGATTTTCTTCAGCAGGAATTCTCTCCAGATCTACGGTAAAGGTTAGGAAATTTAGGAAATAAAATTTTACTATAACGAAGATGTAAACAAATGTAATTCGCAGCACGTAGATATGAGAAAGATTTTGAAGCGACAGAAACCCCAGGCTGCACTACAGAATGACGTTTTAGAAGCAGCCGCCATTGGCAGTCGCATGGCCAATTAGATGGCTTCATTCACCCTCCTAGCACCCCAAATGATACGGAGACAAACCACCCTGAAAGTTTCCAGTTTTCCATCTATACCTTTAACCCCTATTCTATTTGTCATAGTCTGTGGTTATTCTAAGAGACTGGCGGCAGCGTATGGCCCTAAAATAATTGAGAAGAGGCATTGAACATAACTGACAGACGCATCTAACCCTAAGGGATGAGTTGAATTCTGAAGATTCTGATGTATGAGATCGTGAAGGCGAAATTGTGATCCTATCTACGAATGTAAAGAACCATCGGACATAGAAGAATAGCGTTTTTAGCCGTTTGATGATGAAGCTGGATTAAAGTTACCACAATCTCCTGTGTTAAATGATTGGAATAAGTCGTATAAACAGCAGAGACTGATATTTGCTAGAATTTTTATAAGGCAATCTAGTTTTTAACATAAGGGTAAAGGAGAAGCCATAGTATGGAGGGTTGCGTAGTGGAACTCTTATTTCAGCGAATGTAACTACTAAATGGCTAATAAATTTTTTGAAAAATATTGCCATAAAAGAAACTAACACTGGTTGTAATTTTTTCGAAGTTGGACCTAGTCAAAAGAAAACACAAGTAAAACCATAACTACTTAAAAAGAAACACTGAGAAGAAAAGATTACAAAAAAATGTTTACGTTTGTCTTATGCGATATTTTCAGTTTGTAGTAAGGGGCCTTGTGTTGAGCTGTAACATGTCTGACCGAAGCGCTATTAGGTCTTTTTTCCTAGTGCTCTGTGTAGAAACGAAATAAAAAGCTTTACCTGAAATTCCGAAAGATTTATTGTGTGAAATTAAATATTTCACTTCAAGACAAAGCATTTAACTTGCGGTAGTGTATCATCTGAAAAGGGCAAGAACACACGCGATGATTTGGTTATATATAACATACAACCAAAAGTCAGAGACTGCTTATGTAGTACAGTCAATCAGGACAACTTCTTACCAGTTAAGGTATCTTTGTATGACTCACTATTTTTCTTTCAAAAGGCTGTTGATGCACTTACTGGCACTAATTTCTTCTAAAAGTAATCGGTTTGTTACATGTGTTATATTTAGGATAGAATAAGTCAGTACGTGGTACACCAGACATTTGTAACAAAAATAGTAAGTGGTACAAAGATGATACCCTGACTGGTAAAGAGTTACCCTGATTGACTGTACGGTAGGAAGTCAATAAGTCTCTTTAAACCAAACTCTGGTAGTAAAGCATGCCGATCTGTGTATGAATTCGAGCTTTGGAATACTGCTGTGGACAACTTAGCTATTAAAGATAAAACCGGTCGTTTCTGTGAAGAGAAACATGTTAATGGGATTGTAGCTGGCACCTCTAGTTAATGATGCTTGATACGCAGTAATCTACTGGTAGTCTCACACTGCGTCGTACAGACAAGGCTGCAGCCATGTAAACACTTTACAGCCACAGCTGATCCCCTGCACAGAACAAGTGCAAAAGTTTCCCCTCCCATCAAGGATCGACAACCAATTCGTGAAATATCCTGTTGATGTCTGTCCACTATAAATGTCAAAATTTACGCTGAGAGTGGTTCTTAATCCCTTGAGACGCCACCACAAATATCACAGTCCTACGGCATACACCGCAAACTTTTGCACAGTAATGGCGTTGTACAAAAATGTCAGCCGTCCGATTACTTCCTTAGTTGTGCCAACACGTCAGACACAAAATATTTTTGAGATGGACGCTTTTTCCTCTTCTGGTTTCAAAATAGAAAATATCAACAATGTGTCAACAGTTGTACCACTCTATGAATTTGATTCACTATGCACAGAATTTTAAGACCCCGTCTGACCAAGCTTAGAATGTACAAATAATTATGTAGCGTACATTCAGCTTAAGTCTTCAACAGCACCTCGCTATTTTAGAGTTAGACCAGTGCCAGCATAGTGAGACGACCTCAAGTCTGAATTAGATAGTCTGTTGCAATAAGACATTCTCACACCTGCCACATGCAGTTAGTGCACAACGTTAGTGGTAGTGTTACAAAAACCAAATGGTTATCTACGTGTTTCTGATGACTTGAAATCAACTACAAATGCACATTCAGAGATGGACTTCAACCTCATTTCAAGGTCAGAACAACTCTTGTCGAAACTGTTAGTTGGAGAGAACCTTCCTAAAATTCATCTATCGGAATGTTGTTTACAATTGCCGTTAGATGAACAGTTCCGCCAGTTCACTGTCATCAACACTCGATTTACAAAAGGTTGTTCTTCGAAACTGTCATTCCACCAACTGTTTTCTACCGTTTCTTGGAGCAAATGATACGAAATATTCCGAATAAAGTTAATAAACTGGATGATGTAATGGCAAGTGATGCTATAAAACTAACATCTTGCGAACTTAAGTCTACTGTTCCAGACACTAGAACGAAATGAACTAAAACGGAAATCACAGAATTGAGAAATCTTTCTAGAGCAAGAGGATTACTAATGCCAAGTATTATGCCACTATACACGACTTACCAACACGCGGAAGCCATAGAAAAAAATCCAAGTGCTTATGAATGTAAATCACCTTGTAATTTCTCGGAAAAATACATTATTACGCAAATCTTACACCACATGCCACCCAGATCGCCATATCCTTCTACTAATCTATCCAAGAACGACGCAAAATATTAATGGTCACAACAGTGTCAGTTGGTTTTTCACAAGTTAAAACATTAACTACAGTCTGCTCCTTCTCTGGTGACCTATGACCCATCAAAACACTTTATGTTGGCCACTGATGTGTCACCACATGGATCGGGCCCATTCTTCCTCATAAGTGATCTACAGCCCATAGCATACACATCTAAAATGCTCGTCTCGGCCCAGGTAAATGCTTACAAATCGACAAGGAAGCACTATCATATTTGGCATCGAAAAATTTCGTACATTTCTTAACGGCATAAAATGACACATAACGGATCGTAAACCAGTAATTTTCTTCCAAAACGAAATTTTCACCCTGCAGCAGAGTTACGCCGATATGAAACTTTCTGATGTATTAAAACTGTGTGCCACACCACGACTCGTACCTGAGTTAGCATCTTGTCTTATGATTTATGGTGGAGGGCGCTAAACAGCTAGGTCATCAGCGCCATCTAGTCTTGAAGTCAGGAAGGCAGGAGATGAACTACTGGCGGAAGTAAAGCTGTGAAGATGGGTCAAGCATCGGGCTTAGCTAGCTCAGATCGGAGAGCACTTTCCCACGGAAGGCAAAGGTCCCGCTTTCGAGTCCTGATCTGGCCCACAGTTTCAATCTTCCAGGAAGCTGCAGAGTGAAAATTTCACTCTGGAAATAATCCCCAGATTGTGGTTAAGCCATTCCTTCGCAATCCCAGGTTCGAGTCCCACTCCCGCACACTGTTTTAATCTTCCAAAAAGTTTAATTAATTCCATTGTTTGATCCTAAGAACTATAGTAATTATTAAATTCACTATCAGCTAACAGCGCAGTATGCTAACGCCGACTCCCTATCTAGGATAGCAACCCTGTCTAGGGTGAAATTGGACACTGGACTGTAAGGCGTACCCAGGAGCAGATATAGACTCAGATCACAATTTAGTAGTGATGAAGAGTAGGCTGAAGTTCAAGACATTAGTCAGGAAGAATCAATACGCAAAGAAGTGGGATACGGAAGTACTAAGGAATGACGAGATACGTTTGAAGTTCTCTAACGCTATAGATACAGCAATAAGGAATAGCGCAGTAGGCAGTACAGTTGAAGAGGAATGGACATCTCTTAAAAGTGCCATCACAGAGGTTGGGAAGGAAAACATAGGTACAAAGAAGGTAGCTGCGAAGAAACCATGGGTAACAGAAGAAATACTTCAGTTGATTGATGAAAGGAGGAAGTACAAACATGTTCCGGGAAAATCAGGAATACAGAAATACAAGTCGCTGAGGAAAGAAATAAATAGGAAGTGCAGGACGGCCGAAGTGGCCGTGCGGTTAAAGGCGTTGCAGTCTGGAACCGCAAGACCGCTACGGTCGCAGGTTCGAATCCTGCCTCGGGCATGGATGTTTGTGATGTCCTTAGGTTAGTTAGGTTTAACTAGTTCTAAATTCTAGGGGACTAATGACCTCAGCAGTTGAGTCCCATAGTGCTCAGAGCCATTTGAACCATTTTTTAGGAAGTGCAGGGAAGCTAAGACGAAATGGCTGCAGGAAAAATGTGAAGACATCGAAAAAGATACGATTGTCGGAAGGACAGACTCAGCGTACAGGAAAGTCAAAACAACCTTTGGTGACATAAAAAGCAACGGTGGTAACATTAAGAGTGCCACGGGAATTCCACTCTTAAATGCAGAGGAGAGAGCAGATAGGTGGAAAGAATACATTGAAAGCCTCTATGAAGGTGAAGATTTGTCCGATGTGATAGAAGAAGAAACAGGAGTCGATTTAGAAGAGATAGGGGATCCAGTATTAGAATAGGAATTTAAAAGAGCTTTGGAGGACTTACGGTTTAATAAGGCAGAAGGGATAGATAACATTCCATCAGAATTTCTAAAATCATTGGGGGAAGTGGCAACAAAACGACTATTCATGTTGGTGTGTAGAATATATGAGTCTGGTGACATACCATCTGACTTTCGAAAAAGCATCATCCACACAATTCCGAAGACGGCAAGAGCTGACAAGTGCGAGAATTATCGCACAATCAGCTGAACAGCTAATGCATCCAAGTTACTTACAAGAATAATATACTGGAGAGTGGAAAACAAAATTGAGGATGCGCTAGATAACGATCAGTTTGGTTTTAGGAAAGATAAAGGCACGAGTGAGGCAATTCTGAAGTTGTGGTTAATAATGGAAGCAAGACTAAACAAAAATCAAGACACGTTCACAGGATCTGTCGACCTGGAAAACGCGTTCGACAATGTCAAATGGTGCAAGATGTTCGAAATTCTGAGAAAAGTAGGGGTAAGCTATAGGGAGAGACGGGTCATATTCAATATGTAAAAGAGCCAAGAGGGAATAATAAGAGTGGGCCACCAAGAACTAAGTGCTCGTATTAAAAAAGGTGTAAGACAAGGATGTAGCCTTTCGCCTCTACTGTTCAATCTGTACATCGAGGAAGCAATGATGGAAATAAAAGAAAGGTTCAGGAGTTGAATTAAAATTAAAGGTGAAAGGATATCAAAGATACGATTCGCTGATGACATTGCTATCTTGAGTGAAACTGAAGACGAATTACATGGTCTGGTGAACGGAATGAACAGTCTAATGAGTACAGGGAATGGATTGAGAGTAAATCGGAGAAATACGAAGTTAATGAGAAGAGAAACGTCTGAGAATGTACGTCTGGAGTACAGGATTGTATCGTAGTGAAACATGGACTGTGGGAAAGCCGGAACAGAAGAGAATCGAAGCATTTGAGATGTGGTGCTACAGATGAATGTTGAAAATTAGGTGGACTGATAAAGTAAGGAATGTAGAGGTTCTGCACAGAATCGAAGAGGAAATAAACATGCGGAAAACACTGATTTATTTAATCGTGTCTGAGCTACATCTGTAATTAATTAATACGCTATATATACTAGATTACAAATACAAGTAAATGATAGTTATTCATTCATATATACATTCATGATCTTCACATATTGTAAGTTGTCATTATTGTCTAAAGCAAGGCTCATATCTCTCTCCAGTGTTCGGCACACTTCACTGCAGCGTCGTTGGCCAACCACAGGTCTTGGAAAGTGCATGGGGCCAGCAAAGATGGACAGATCAGCAGGTGTGTCATGGTTTGTTTTCCTCCACATTGGCAGGGCTCTTCTTCGGCGTATCCCCACTTGATCAGGTTATCCTGTGATCTTCCCATTTGACATCTAAGTCTATTTAGGCTCTTCCAGACTCTCCATTCCAATTGTGATCCAGCAAGAAGTTTTTCTTTAATTTTCCAACTTTTCAGACTCCCTTTATCCAATTTCTGTTTCCACATTGATTCTCTAGTTGTAGACTGACTTTCGGTTAGTGGACGTTCAACTTTTATGAAGTCTTTCCTAGATTTAAGTCTTGCCTCCGCTGGCTGATGTGCGTACAGGGGATGTCTTCTATCTTCGCACTGCCTGCTTCGTTCGGCCATTTGCCGTCTGATCTGTGGGTTGGGGGGGGGGGGGGGGGCTATTCCAGAACACATATAAAGGAGATCACGGTTTGTAGGCTTCAGGCATCCCGTGATTAATCGACATGGGGCATTCAGTGCTGCGTCTAGCTTCTGAGCATATGTCGATCTTCTCCAGACGGGGCATGCATATTCAGCTGGAGCAAAGCACAATGCCGGGGATGATGCACGTAGAATTTCAGGGTTTGCTCCCCAGTGTGAGTTGGTAAGTTTACGGATTATGCCGTTCCGTGTGTTGACTTTCGCTCTAGTTTTCTCAACGTGTTTCTTGTAAGACAATGTTCGATCTAACGTGACTCCAAGAGAAACTGGGTTTGGGCAGTGTTGAAGTTTAACTGAGTTCCATTCCAATTGTAATTCCCTGTTTGCTTCCTTGTTGTTTAGATGAAATAAACAAGTCTGCGTCTTTGCTGGATTAGGTCGAAGCTGGTTCCCGTTGTAATATTCAGTTAGTTCTTCTAAGGCATCTGTTAGGTTTCTCTCAATCTGTTTGATTAATCTAGATTGGCATGCAATGGCTACATCATCAGCATAGATAAAGCTTCTTGTCGTCGGTCCAACTGGTTGGTCATTTGTATACAGATTAAAAAGTAGGGGGGACAAAACACTACCTTGTGGGAGCCCGTTCTTCTGGTTCCTCCAGCGACTTCTTTGTTCTTGAAATTCCACATAGTATCTTCTGTTGGAGATCAGTGATCTCACAACTTCAGTATGATGGTAGTTTCCCGTCATTTTGAAAATTTTTCCCAGGAGGATTTTGTGGTTTATCGTGTCGTAAGCTGCTGATAAGTCGACAAACACCACGCCAGTTTTTTCTCCCTTCTCAAAACCGTCCTCTATGTATTGTGTTAGGCAGAGGACCTGGCCAGTGCAAGATTTACCTGGTCTGAATCCTGCTTGTTGTGGAATGATTTGCCTTTCTAGTTGTGGTGCTATTTTATTCAAGATAAGACGTTCATATAGCTTGAAAGGGCAGCACAGCAGCGATATTGGACGATAGTTCTTAGCATCATCTCTTGGTTTACCTGGCTTTGGGATAACTACTACCTTGGCCTTCAACCATAGCTTAGGTATCGTCTTGTTTGACCAGCAGAGATTATAGAGTTCTAAAAGCCATTCCTTAGCTATGGGCCCTAGGTTCTGTATAAATTCATTAATGACGTCGTCGGGACCCGCGGCCTTCCTGGGTTTCAAGGAACTGATAGCAGCTTCCAGTTCTATTGAAGTGAAGTATGGCTCAGGTGGTATTTCAGTCACTTGTGGCCTCTTATATGAGGTGGCAGTCTTACTGTTCCTGGTTGGTTTACCATTCAAAAGGAGCTGATGTGCGATTTAGTTAGCTGTTACGGAAACCTGATCCTTGGGGACTGCCGGGTCGCTGGACAATCGCTTTATGAGGTTCCAAGCTCTACTGCTACTATGCTTCATGTCAAGACTCTCCAACGTATGTTTCCAGGACTCTTGTCTGTCTTTGCTTATAGTTTCAATTAGCTGATCCCCAAGTTTTATGGTTTCTTCACTGAAAGGGTCCATGCTGTACTGCTCCAGGTATTCGTTATATATTGGAAACTCCAGGAATGTAGAGTGTTCTGCAGCCTCTAAGTATGCTGAGTCTTGCTGATCTTTTAACAGCTTGGACGAACTTTCCGTAGTTTTCAGTGTTTGATGGTAAATTTACGATTTCCATGTCTAAGGTGTCCGCAAATTTTTTCCAGTTGGCCCTTTTGAAGTTAAAACGTCTTTTAAAGGATACTTTTTGTGGCAGTATTACTGGTCTAAACTTTAGCATGATTGGTCTGTGTTGGGTCTTTGGGATAGGGTTGAGAACGAATTTGTTGCATGACCCGGACAAGGTTTTGGAAACAAATATTAGGTCTGGGTTATACCCTCTCTTCCATCTTGCACTGTTGAATGGCGCAGGCTGTTTCTGATCATGGATGAGATTCAGCTCGTGTTCTTCTGCCCAGCTTTCCAGTAGTTCTCCATCCTCATTTGTGTCTTGATAGCCCCACACTCTATTGTGACAGTTAAAGTCTCCCATTATTAGCTGTGGGTGACAGACATGTTGGCTGAAAGCAAACCTTTCCCCTGGCGGTTTATATATTGATGACACCGTAATGCTTCCGATAGTAACAGAAATGATTTCCGTGTTGTTAACGGTGTAAACTTGAATGTTGGATACTTTGATTCCAGGCCGAATAAACAGAGCACTTCCATATTGGTCGTGAGGGCACTCCTTCACCAAGGTCATCCCAGGAATATTTGGACGGCGTTGTGATGGCCCTCTATGTGTCTCCTGGAGGCACAGGACGTCGCATGAATGAAGTTTACATGTGTTGGATATAAGTTCTTCTTTTTCAGATGATATGCCCTCGATGTTGAGAGATATGATTGTCAAACATGGCTCTGAAAAGGGCCTTTCCTTCGTTTTAGATTCTGAATACATGTCGTTTTAGACGTAGCTCAGTGTGTGGAAGGATCTGCCGGTATTTACCGTTGCCCAGGGGACGCCCGACTGTACTTGTACAATCTTCTGGGAGGCTCCTTCCTTGTCCCCCAAAAACACTGATAAGGAGAAGTGACGGGTTGGTAGGACACCTGTTAAGACATGAGGGAATGACTACCATGGTACTAGAGGGAGCTGTAGAGGGCAAAAATAAATCAATATTTTCTAATGACAGAAAGTTATATTTCATTATTTCATGTTTACAAATTTTCCGACTTTCGTCATTTGATATTACTACTAAAAATCTTTACACAAGTATAAACGTTCGGACAAACTATGTAATGTGAATTTGTTAGTCTAAGAAACGGAAGTCATGTGGATCATGTTTTGGGTTAGGTACGTTCACGAAGATTCTTGAACATCTATACATTCTACATTACAGACGATGTGGGGCCAAATTATTCTGAGAGGCACTGCAGTTCAGTTAAATTTTGTGACACATCGTTTTCAGATCATTTCAGTCGAGAAAATGAAAAGTCTCTGCCTGTTGAATTTGAATATTACGTCGCATTATGTCCCCAAACGCTGATGCCATCTTGACGAGCTAAGGAAAACTTCTAAACGAATATGCTGTATCATGTCACTTATCTTTAATCTAGGAAATCATTGCTTACATAATTATGAACATTACTTACCAATGTCAATATAAAGAATGTTTAAGCAAGGTGTATCATAGTTGCACTTCGGCAAGTGTAATAACCGCCTTTAGTTGTTTTCATACATTACATTTTGGAGCTATCCAGCATAAGCATATCCTTGTGAGACCTGAGTTTCTCCTGGCGTATACAACTTTCAAATAACTTCCGGGAATTCAGCCAGGTAGCACTTTCAGCGACCGCCGATATTTCCGCGGGAGAACACCCCGCCATTTTCAAGGCAAACTGCAACGGACACGCGGCGTACATGCAAATTAATACCTCGGTTCTCGGACAGAAGCAGGAAAGATAACACACACACACTGAACACTAGTGGCACCAAAGATGACCAAAGTCAGAGCTATCGATAGTGAAACTATGAATTCGCAGGTGAGGTAGCATTGAATCTGTCCCTCTGTTTTTTGACAAGGGAGAGAGCCGGATTCCAAACAAAGTTTAAACAGAAACCTCCATCCCTGTCAACGAGGTTGCTCGCTAATTTAATCTCAACTGCCTCCCTATTTTAGTGAGTTTAGATGTGGTCTCTCTCTTCACTCGTGTTCCTCTGTCTGATTCGTTGCGGTTAATTGAGCCCAGGTTTGGTGCTGAATTAACTAATCTCTTTAGGCATGTGTTGACGTCGACTTACTTTTTATTTAATGACCAGTATTACGAGCAGACAGATGGAGTTGCGATGGTTAGTCCGTTGTCTCCTGTGATCGCAAATTTGTTTATGGAAGACTTCGAGGAACGTGCATTGGAGTCGGCGCCTTTGAAACCCGCCTGTTTCTTTAGATACGTCGACGATACCTTCGTTGTTTGACCTCATGGTAGGGAGAATTTGAATGTCTTTCTAGAACATCTGAACTCGATCCACCCGAACATTCGTTTTACAATGGAGGTGGAAGAGGATGGTTGCCTTCCCTTTCTTGACGTGTTGGTTAGGAGGAAGGATGATGGATCATTGGGACATGCAGTCTACAGGAAACGTACTCACACCGACTTGTACTTACAGGCTAATAGTTGTCACCATCCGGCTCAGCGTGAAGGGGTACATCGTACCTTGGTACACAGGACACATGTCGTTTCGGACGCTGAGACTTTGCCAGCTGAGCTGTCCCATCTTGAAGTTACATTTCGTCAAAATGGTTATAGTGATAGACAGATTGAACGTGCGTTGCGCTATCGACCAACTGTACATCGGGTGATTGATGATAATTCTAAGTCAACACTTAAGTCTACTGCCTTTTTGCCTTACGTAGGAAACACGTCCAACAAGATCGGTCGTATTTTACGGAAATACGATGTGAAATATGTTTTCCGACCTCCATCTAAAATTAGAGCACTTTTGAGTTCCGTTAAGGATGATGTTGGACTACGTAAGGCGGGTGTATATCGTATTCCTTGTAGCTGCGGCATGGCATATATTGGTCAAACTATCAGGACCGTGGAGGACCGACGTACTGAGCATAAACGGCACACACGATTACAGCGGCCAAATAGATCTGCTATTGCCGAACATTGCTTGGATACTGGTCACCCCATGTTATATAATAACACCGTGATATTGGCATGCACGTCCAGCAATTGGGACAGTGTTATTAGGGAGGCAGTTGAGATTAAATTAGCGAGCAACCTCGTTAACAGGGATGGAGGTTTCTGTTTAAACTCTGTTTGAAATCCGGCTCTCTCCCTTGTCAAAAAACAGAGGGACAGAGTCAATGCTACCTCACCTGCGAATTCATAGTCTCACTATCGATAGCTCTGACTTTGATCACCTTTGGTGGCACTAGTGTTCAGTGTGTGTGTGTTATCTTTCCTGCTTCTGTCCGAGAACCGAGGTATTAAAATTGCATGTACGCCGCCTGTCCGTTGTAGTTTGCCTTGAAAATGGCGGGGTGTTCTCCCGCCGAAATATCGGCGGTTGCTGAAAGTGTTACCTGGCTGAATTCCCGGAAGTTATTTGAAAGCATATTCTTGTTCCTCCAACACGTTACTGCCTGTTCCCTATAAAGCTGTATTCAATCCACATGTTGGTTTGAACATTGCAGTGCGTTACCAGCCGTGGTGCCACTGGATGTGGCGCATCTTTACCTTCATCCGACATCTGAAATAACTTACCCAGAAAAGTGAAATGACTTAACCAGTGTTTGAACTCTGGTTTCTATGTATTGGTTGGTGTCTGAAAAATGTATATCAAAATCCGTAAATTGCGGTGCAGGGCGAGAGAACTGTGAAAATGAAATTATGAAGAGAAAATTTATTGAGCTCGTGCTACCCGTTTTGATGTCCAGACTATCCGGTACATTAAACAGTTCGTCTGCGAGAATGTAATCCGTTTTCAATGAGATTTACATATTTCGTCTGTTTGCAAATCAAAATGATACAGATTAAAACGTTGGCTCTGAATATTGTTAATCTTTATCTTCAGTGTTGCTAACAATCACTGCATCAGAACAATTGATGTAATTACACATCAAAGAAACATAAAATGCAACCCATCTGACCTTCTGATAAGACTGAAAATTCACAAGCTAGGACGTTACTGAGACCTTCTAGTAGTATTAAACCTCTGAACTGGTATGATAGTTCCACAAATATACACTCCTGGAAATGGAAAAAAGAACACATTGACACCGGTGTGTCAGACCCACCATACTTGCTCCGGACACTGCGAGAGGGCTGTACAAGCAATGATCACACGCACGGCACAGCGGACACATCAGGAACCGCGGTGTTGGCCGTCGAATGGCGCTAGCTGCGCAGCATTTGTGCACCGCCGCCGGCAGTGTCAGCCAGTTTGCCGTGGCATACGGAGCTCCATCGCAGTCTTTAACACTGGTAGCATGCCGCGACAGCGTGGACGTGAACCGTATGTGCAGTTAACGGACTTTGAGCGAGGGCGTATAGTGGGCATGCGGGAGGCCGGGTGGACGTACCGCCGAATTGCTCAACACGTGGGGCGTGAGGTCTCCACAGTACATCGATGTTGTCGCCAGTGGTCGGCGGAAGGTGCACGTGCCCGTCGACCTGGGACCGGACCGCAGCGACGCACGGATGCACGCCAAGACCGTAGGATCCTACGCAGTGCCGTAGGGGACCGCACCGCCACTTCCCAGCAAATTAGGGACACTGTTGCTCCTGGGGTATCGGCGAGGACCATTCGCAACCGGCTCCATGAAGCTGGGCTACGGTCCCGCACACCGTTAGGCCGTCTTCCGCTCACGCCCCAATATCGTGCAGCCCGCCTCCAGTGGTGTCGCGACAGGCGTGAATGGAGGGACGAATGGAGACGTGTCGTCTTCAGCGATGAGAGCCGCTTCTGCCTTGGTGCCAATGATGGTCGTATGCGTGTTTGGCGCCGTGCAGGTGAGCGCCACAATCAGGACTGCATACGACCGAGGCACACAGGGCCAACACCCGGCATCATGGTGTGGGGAGCGATCTCCTACACTGGCTGTACACCACTGGTGATCGTCGAGGGGACACTGAATAGTGCACGGTGCATCCAAACCGTCATCGAACCCATCGTTCTACCATTCCTAGACTGGCAAGGGAACTTGCTGTTCCAACAGGACAATGCACGTCCGCATGTATCCCGTGCCACCCAACGTGCTCTAGAAGGTGTAAGTCAACTACACTGGCCAGCAAGATCTCCGGATCTGTCCCCCATTGAGCATGTTTGGGACTGGATGAAGCGTCGTCTCACGCGGTCTGTACGTCCAGCACGAACGCTGGTCCAACTGAGGCGCCAGGTGGAAATGGCATGGCAAGCCGTTCCACAGGACTACATCCAGCATCTCTACGATCGTCTCCATGGGAGAATAGCAGCCTGCATTGCTGCGAAAGGATGATATACACTGTACTAGTGCCGACATTGTGCATGCTCTGTTGCCTGTGTCTATGTGCCTGTGGTTCTGTCAGTGTGATCATGTGATGTATCTGACCCCAGGAATGTGTCAATAAAGTTTCCCCTTCCTGGGACAATGAATTTACGGTGTTCTTATTTCAATTTCCAGGAGTGTATTCTGACAGTCACTGTATCATATAGCGGACATGAATTTTAAGATAATTCAACTTATTGACCTACTGTACGCACGGAACGCTCGTCCGTTCTGTAGCCTGTTACTATTAAGATAATGATGACACTGTCAAAAATCAAATTTCATTTACAGCACTTGCGAAGTGCAATGGAAGACGCTATCTCATCAATTTCACAAAAATGCTTCTGCGGCATACAACTCGCGATGTACAATGCGAGTATACAAAAACGTTCATAAAGGTAAAGAATGGACAGTGAAAAACTAAACTTAATGACTGATAAATGAGAATAAAGACTGAAACTATAAGTATGCTTCATTAAGCCATAAAAACAATACACCCTTTCATAACGTTCTCACAACTAGACAAGCACAATTACTCTCCTTGACACCTGTTTCAATTATAAGACAAAATTGCATTATAATATTTCTACAGTAAACTTCAACCATACACAAACCTCCAACGATAAGAAAATACAGTTACAAACATATATAAAAAAACTGAATTACCTTAAAATTACCCCTTTAAATATTCTCCTACTCATATAACGATTTTATTTCCTCAAAACAAGTTATTACAAAATCCTTCTTAAATAATACTGCCTCCACTACGCGGCAGGCCAGCTTCCATCTTTTCAAACCAAATACATAGCCAAACTGTCCAACAAGCACTGACTGCTGCTCTGACAAAGTAAAACCAGTCTCTCTAACCAGCATCTCTAGTTACAAATGTAGTTCCAAAGTGTACGCTTAGAAGGGCAATGTTAAAGCAATATTACAAGGCTTGAGAAAATTTATCAGATTTATAAATTAACTTATACACTCCTGGAAATGGAAAAAAGAACACATTGACACCGGTGTGTCAGACCCACCATACTTGCTCCGGACACTGCGAGAGGGCTGTACAATCAATGATCACACGCACGGCACAGCGGACACACCAGGAACCGCGGTGTTGGCCGTCGAATGGCGCTAGCTGCGCAGCATTTGTGCACCGCCGCCGTCAGTGTCAGCCAGTTTGGCGTGGCATACGGAGCTCCATCGCAGACTTTAACACTGGTAGCATGCCGCGACAGCGTGGATGTGAACCGTATGTGCAGTTGACGGACTTTGAGCGAGGGCGTATAGTGGGCATGCGGGAGGCCGGGTGGACGTACCGCCGAATTGCTCAACACGTGGGGCGTGAGGTCTCCACAGTACATCGATGTTGTCGCCAGTGGTCGGAGGAAGGTGCACGTGCCCGTCGACCTGGGACCGGACCGCAGCGACGCACGGATGCACGCCAAGACCGTAGGATCCTACGCAGGGCCGTAGGGGAACGCACCGCCACTTCCCAGCAAATTAGGGACACTGTTGCTTCTGGGGTATCGGCGAGGACCATTCGCAACCGTCTCCATGAAGGTGGGCTACGGTCCTGCACACCGTTAGGCCGTCTTCCGCTCACGCCCCAACATCGTGCAGCCCGCCTCCAGTGGTGTCGCGACAGGCGTGAATGGAGGGACGAATGGAGACGTGTCGTCTTCAGCAATGAGAGTCGCTTCTGCCTTGGTGCCAATGATGGTCGTATGCGTGTTTGGCGCCATGCAGGTGAGCGCCACAATCAGGACTGCATACGACCGAGGCACACAGGGCCAACACCCGGCATCATGGTGTGGGGAGCGATCTCCTACACTGGCCGTACACCACTGGTGATCGTCGAGGGGACACTGAATAGTACACGGTACATCCAAACCGTCATCGAACCCATCGTTCTACCATTCCTAGACCGGCAAGGGAACTTGCTCTTCCAACAGGACAATGCACGTCCGCATGTATCCCGTGCCACCCAACGTGCTCTAGAAGGTGTAAGTCAACTACCCTGGCCAGCAAGATCTCCGGATCTGTCCCCCATCGAGCATGTTTGGGACTGGATGAAGCGTCGTCTCACGCGGTCTGCACGTCCAGCACGAACGCTGGTCCAACTGAGGCGCCAGGTGGAAATGGCATGGCAAGCCGTTCCACAGGACTACATCCAGCATCTCTACGATCGTCTCCATGGTAGAATAGCAGCCTGCATTGCTGCGAAAGGTGGATATACACTGTACTAGTGCCGACATTGTGCATGCTCTGTTGCCTGTGTCTATGTGCCTGTGGTTCTGTCAGTGTGATCATGTGATGTATCTGACCCCAGGAATGTGTCAATAAAGTTTCCCCTTCCTGGGACAATGAATTCACGGTGTTCTTATTTCAATTTCCAGTAGTGTATTTGTGACCCATTACATACTCAGAATTGGCATAGCAAATAGGGAAGCTATCTTTCACATTGTAAGAGTAATTTGGTATTTTCAAGTACACAGATAGTTGCCGGAGGTGAAGAAAGCGACAAGCGACAAAGAAATCCCTATGACCGATTGGGGATTGAAACCCAATCTTTGGATTTGTTGTCTAAGATTTTACCCACTAAGCTAACTGACTGCATTGCTTGTAAGTGTAAATTGCATAACAGGTTTGATTAAATGCTGAAATAAATGCATTGCGCACTTGTTGGTTATCATCCACCTTAAGTGATTGGTGTTCCAGATTTCGCAGAAGTGGCAGAATATATAGTCAGGCTTCTTACTCTGACTTTTAACTGCCTGTAACAAATGAGTCTACTGCAGCATAAATACGAAGCGAATTGAAGAGTGAAGTCTGTGGGGGATCTGTGTTAGCGCTCAAGATCGTTTATAATGAATAAATTAAATTCAATGAGCCCATACAAGCATTCAACCAGACATGCTTTCAACTCACAACTGAGGTTTATTCTGGACAAACGATCACAATTAACTTATCGTGATAGATAACGATTCGTGAGAGCATTGACGTGGTAAGCATTTCATATGAAGTGCTAAGTAATATTTTAAGTGGAGTTCTGCATATGAAGAATCTGAGTGCACCAGTGATGACGTGTAAGATGACTCGAGAACGAAACTGCTCAAGAAAGGTCATTTCAAAATTGTGACTGATCTGGTGCAAACTGAACAACTAATTCTTGCAGTTTTTGGACTTGATTTGTTTTGTCGATCACTTGCAACAATAAAATAAATTTCCTGTGTTGAAATGCCTGCAGACCCGAATGGGCAACTATTCCGGAATTTTTCGGCAGTGAGAGATCATCATGATACTTTTTGAGTTACAGGCCACATGTACAGATACAAATCATATATCATTAAGGAAGCGGTTATATTGTTTTATGCATCTTCATGCCATTGATCCTCCGACTTTGGGAGTACTTTCCCATGGCAAGGACAATAGAGTGTCCTGAACGTCTGTCCGCTCCTCCATCTTCCTTGATAAGACCATTGGCACAATGAGGCCGACTGCTTACGCCCAAAGTCTTCGGCAGCCAATGCTGATTATTATTCAATATTTAAATGGTGGTGTTGTTCGAACTCGGAACTGAGGATGTTTTGATTACCAACCAAAGACGCTACCCCTAGACCACAAGTGCAGCTTTTATATCCTACTCTGTGCGTATGCTGTAAGTAGCCTGTTTATATGTTGGCAGCGCTATAGACTGCATTAATATCACAGCGCTCTGCGCTCTCGAAAAAGAGACTCTGTCGTTGGAGAGACTCGCAGTTGGAAGCTAATAGTAGTAGTGATGGAGGTTAGAAGTGTTAATGAGAGCAGACAGTTTGGATCTGTGTCTGTCATGGACATTTAGTTTTGGTTGGAAATGGATTTACGATGATGATTGATGTATCTGCTAGTGTTTGGATAATGGAATTATTGATGATCATATAATTTTTGGAACTGGATGTCACACGATTAAGGTAAAATCTTCTAAATACATTGTTTGCTTTGCAACAAAATCTTCCTTTCGCTAACCGCATGCCTATTAGTAGTTAGAGCCTATAGTAGTTAGAATCTTTTTATTTAGCTGGCTGTATGCTTGCTGCATTTGCTGTAGTTCATGTAATGAAGATTTTCTGTGAACTAAGTGACTTATGAAATGTGTGGGTTATTGTTAGGATTTCTTCTAATTCAAGGCCATTCTTTTGTGTTAATTGTTTGCAGTCAGATTGTGTTGCATTTGTATATTGTAGGTAATAAATGAATAGGATAAGTTTGAGTTGTGCTGGTCAGGGCAAATTCTGTAGGTCAGTGTAATGATAGGAACAAGCAAATAGCCGGTAGGTTCTAATTCACTCAGCAATTTCATCTCATGGTAAAGACTAGAAGTTTCACTCAGTAGGTTCAGTTGCATTCGGAAACTTCAGAATCTAATGTAGATGTTTCACCTGGCGAACCTTTCAGGATACTTCACTGGAATCTTCTGATTTTCTTGTAATCTGAATAATTTGTGCATGATTAGAAATTAGTTATTGTGTACTGCTGGTGCATAATTGAATGTGGCATTTCCTTTGTAGTTGTAGTTTCTTATTGTTGTCCTGTATTGTAATGAGCAAAACAGTTGTGGCACGTATGTGGATTTGCACTAAGTATCTCGCAGTCCCTTTTCCAGTTAATTAGATACCGGTATTTCAGTGCTATTTTAGTGTGTCTTCTTATTTTTGCTTTTCAAATTGTTTTTTGTGTGTTACCACGTGAAATAATGTGAAAATCATGGCATGTGAAAGTGCAAAACTAGAAGAGGAAGCGCAAAACTGGAAGAGGAATTTAGAAATGTCACAAAGTAATAACACAGGGTATTTCGGAGATTTGGATAGAAGTTAGAAAGCTGCACTGATTCATGAAACGGAACAGCCGACATGACGTAACATTGACCGATTTGCGACTAACCGACATGATGATTTTGACTATAAACTCTTCATCACTACACGTAAATTTAAAACATTCCAGAATTACAGTAATGACATACATCCACAAGCTTGGCTTCATCAATTTTCTCCTCCTAGGTTGGTTGGCTTGGGGAAGGAGACCAGACAGCGAGGTAATCGGTCTCATCGGGTCAGGGAAGGAAGTCGGCCGTGCCCTTTGAAAGGAACCATCCCGGCATTTGCCTGGAGCGATTTAGGGAAATCACGGAAAACCTAAATCAGGATGGCCGGACGCGGGATTGAACCGTCGTCCTCCCGAATGCGAGTCCAGTGTCTAACCACTGCGCCACCTCGCTCGGTCTTTCTCCTCCTAATTCGTCATTAGAGCACAAATTAGAATTTATGTGTGGCTATCTACAAAATGAACCAGCTGTAGGAATGCGATCGGTCATTTGCGACTGTCACAGAGAAGGAGATTTTTTTAATGTCTTTCTGCACATTCGTCTCAGACTACTCAAGATCGAGTAAAACAAAATATTATAATGATGAAGCATTTCGAACAGTGTGAAATTTCCAGGCCTGTAAAATATTTTGAAGAAATGTTACACAAGAATCTGTATTTGTCAAACCCGTACAGCTCCTCGGAACTTATTTGCATTTGCTTAATTAAATTGCCTGAACATTTAAGACATATTATTTTGGCAGGACATTGTAAAGATGACATCAAAGCTTTTCAGAGACTTTTGCAATAATTGGAAATTGATACTGACAATCACATGATGCAAGAACAGGAGAACATTAATTACAGGTCACATCCGTCACAATTCTGTGATGACAGAAATAATAACCGGACACAAAAAGGCTACTCTTATGACGCAAATCGTGATCAAAACAGACACCACCCGTATGACAACCGTTGGCAGAATGATAATAGTTACAGAGAAAGATCAGATTTACGTAGTAATTAATATGACAGAGACAAATGTAGAAATAGACAATATGAGAATCAGAATAATTATTATCAAGGGAGACAAAATGACTTCAGACACAACAGTCCACCTCATCATTAAGATTCTGGGAGAAATTCTCCACCACGTGATCGACAAGAAAGAAATTACAAAAATTATCGACATGATGACAGACCTGAATTTAAGCAGAACTGCCGTAATTCAAATAGGGCAGGACCCTCTCGAAAAGCTGAAATTGTAGAAATTAGACCACCAAATCCCAGCAACAACGAGCGAAAACAAAGAGATAATAGACAATGACTCACACTGCAGGTAGCCAGAAAACGTACTTATGAAGCTGACAACGTAGCTGCTATGGCTATCAATTAATACAGTAATTTTATGAGTTCATTTTTATAGGTAAAAGACGACAAGTCTTATTGTATGTACATTTTGGTTGTTAATTGTACGATTACGTCACGACTATAAGGTCCACATTCTTGGAACAAATGAGGTTTCTGCAACATATTAGTTTACTTAAAAGAAACATTTTTTATCTAAAGTACTTCCTGCGAGGTCACAGATGACACAGTGTTTGGTTTGTTTGACAGCTACATGATTGTAGTACGATGCTACTTAGGAGTGACACAATCTTCATTATTGCTTTTGTGCTGTATCTGTTTCATGTCAGCACAGTTTTTCTGCGTTTTTCTGGAAAGTAAAACACGTTTTGGTAATGATATTTGTGGCATCGCTACAATGAGACAGCTTTTTTCGTAACACAACACTACGCTACAGTACAGTACTTTCAAGGTCATGGCAGTGAACGTAATAACTATGACATTTATATGCATAGCACTTTACTTCTGAGTATATAAGTATACTGATTTTTGGAGAACTTTGCTTATGGTCGACGATAACTACGACACTTCGCACATTTTACCGTTAAGCGATGATAGAAATTTTCTTACAGCACTACGTGACACACATTTGAGTGATTACTTTTTGTACTTAGAAGAATTTTAGAAATATTTTTGTACTAAAATAATACAGAGAAGGTTTACGGCGATACATTTCATTCCGCAGTTTTAATCTGTGACATGTGGAGTATAATTACATACAGGCAGGGGGTACGCCTACTTTGTGCACCATGCGGGTGACAAGCGCAAAGAGCCCTAGTGAATATGGTATTTGCTTATACAGTTTTACACATCAGTACCATATTTCTCTAACGCAGAACTACACAGCTATCTGGTCATTTAACAGAGAGAAATTGATTTTTTTTATTGCGTCACTGACATATGTCTAGATAATTACACAGTTGGATCACTTTGCATTAAGAAAATCGTACTTTGTCTTCATTCTGTGAACTGTTCTCATAAATTTGTGATACTGTAAGAGCTTTGGGCGATGTATATTGTATGGGATCATGATTTTTGAAGAATGTTTGAGGTGGATGACACCTTCGAAACGAGCAGAAAGAAGTTTTTTTGATTTCGAGATTATTGGAGGATGTTATGACGACTTTGAGATTTGATTGATGTGTTATGATGATATTACTATGACGACAATGTGTATTATGATGTTGAGATATGATTATGATGAATAAGATGATGCTATATGAGAAATGTGATTATGCTAAATGTTTATTATGATGAAGTATTGAAGGTATCGACGTATATGTATACGATTAATGAGTAGTGTTTAGGGTCTCTGGTTTGTGGAAAAGAATGTTGGAAACTAAGAATTTTATTTTAAGTGTTATGAAAACTGACTGTATATGTGAATGTGGGTACCACAATGCCGACAGAAAGTTTTGGACACTGTTATTGATGAGATTTTGTTTCTACACACTTCTCCTGTCATTTTTCAATCTGTGAAATTTTTAATTGGTATTAAACTGTCATTGTAGCTGAAACTGTTGTCATAAATGTGATGGTAAAGATTATATGTGACCTTGACATAATGCTCTGCTGTGCCTGCCTGTGCACTAGTCTCTTGGAGAAACCCGTTTGTTGTGTTGCCTGTCAACTTTGATGTTATCGCTTTAGCCGCTTTTAAGCTTACTGCACTCCCACAAGCTCTCGCACAGCTGTAGAAAAGAGAGGCCATTTAACTTGCTGTTGACATTTCTTTGCAGAACACCATAAACACGACACACTATTACTTGGAAACATATGATTTCACTTTGGAGTTTGTACTTTGTTCTACTTACTGAAATGCTTATGAAGTGATGAGAAATATTCTTATGTCTACACACCTGATTATCGCAATAGTCTTTCTATGAGAGTTGAGAGAATTTTTACTGACTTATGAAATGCCACATGGCTATGGGATGATATTTTTATGCTTTGTTTGTACATATTTGGTTATTTTATTTGATATCTGGTTTCTAGTTGCCCTGGAGCATTAGTTTTATAAAATAAAATTTAATACATATGATAATGTGATCGCTTTCTGTCAACAGATCCATTAAATAACAATTTTATGATCCACGTTCTTAAAAAAGATCACTTGGAAAGGAAAGAACAATAAGAAGGAGAAGGGACTAGTAACAGGGACTGCATACATAATTTTCTTTTCAAGGAGTTGATAATTTTTTTGGTAGAATAAGTTGTTGTGGTGCACCACTATAGTGTTAAGATGTGATATAGAATCATCCCATTTCACACGGGATTTTCGATGACCACAGATGCACAGATGCTGTTGTACGTTTACGCATATATTTGCCTTATCTTCATTGCTGTCTTCATTGTAATATTTTTTTCTGCTTGTGCTTTGTTATGTTTAGGTATAAGTTACTGCATTTGCTGCTGTTTTTTGTGAGGCATTGTCCTACTGAATTTTAATTTGTATTACCATGCTAAACCAGTTTTACCACTGATTTTCTTGTTTGCTGCATATTGCCTTATATTAGCTGTAATGTTACATTTTCTTTGCTAATTTAGATACGCATCTGCTTACTTGGCCAATTTGCATTTTTGTTGTTGTCATTTGTGTTAATTTTTGTACTGCTGCATTGTCTCCTTCTCTATTTATGTATCTGAGCTCAGCAGATTTAAATTAGCTTAAAAGGGGGTATGCTTTATAAGGAAATGAGTAATGATGAGTTGGTAAGAAATGCATTGAGAAGCTATAAGGAAAAGGTTTGGCCAATGAGTATTGTATAATGAGGAACAATTATTTTGAAAGAGGAAATGAACAGATATAAGCAGGGTATAGTGACAACAGATTAATGTAGGATTTTCTTGGAAACAAATGATGGGGTAAGAAGAATATAGAAGTATAAGCACTGGTTGAAAGTACAAATACAGATAGCATGCTTAGATAGGATTTTTTTTTTTTGTGGGAACAAACGTTGAAGTACGAGTGGTAAATGAAGTTTTGTTTAGAAATGAAGTAGTTTTGACTGAAAGTAAAGGATTTATGAGCATCAAGTATATTATTGGAAAGAGAAAAATGAAACACAAGTATAAAATGCTCACCACGAGTACTGCAGCACTAAATGTTACTCTGAAAACAGCCCTTGTCCTTTCCCTTTGTATTATCCCATTATGTTTATGTGTACCCTTTTCTGTCTGTGTTCTTCCTGTCTCTCTGTGTTAACCTGATAAGATAAATTTGGTAGAATTTTTTTCTTATACTAAGCTGCATTCACTATGATGAGGAATACTGTTATCATCAAATCTAATCTGTTTTTATACCAGGTTCTTTACTTTAGGAAGATGTTCAGAGATTATTTATTCTATTATGCTTTCTTCTCTTTTTGCTCATGTGTCAAGTTAATCTTTCAAAGGATATTCTCATTTTTCATTCATTTACTTATGTCATATATCCTGTAATACTTTATATATTTGTAAAGCCAGTATGACTACAACGTTAGTTGTATTATCATGTTCTTTAGAGTAATGATGTTTTCTTTACCTTTGTAATTGTATTCTTATGCTGTAAAACCGTAATTGTATAGGCACCAGTTCTTCTAGTGAGGTAAACAGAAGGAATTCGTTTTACTGAACACATTTGTCTGTTGGTCATACTGTATGTATAAAATCTGAGAGGATATATGACTGTGTTAGTAGTTGTACATGTGGTGATAATTTAGCAAGGACTGGTTAACAGCATTGCTGGTTGTGAGGATATTGCAAAAAAATTAGTGAGTGCACAAGTGGTTGTTCATGGAGTTGCTACATTATCCTCAAGACTCTTCAGTAGTGATTGTGCACCCACATAGTTGCAACGGATGGCTGCTGGCCATCTCTACAGGACCACAGTGAGTCTGCATCTCTGGTGGCCCATTACTATCATAATCTCTACAGGATTACAGTGGGTCTGCACCTCTGGTGGCCCACTACTATCATAATCTCTACAAAGACTACAGTGGGTCTGCACCTTTGGTGGCCCATTACTACCATAATCTCTGCAAGAAATACTGTGGGTCTGGTCTATGGTGACCTACCAATTCTACCAATATTCTTCAAGAATCTGACTGACTCTCCTGCGGGTCAGCTCCTGAACCATAACCAATCTTCTCAACTGAAATCTTAATGTGAAGAGTCATCCCTGGGTTTCCATTGGGAGAACAACACCACTTCTTTAAGACTGCATGGTGGTCCACTACTCAAGTGAAGAAATTTGTGTACACAATTATTATTGTACTGTGGCACCTTTTACTGTAAGGGAGGTGAAAGAGTTTAACTATTCTTACAGGCTGTGAAAAGAGGTAAGTGAAAACGGATTAATTCCTGGTTGGCTTGGACTGTGTCAAAATGGTCGATTGCACAGCACGTAAAAATTAAGCGATTATAAGTCTCACCCTTTCCAAGAGTTCGAGTCTCAAACTTCCCGAGTTCACACTCAAAACAAAAAAGGTATAATAGTTTCTACAGGTCCGCTCATCAGAGACGCCCTCTGCCTCCTGCATACTGATCTAAAGCGAGGCACGTTTTTTTTCCTAGATCGTAAAATTAACGATAATCATGAAATATGACACTAGGAAATAATCCGTCCGTACCTCTCTCGCTAATGTAAAACACCTTTGTGCGCCGCGATTAACGATTCCATCGAGAATCATCCTCAGATTAGAGGTGTATTTGATTTCAAAAATTACTACCTATGTCTAAGTAGTCAACAATTATTCTGTCCTGGTCATCAGAATCAGTCACACAGAAGGAGATTTTACAATACTTTTTACAGGGCGAGTGCTACTGTGGTGAATGTTAAAATATTTTCGCAGCTACTATGGGAAAGCCAGATCTGAATTTAACTCTATTAATGTGACAAACTAATTGACAATAAATGAAAAATAACGTTGGTTTGAGAGCTTCGTTTGGTTTGTGTCATTTGCGGTTTAAATTACAATATGTCCAAACACCAACAGACCATATATTGGATGCTGCATAAAATCACATTTATTTTAAATTGTTCGCAATGGAGTAACTTCTTGAAATTTGATACTCGCATTGCCAAGTAGTGTACAACTAATATAAATATTATTAAAAAAGATATTCCGAGTCTGAAATTTTACGAATTAAAAAATTTTGATCTGTTAAGATTCAGGAAACGAAATAGCCCATGTTGTTGTTGTTGTTGTGGTCTTCAGTCCTGAGACTGGTTTGATGCAGCTCTCCATGCTACTCTATCCTGTGCAAGCCTCTTCATCTCCCAGTACTTACTGCAACCTACGTCCGTCTGAATCTGCTTAGTGTATTCATCTCTTGGTCTCCCTCTATGATTTTTACCCTCCACACTGCCCTCCAATGATAAATTTGTGATCCCTTGATGCCTCAGAACATGTCCTACCAACCGGTCACTTCTTCTTGTCAAGTTGTTCAACAAATTCCTCTTCTCCTCAATTCTATTCAATACCTCCTCATTAGTTATGTGATCTATCCATCTAATCTTCAGTATTCTTCTGTAGCACCACATTTCAAAAGCTTCTATTCTCTTCTTGTCTAAACTATTTATCGTCCATGTTTCACTCCCATACATGGCCACACTCCACACAAATAGTTTCAGAAACGACTTCCTGACACTTAAATCAATACTCGATATTAACAGATTTCTCTTCTTCAGAAACGCTTTCCTTGCCATTGCCAGTCTACATTTTATATCCTCTCTACTTCGACCATCATCAGTTATTTTGCTCCCCAAATAACAAAACTCCTTTACTTCTTTAAGTGTCTCATTTCCTAATCTAATTCCCTCAGCATCACCCGATTTAATTCGACTACATTCCATTATCATCGTTTTGCTTTTGTTGATGTTCATCTTATACCCTCCTTTCAAGACACTGTCCATTCCGTTCAATTGCTCTTCCAAGTCCTTTCCTGTCTCTGATAGAATTACAATGTCATCGGCGAACCTCAAAGTTTTTATTTCTTCTCCATGAATTTTAATACCTACTCCGAATTTTTCTTTTGTTTCCTTTACTGCTTGCTCAATATACAGATTGAATAACATCGGGGAGAGGCTACAACTCTGTCTCACTCCCTTCCCAACCACTGCTTCCCTTTCATGTCCCTCGACTCTTATAACTGCCATCTGGTTTCTGTACAAATTGTAAATAGCCTTTCGCTCCCTGTATTTTATCCCTGCCACCTTTAGAATTCGAAAGAGAGTATTCCAGTCAACATTGTCAAAAGCTTTCTCTAAGTCTACAAATGCTAGAAACGTAGGTTTCCCTTTCCTTAATCTTTCTTCTAAGATAAGTCGTAAGGTCAGTATTGCCTCACGTGTTCCAATATTTCTACGGAATCCAAACTGATCTTCCCCGAGGCCGGCTTCTGCCAGTTTTTCCATTCGTCTGTATAGCATTCGCGTTAGTATTTTTCAGCTGTGACTTATTAAACTCATAGTTAGGTAATTTTCACATCTTTCAACACCTGCTTTCTTTGGGATTGGAATTATTATATTCTTCTTGAAGTCTGAGGGTATTTCGCCTGCCTCATACATCTTGCTCACCAGATGGTAGAATTTTGTCAGGACTGGCTTTCCCAAGGCCATCAGTAGTTCTAATGGAATGTTGTCTACTTCCGGGGACTTTTTTCGACTCAGGTGTTTCAGTGCTCTGTCAAACTCTTCACGCAGTATCGTATCTCCCATTTCATTTTCATCTACATCCTCTTCCATTTCCATAATATTGTCCTCAAGTACATCGCCCTTGTATAGACCCTCTATAAACTCCTTCCACCTTTCTGCTTTCCCTTCTTTGCTTAGAACTGTGTTTCCATCTGAGCTCTTGATATTCGTACAAGTGGTTCTCTTTTCTCCAAAGGTCTCTTTAATTTTCCTATAGGCAGTATCTATCATACCCCTAGTGAGATAAGCCTCTACATCATTACATTTGTCCTCTAGCCATCCCTGCTTAGCCATTTTCCACTTCCTGTCGATCTCATTTTTGAGACGTCTGTATTCCTTTTTGCCTGCTTCATTTACTGCATTTTTATATTTTCTCCTTTCGTCAATTAAGTTCAATATTTCTTCTGTTACCCAAGGAGTTCTACTAGCCCTCGTCTTTTTACCTACTTGATCCTCTGCTGCCTTCACTACTTCATTCCTCAGAGCTACCCATTCTTCTTCTACTGTATTTCTTTCCCCGATTTGTGGCAGTTGTTCCCTTATGCTCTCCTTGAAACTCTGTACAACCTCTGGTTTAATCAGTTTGTCCATATCCCATCTCCTTAAATTCCCACCTTTTTGCAGTTTCTTCAGTTTTAATCTACAGTTCATAACCAATAGATTGTGGTCAGAGTCCACATCTGCCCCTGGAAATGTTTTACAATTTAATACCTGGTTCCTAAATCTCTGTCTTACCATTATATAATCTATCTGATACCTTCTAGTATTTCCAGAACTCTTCCATGTGTACAACCTTCTTTTATGATTCTTGAACCAAGTGTTAGCTATGATTAAGTTATGCTCTGTGAAATAGCCCATAAGTGAGACAAAACCCTCGTTTTACCGATTGCTCCCCGTTCTGGGGTCAGTACCGTGCGGGGCTGATAGGGAAAATTGGGAAGGTCCAAAGAAGATCAGTGCATTTGTCACTGCTTCGTTTATTAAGCGCCAAAAGCTCATCCAGCTGCAGTGGCTGGCCTTACAAAAGAGACTTTGTTCATCAGAGATTGGTTTACTTGCAGAGTTCTGAGAGTGTACGTCCCTTGAAGAACGACCCAGTGTATTGCTTTCTCGTTCGTGTATCTCTTGAAAATACCACGAAGGTAAAATTAGAGAGATATGAGCTCACACGGAAGTTAATCAAAAACGTCCTTCCCTTGCAGTATTCGCGACAGTGGTAGACAAAGTACCCTGAACCACACGCCACAAGGTATCTTACAGAGTATGAATGCAGATGTAGTAGACATAAAATGAGTATTAGCTTCCACTATTGCCATGTCACGCCTTCATAGAGCCTGTTTCGGAATTGAAAAGCGTTTGGCACGAAACAGTGCTGTTGTAAATGTTCGTGATACCTTAGACTGTGGGAAGCATGCAATCACTAATATTAATCATTTTTATGTACAATATTTCCGAATAACAAACTTCTGTAATCTCTTCTTCGTTCTTGAATGATGTAACAGAAGTACAAGGAAATAATAGGTGTGAAGTTCCAGTGGCTTCCGCATTGCCACAGTACACTTATATGAAGTCATCGTTATGACTAACTGTACAAGAAAGATGTTAAAAGTTGGGTATCGTTATCGGCAACGCCGTAATAACGTTACCGGCAACTGTAGTGGTATGAGAGAGGGCGTTGACGCGAGAAGTAGGAGCAATGTGCTCTTGGGCGATGTGTGTGTAACTAACCTGTTTCTACGGGTTATTACGTTATTATTGGGAATGTAAATAGTTATTGCTTGGGAAGTTAACGTGAGAAGATTAGGGTCGCCACCGACTCTAACCATACAACTAATCGAAGGTTTGCTCGAGTCGGGAAATAAATTAATTTGATCACAGACCAAAAACACACAAAAATGCATACCCTGTGATGTCGCTCATAGCGGATACAATGTAATTAATAGTATTGCCCGTGCACTGTTCACGACAATCAAGCATTTAAAATAAAATAGGACATGCATGAACACTGCATAAGATCAGCTCACAGCAACACGACGGAAAATAAGACTTACTCTAAAACACTTGTTTTAAAATGAAAGAGGAAACTAATCACTGGACCTGTGCAGAAGGAAACGCGTTGGATGTGCTAACGGGAAGGCTATGAGGTGAGTGGCTTAGGTGCAAAAACGTAACCTCGGAACACAAGAGAAAATTGTGGATAAAATCATTTATTCCTAAGACATTAAAGAAAAGCATCGATACATTCACCGTTATAATCTACTCCTAAAATCATTGGTGTGTATCATTCATACCACTGCTGTTGCCTGATCGCAATAACTCGTAAAGCGGTCCACGTTTCGCAGTACACCCGCGTGCCCACGTGGTTTGTGGAGACGCACTTCGTAGGTATCGTGTCCAAGTTGCAACAACATCACATCACACAATCACGAGCGGTTAACGTTCTTTAAAACAAACATGAGACCGGACAGTTAGTAATGACGGTAGCCCGACAAAACTTTAATGGTCAAACACGTGGTCGGCTCCCCACGGACGAAAGATACATAAAGCAAGGAAAATTTACGAGAAGGCAAAGATCTAAATACTTAGAAAGGTGAAAGCTTATGCAGGCACAGCTGAAGGCAAACAGACATTCATACAGAAGCGAGTGCTCACTTCTTATCGACACCTTTGTGTGGCGCTCTTCCGGCGGATCCAAGTCTGCTACAGAAATTTGCTAAAAGAAAAATCTGCCAAAATTTTGCATTCCTTGCTGCGACAAGGCAAAGCAATCTTCCAGATTTGAAAAGCGAGACCAAAAGCTAACAGCTCTCCCCTCGCCAAGTAACAGCGCGCCACGCGGTCAGTCTAACTCACCCTTCTTCGACTGGAGCACAGCTGTGGACGCTTCCCGTACCGGCGGCAGACTGCCTCCCGCTTCTCCAGCCTCTTCCACGCTCCGCGTGGCCCGGAAAACCCAAAGATGCCATTTCCGCCACCAACCTAACGCAGGTGGATTTCTCATAAGTAGCGAAAACCTCTTTGCCGACTTGACCACTACGAGAGTTGGCTATTCTATACCACTGCTGAATCTGTACGACTATCGCAGACTTTCTGCAGCAGACTACGCCACCGTCTAGCAACGTGACACACAAGCACATTCATTCAATCACGCCACTATGAGAGTAAAGAGAAAAGAGAAACAAGGAAAATAAAGAGAAATGGTAATGAAAATGGGCTACCGGACTAATGAAAGGTGGCTACAGGACCCTTTCATGTGTTATGCGATCGTTACGTCCTTCGACGTAAACGAGATGAAATTACGAAATTCTTAATGCTGTTGCAACACTTAATACTTATCTCAGTCAAATTTAGTGGGTGCAGGAACTGCATCATCTATGGGTTTATTGCAGACCAGAAATAATGGCCGACAAATAGCAGTTATAAATTTACGTGAACAGTGCATACGTTTAGGAGGTAGTGTCGCGAATCCCATATGAAGAGTTAATTGATGCATCCCCTGTGATACGGGCAATTGCCCAGAATAGAGCTATACCGTCAGAAGATGAAGATGCAGCGGAGCGGCGTGCAGCTGGGAAACCCTGTCAGACGCACAGTGGCTGTTTTGCTTAGCAAGGAGTCTCAGGAGAGCCCCCTCTCGAGCTCTAGGAAGACCGCGCTCCCTCGGGGCTCGGCAGCTGGTGTTGGCGTACTGCACCCGCAGTGTATGCTGCCTGCGGCTCCGACCACATACCAGCACGTTCCAGTTATTTCCTTCTGACAGTATCTTTATTTTAAGATGGTTGCGTCATACTGTTACGGTACCTGTCTCGATATCCTAACCAACGATGAACTGAGCAGCATGAGCTAGCCTGTGAGCCTTACCTAATTTTTGTTGTCATGCGCATTTTCTGGCGAAGTTGGGACATCACGCCAACAGTGCTTACAGTAACAAACTTGAAGAGTCAGTAGTGATTTTGGAGCGGATGAGTTAACGTCTGGGGAAAGAGGAATGGACACGAAGTTAAAATCGGAATGATTTAACAAATGTATTGAGGGTAGTATTTGGTGGACATATAAAGATTAATGAGGCAACATGAATTCGAGACACTTTCTTGTTCAACAGAGGTATATTCGCCGGACCAGAAGCCAGTTAATGCGATTGATATGAATGCCTGTTGTTAATGTGAACTCCGTCACAGGGAATAATTTACAGCTGATGTTACAAGACTTACATCATCAGATTTGTACTGCACTAATATGAACGGACAGAGGCTTCTATGGAATAAATGGACTTAGATTTGTGAACCCCACATGAACCATGGACCTTGCCGTTGGTGGGGAGGCTTGCGTGCCTCAGCGATACAGATAGCCGTACCGTAGGTGCAACCACAACGGAGGGGTATCTGTTGAGAGGCCAGACAAACGTGTGGTTCCTGAAGAGGGGCAGCAGCCTTTTCAGTAGTTGCAAGGGCAACAGTCTGGATGATAGACTGATCTGGCCTTGTAACAATAACCAAAACGGCCTTGCTGTGCTGGTACTGCGAACGGCTGAAAGCAAGGGGAAACTACAGCCGTAATTTTTCCCGAGGGCATGCAGCTTTACTGTATGATTAAATGATGATGGCGTCCACTTGGGTAAAATATTCCGGAGGTAAAATAGTCCCTCATTCGGATCTCCGGGCGGGGACTACTCAAGAGGATGTCGTTATCAGGAGAAAGAAAACTGGCGTTCTACGGATCGGAGCGTGGAATGTCAGATCCCTTAATCGGGCAGGTAGGTTAGAAAATTTAAAAAGGGAAATGGATAGGTTGAAGTTAGATATAGTGGGAATTAGTGAAGTTCGGTGGCAGAAGGAACAAGACTTCTGGTCAGGTGACTACAGGGTTATAAACACAAAATCAAATAGGGGTAATGCAGGAATAGGTTTAATAATGAATAGGAAAATAGGAATGCGGGTAAGCTACTACAAACAGCATAGTGAACGCATTATTGTGGCCAAGATAGATACGAAGCCCACACCTACTACAGTAGTACAAGTTTATATGCCAACTAGCTCTGCAGATGACGAAGAAATTGAAGAAATGTATGATGAAATAAAAGAAATTATTCAGATTGTGAAGGGAGACGAAAATTTAATAGTCATGGGTGACTGGAATTCGAGTGTAGGAAAAGGGAGAGAAGGAAACATAGTAGGTGAATACGGATTGGGGCTAAGAAATGAAAGAGGAAGCCGCCTGGTAGAATTTTGCACAGAGCACAACATAATCATAGCTAACACTTGGTTTAAGAGTCATGAAAGAAGGTTGTATACATGGAAGAACCCTGAGATACTAAAAGGCATCAGATAGATTATATAACGGTAAGACAGAGATTTAGGAACCGGGTTTTAAATTGTAAGACGTTTCCAGGGGCAGATGTGGACTCTGACCACAATCTATTGGTTATGAACTGTAGATTAAAACTGAAGAAACTGTAAAAAGGTGGGAATTTAAGGAGATGGGACCTGGATAAACTGAAAGAACCAGAGGTTGTACAGAGTTTCAGGGAGAGTATAAGGGAACAATTGACACGAATGGGGGAAGAAATACAGTAGAAGAAGAATGGGTGGCTTTGAGGGATGAAGTAGCGAAGGCAGCAGAGGATCAAGTAGGTAAAAAGACGAGGGCTAGTAGAAATCCTTGGGTAACAGAAGAAATATTGAATTTAATTGATGAAAAGAGAAAATATAAAAATGCAGTAAATGAAGCAGGCAAAAAAGAATACAAACGTCTCAAAAATGAGATCGACAGGAAGTGCAAAATGGCTAAGCAGGGATGGCTAGAGGACAAATGTAAGAATGTAGAGGCCTATCTCACTAGTGGTAAGATAGATACTGCCTACAGGAAAATTAAAGACACCTTTGGAGATAAGAGAACGACTTGTATGAATATCAAGAGCTCAGATGGAAACCCAATTCTAAGCAAAGAAGGGAAAGCAGAAAGGTGGAAGGAGTATATAGAGGGTCTATACAAGGGCGATGTACTTGAGGACAATATTATGGAAATGGAAGAGGATGTAGATGAAGATGAAAAGGGAGATATGATACTGCGTGAAGAGTTTGACAGAGCACTGAAAGACCTGAATCGAAACAAGGCCCCCGGAGTAGACAACATTCCATTGGAACTACTGACGGCCTTGGGAGAGCCAGTCCTGACAAAACTCTACCATCTGGTGAGCAAGATGTATGAAAAAGGCGAAATACCCTCAGACTTCAAGAGGAATATAATAATTCCAATCCCAAAGAAAGCAGGTGTTGACAGATGTGAAAATTACCGAACTATCAGTTTAATAAGTCACAGCTGCAAAATACTAACACGAATTCTTTACAAACGAATGGAAAAACTAGTAGAAGCCAACCTCGGGGAAGAATAGTTTGGGTTCCGTAGAAATATTGGAACACGTGAGGCAATACTGACCTTACGACTTATCTTAGATTAAGGAAAGGCAAACCTACGTTTCTAGCATTTGTAGACTTAGAGAAAGCTTTTGACAATGTTGAATGGAATACTCTCTTTCAAATTCTGAAGGTGGCAGGGGTAAAATACAGGGAGCGAAAGGCTATTTACAATTTGTACAGAAACCAGATGGCAGTTATAAGAGTCGAGGGACATGAAAGGGAAGCAGTGGTTGGTAAGGGAGTAAGGCAGGGTTGTAGCCTCTCCCCGATGTTGTTCAATCTGTATATTGAGCAAGCAGTAAAGGAAACAAAAGAAAAATTCGGAGTAGGTATTAAAATTCATGGAGAAGAAATAAAAACTTTGAGGTTCGCCGATGACATTGTAATTCTGTCAGAGACAGCAAAGGACTTGGAAGAGCAGTTGAATGGAATGGACAGTGTCTTGAAAGGAGGATATAAGATGAACATCAATAAACGCAAAACAATGATAATGGAATGTAGTCGAATTAAGTCGGGTGATGCTGAGGGAATTAGATTAGGAAATGAGACACTTAAAGTAGTAAAGGAGTTTTGCTATTTGGGGAGCAAAATAACTGATGATGGTCGAAGTAGAGAGGATATAAAATGTAGACTGGCAATGGCAAGGAAAGCGTTTCTGAAGAAGGGAAATTTGTTAACATCGAGTATAGATTTAAGTGTCAGGAAGTCATTTCTGAAAGTATTTGTATAGAGTGTAGCCATGTATGGAAGTGAAACATGGACGATAAATAGTTTGGACAAGAAGAGAATAGAAGCTTTCGAAATGTGGTGCTACAGAAGAATGCTGAAGATTAGATGGGTAGATCACTTAACTAATGAGGAAGTATTGAATAGGATTGGGGAGAAGAGAAGTTTGTGGCACAACTTGACCAGAAGAAGGGATCGGTTGGTAGGACATGTTCTGAGGCATCAAGGGATCACCAGTTTAGTATTGGAGGGGAGCGTGGAGGGTAAAAATCGTAGAGGGAGACCAAGAGATGAATACACTAAGCAGATTAAGAAGGATGTAGGTTGCAGTAGGTACTGGGAGATGAAGCAGCTTGCACAGGATAGAGTAGCATGGAGAGCTGCATCAAACCAGTCTCAGGACTGAAGACCACAACAACAACAGATTTGTGAATTAGATGAGTGTGATTGAGAAGAACATAGGCATATTTTCTTGTTTGAAGACCGATAAACTAAGTTAGCGGACATCGTCATTTATTGTAGAGCATAGTTGTCTTTGTCTATTATTAATTTTGTGTGGCTGTTAATTACAGACACGTCGCGGACAGCTAAGTACGTGGTTTATTTTCTGTGTCCAACAAAGGCTCTCCCTTAAGGTCCGATCGCCAAATACTAGGTACACGGAAATTAGGTTACAATTTCAGACGGAGAGGTTACTGTGTGAAATGTGCACAACTAATTCTACCGTCACCTTTACGATGTGGATAGGGCCACTGGTGTATCTGTCCCAGTAGTGACAGCTTATGTTTGAGAGGTAGTAAATGTTAGTGGAGAGGTATTGCTGTTGTGGTAGCCTCCACCGAAATCTCCTAGGCCACTGAGTTATGTGGAGTTGTGATGGGCCATTAAGGACAGTGCAGGCCCCGACAATGATCTTATCCGTAGTCGCTTATAAGGACTTCCGTTGTCAGGTCCTCCCCTCCCCCCCCCACCTCCCCAGCGAAACACCAGCACTTGGTCAAGATCATCCAGGGGATCCCCATGCACCTTGGGCAACTTCCGAGTTTTGTTCAAGGTGATCCTGGGGAACATCCAAGCAACATAGGTAAGTGGACTACTTATATTCAGGGTCATAACGAACTTGATACTAGTAACGTGATACAAAATTGGTAGGAAACTCCTGGACCAATGGGAGCATATGAAGATGGTGGGAAACCGTATGGACCAAGAGGATTATAATTATCATCGTCCATAACTGGCTCAGTCATGTAGGGCTCTTCAGGAGAGAGAGGCTCAGGTTTGTTCTAAAAAATAATTCCATAATGAAACTGTTTCGAAATAATAACAATGATATAACAAATTAACTAATAGTTTGTTATTAACAATTTTTTTCTACGTTGTTTACAACCATTTGTTGTTTTCATTTTATTCTGCTTTTATGGCCTCACTGGACAACTTCAAACATTTTCTGATCATTTTCTTCAATATGTTTTCTTTCCGAATTTCTCAGTATCTTTTCATTCATTCTGATCTTTTTTTGTCGTTCACCTTTTTTATCGTTCCTCATCTGTAAATAACCCTTTTCATCTTTCGTACTTTTTTGCTTAAATCTCACTTTTATGTTTTTCAGTTACTTTAAATTTTTTGTTTTTGGTTTTGCAAAATCGTCTAGGGTTAATTTTAGCTCTTTCATAACCTTCTTGATTTCCTTTATTCCTACTGCTTGTTGCTCCATGTTTCAAAGTTTCTCTATATTTTTAATGGTAATTTGGTTTCAGGTATCCTAATAATGTGACCAAAAAAAGAGATCTGTAATGGTCTCCAGTTTTCTGTACACCATTTCATTTGCACTATCCACCATTGTACATCTTTTTGATAGTTCTTATTCTTCTCTGTACATGTAGGATTTTGTCGATTCTGTTTTTCTAGATGACTTTGAAAAGAGTTTCACTTCCATGGCACCTCTGGTAGAACCACTGTCTTCCCATATTTTAATTTAATTTTGACTAATAGAAATTTTTTATTTTATGTAGACCATGTTAATTTTTTGAACTGTTTTCATTTTATTCGTTCTTTCTAGCCAATCCAAGCTGTATGTTACAATTTCTCCTAGGTATTTGAGTTGTTTCATGTTTTTCCTTCCCTGTTATTTACTTTTGTGTGATTGATTACTAGTGGATCTGCTATCATTATCTCAGTCTTTACGAATATCTGGAGTCCTGTTTTTCGTGCTACGTTTTACAGGTTTGTTATTTAGTTTCTGGCTTCTTGAATGTTATTAGCTAGCAACGCTAAGTCATCTGGAAATTCAAAGCAGTTAACGTCTACGTGCTCTTTCTTACTTCCAACTGTTACGTTTCTTGGGGTTTTCCCTGTACCATTCCCTCATCACGTGGTCGAGAGCACAGTTGAAAAGTAATGGCGATAAACCATCTTTTTGTCTTAACACTCAGTTACATCTCCTCTGAATTTTACTTTAGATCTAGTGTTAGAGTTAAGTTTATCATTTTTATTAATTTGGGATGGAGGCCGAAATTCCTTACTATCTTCAGCACTGAAGATATGTGAATACAATCATAAGCTTTTTTGAAATTTAGAAAGGTTAGGACTTGTTTTTGTCTTCTTTTGTTGTAATCCTTTGCCAGTTTCAAAGTAATTATCTGTTTCAGGTAGCTTCTACAGGGTCTAAATTCTTTTTGACAGTTCCAGTTCAAGTTGGAGACAGAGAGAAATATGTGCAGAGGGTGACCAAGGGATGAATACAGTAAGCAGGTTGAAAAGGATGCAGGTTGAAATAGTTAGTCGGGAATGAAGAGGCTTGCACAGGATAGAATTTCATGAAACCAGTCTTGGGACTAAAAACAACAACAACAACAACAACAACGACATGTTTCGAAATCCTTATTCTTTTGTTGTTAGTGAAGGTTGAAATCTGAAAAAGTATGGGTGCACATGCCTTCTATGAACTTATTACTGCTTACACTGCATTCCTAATTTTTACACTCTACCTCAGTTCTGCAGCATTGCGGCTTCCGCACTCAACACAGTGCTTATGTCTGTTCATTTGTTTTCAGTGTAGGTTGTGCGTGTTGCCAACTTTGAGAAGCACTTTTGCTATAGCTGTGCATGTGTGTGTGTGTGTGTGTGTGTGTGTGTGTGTGTGTGTGTGTGTATTTTCTGTCCATGTGTTTTAAGAATTCACCTTTGAAAAATCGCTAAAAATTATATATAGATGGACACGTGGTTTCGTTTCGTGAAGAGCAGAATTTTACATTTCGGAGCATTTAAAACAAGTTGCCAATCTCTGTATTAGCTTGAAATCTTATCAGGATCTGAGTGTACTTTGTGCTTAATTAACTAAAAGCCTGGAGTTACTACTGACATTGCAGAGGGGTCAGTAATATAAAACTGAACAGCAAGGATGCGGGCACACTTCCTTGGATCATGCTTGAACTTATTTCTTCATCTGTCATCTGTCGATGAATCCTCGTGCAAGATAATACGTTGCGCTCCCCCCCCCCCCCCCCCATTTCAGCTGAAAATTTTGTATGTGTGTGTGTGTGTGTGTGTGTGTGTGTGTTTGTGTGTGTGTGTGAAATCTTATGAGACTTTACTGATAAGGTCATCAGTCCCTAAGCTTACACACTACTTGACCTAAATTATCCTAAGGACAAACAGCTGCAGCGCCTTAGACAGAATTTCGTATGATTTCCCACATTATCGTACTTTCGTTAGTAAGCGATGGTCAAATGCTTTTCGGAAATCAAGAAACACTGTACCTGGCTGACTTCTTGGATCCACGGTTTTCGGGATATCTTGTAAGAAATGCGCCGGTCGGCGTGGAGGATTTCATTCGTCGGGCCAGGATTTAATCCCCAGTGAGTGCACTGTCGCTAAGTAAAGTGCATATCTCATGCGGTAGTACTGTACCGAGTAAAGCAGAGTGGTGATGAAAACAATTTTCCGGTTTACGACTGAGGCCCGCACAGCATCCTACCCCGCGCAGCAGAAACAATGAGCGTAAGAAACTGCGGGCGGAAAAGAGCGGAGTGTTACGACCCTGCGAGGTCGTAGGCGGCTGGCGAAATGCGCTGCCACAATAGCTGGCAGTCCGACAAAGAGTGTAAAAAGGAACTGCAATAAACGGCGGGATGCCTCCAGGGGGCTTTTCGACTGGAGCTGGAGGCGGAGCTTTGGCGCCAGGCGCGCCCCTGGAATGCAACGGGGAGAGCTCACAATGACCCGGCAGCGATAAATCAGCCAGCCAATCAGGCCTTATGCGCGACAAAAGGCCAGCGGAGTACAGCACAGGCCCGCGCGCCGCCGCTCGTATTTCACCAGAGGTGGCGACGGCCGCGGCAGCACCTCGGGCTGTCGATGGGCTGTTCGCTGTCGCGAGCGCGGAGCCACAAATTCCGGCCTGCGAACACTCAAGTCGCTCGTTACGTCTAAAGCCGGTACTGCACGACTCACCTAACGTGTACAAGTCAGGTGCAGACGATCTGACGTCTAGCGACAGAACGTGGGAAGCTGCGATTTCAGCGGATGCTTGTTCACATGGAAGTATAAAGTAATATTTCTGACTGGATTAAGGACTTTTTGGTAGGGATGACACAGTATGTTATATTGGTTGGACAGTCATCTTCACATCTAGGAGTAACTTCAGGGGTCCCCAGGCAAGTACTGGCCATTACAATTACTACATCAAGAAGAAATGCAGATGATAAACGGGTATTCATTGGATAAATATATTGTACTAGAACTGACATGTGATTATATTTTCACCCAATTTGGGTGCATACATCCTGAGAAATCAGTACCCAGAACAACCACCTCTGGCCGTAATAGCGGCCTTGATACGCCTGGGCATTGAGTTAAACAGTGCTTGGATGGCGTGTACAGATACAGCTGCCCATGCAGCTTCAACACGATACCACAGTTCATCAAGAGTAGTGACTGGTGTATTGTGACGATACAGTTGCTCGGGCACCATTGACCAGATGTTTTCAGTTGGTGAGATATCTGGAGAATGTGCTGGCCAGGGCAGCAGTCGAACATTTTCTGTATACAGAAAGGCCCGTAAAGGACCTGCAACATGCGGTCGTGCATTATACTGCTGAAATGTTGGGTTTCGCAGGGATCGAATGAAGGGTAGAGCCACGGGTCTTAACACATCTGAAATGTAATGTCCACTGTTCAAAGTGCCGTCAATGCGAACAAGAGGTGACTACGACGTGTAACCAATGGCAACCCATATCATCACGCCAGCTGATACGCCAGTAGGGCGACAATATGCGTTCACCGCGATGTCGCCAAACACGAATGTGACCATCGTGATGCTGTGTACAGAACCTGGATTCGTCCGAAAAAAATGACGTTTTGCCATTCGTGCACCCAGGTTCATCGTTCAGTACACAATCACAGGCGCTCCTGTCTGTTATGCAGCGTCAAGTGCAACCGCAGCCATGGTCTCCGAGCTGATATTTCATGCTTCTGCAAACGTCGTCGAATTGTTCGTGCAGATGGTTGTTGTCTTGCAAACGTCCCCATCTGTTGACTCAGGGATCGAGACGTGGCTGCACGATCCGTTACAGCCATGCGGATAAGATGCCTGTCATCTCGACTGGTGGTGATACGAGGCCGTTGGGATCCAGCACGGCGTTCCGTATTATCCTCCTGAACCCACCGGTTCCATATTCTGCTAACAGTCATTGGATCTCGACCAACGCGAGCAGCAGCGTCGCGATACGATAAACGGCAATCGCGATAGGCTACAATCCGACCTTTATCAAAGTCGGAAAAGTGATGGTACGCATTTCTTCTCCTTACACGAGGCATCACAACAACGTTTCACCAGGCAACGGCCGTCAACTGCTGTTTGTGTATGAGAAATTGGTTGGAAACTTTCCTCATGTCAGCGCGTTGTAGGTGTCGCCACCGGCGCCAACTTTGTGTGAATGCTCTGAAAAGCTAATCATTTGCGTATCACAGCATCTTCTTCCTGTCGGTTACATTTCGCGTCTGTAGCACGTAATCTTCGTGGTGTAGTAATTTTAATGGCCAGTAGTGTATGTTTGGACCCTTGCTGTTCAAGTTGTATATCAAAGACCTTGCAGACAATAGTAATAGTAACCTCAGACTTTTTGCGGATGAGGTACTTTTCTGTGATGAAGTACTGTTTGGAAGAAGCTACATAAATATTCAGTCAGATTTTGATACGTTTTCAAACAGGTGCAAGGACGGGCAACGTTCTTTAAATGTTCAGAAAGCTAAAATTGTACACTTCACAGAATGACTCTAATAGCAATGAGTCACTATTGGAATTGGCCAACTCATACAAAATACCTGGGGTATGAAATGGAACGATAACATAGACGCAGTGGTGTGTGAAGCAGGTGGTAGACTTCGGTTTATTAGTAGAACACTGGGGAAATGTAATCACTCCACAAAGCAGATTCCTTAAAAATCACTCGCACGACTGGTTCTGGAATAGTGCTCAGGTGTGTGGGACTCGTACCGGATAGGGCTAACAGGGGTACTGAACGGGTACAGAGAGGGCAACACGAATGCTCATAGGTTTGTTTGATCCAGGGGAGAGAGTCACAGAGACACTGAAGAAATTGAACTGGAAGACTCTTGAAGAAACATTTTTTTAAACTATCCCGAGCAAGTTTATTAACAAGGTTTTAGGAATGGGCTCTAAATGATGACTCTAGGAATATCCTACGAGGGCTACTCGGAAAGTAAGGAACGATAGGTCGCAAAATGGAAACCACAGTGAAAATAAAAACTGTTTGATTTTGAACAGTTAGCTATAACCCTCCAGCTACTTCTCTACACAGTCGCCGCTCAGACTTAGATATCTGTCGTAGCGTTGTACCAACTTTTCGATTCCCTCGTTATAGGAGACAGCCGCCAGTGCTTTTCGACAATTTTCTACTCTGGACTGATGCTCGTTGTCTGTGTCAAAATACGGACCGCATGACAGTTATGTTATGTGGATTGCATAGCTTCAGGTGTAATCTTTCGCCAGGCCCTCATACTTTGCGGGAGACGCTAATTTCTAGCCATCTTTACGTTATGACTGAGTTCAGAACTGAAATGAGCGACATGGTGCGATCGACGGGCGTACTAGACACAGTGCCCATCACATCTGTGCAGAGCTAGACACAGTGCCCATCGCATCTGTGCAGAGCTTCATCAGATTTTCACTGTATTTTCCATTTCGCGACCGATCGTTCCTTACTTTCCGAATAACCCTCGTAGAAACCTCTACGTGTCGCTCACGTAGGGTTTGTGAGGATAAGATTAGAATAATTATTCAAACAAACACTCTTCCCGTGCTACATATGTGAATGGAACGGGAAGAGGCTCTAATAACAGGTGCAATGAAACGTGCACTCTGCCACGGACCTCACGCTGGTTTGCAGAGGATAGATGTAGTTGTAGAGAGAAATAGGAACTGTTCTATTCTGCTGTGTATCAGCACATGTGCAGTAGAAGAGCACAGCATTTGGCGAGGGCTTTCTGCCTGTTATTTTTTTCATGTGTGGTAGGCAGACGACAAGTATGTGAACTCTTGAGGACTGTTTTGGCAAGCGCGTGAGGTACTCTACACATCTCTCAGTGAGTAAATTTCTATAAATACAGTAATAAAACAAATGATTTTTTTGTGCTACCGTTGAGAAAAGCTATGTATCTAATGATAACTTTTTAATGCAGAAACTGAACAACACAAAGAAAGTATAACCATTCTATTGAAATGCTATCGAGACATACTTCACGGGAAGGTGTCTTTATGATCCTCTAGACATGCTGTACCTTAGTAAGGTACATTTACGAATGTTTAATTCTGAATTTATATGTTTTACATAAATGTGTCCATAATTTTACTTTCAGTGTGCATACATGCCACCTTAATTGGTGAAAGTACGCTCTGTGTTTGATCTGATTGCATCTTTTTGTGTTATGTGAGCATGCCAAGAAGGATAGTGCTGAGGGAATACCAGAAGAGTCAGAGCAGCTGGACCAGCTGCGACCAGTGAGGACTTCAGATTTGCATTTTGTGGTCGCACTGTTGTGAAATAGTTCCCTCATTACCGTGTCACTTTCGTGAACCCGTCACGTACGATAGACAAGACACGTTCTGGTAAAGTTCCAAAATTACTGTGGATCTTCGGGCCTCAACTCGACTTATGTCCCTGTCTGCACCCCTTCTTCCTAGGCAGGGCTCAATTCAAATCATACTCCTGTTAATTTCGTCGTCGTTCTCCCCTTCTCATAACGACAATGGCAGCCACTGTCATGACAATGGCATTGTCCAAAATGGTGTGAAATGTAAACGTAGATGATCATTTTTTTGAACCAGCATGACACAGAACGAACACATTGTTATATGATTCTGTATGATTATAACGTAATATCATTCTGGCTGTACAACACTCACTGCTTGATAATCACTAATCTAGACATCTTCGAACTTCCAAAGTAAGTAAATAGCAGCACAGCTTTACCGTGCGAGATGGCGCAGTGGTTAGCACACTGAACTGGCATTCCGGAGGATGACGCTTCGAACACGCGTCCTGCCATACTGATTTTGGTTTTCAGTGATTTCTCTAAATCGCTCCAGGTAAATGCCGGGATGGTTCCCTTGTAAGGGCATGGCCGATTTCCTTCCCTATCCTTGAAACAATCCAAGTTTCTGCCCCATCTCGAATGACATCGTTGTCGAGGAGACATTGAAACCCTAAACCTCCTTTCTTCCAAAATAGCAGGTTTACAAAAATATCGACTTTGACAATGTAAATGACGTTAACAAGCCTGCAGTTCCGAATACGTTCCCCCAGGGTGCTGGAGCAGACTCATATGCACGTTATGTATATACGTAATATGGCTAACGAAAACGTTGGCAGTTCTAGACTTGTAAACTTGGGATGCTGATGCGTGTTTGTAAACGAAAGGTGTGTTGTGTAATACTGGCTTAAGCTAATTTCTCATTTTAGTCTCTACACTACCAGTTACCCCTACCCCCTCTCCCCCCACCCCCCCCACCTCTCCAGCCCAGCCCCCTCCCCTACCCATTCTTTAACGAATTGAACACCGTTTCAAGAAAAGTTAAGTTTTCACGCAACTCAATGTTTAAGACATCATATCTCCTGAACTAGGTGTCATACAGTGTGAAACGTCCCCTCTTTGAACAATTTATACAGGACTGTGCTTAAACTGACACACAATATTTTGTTAGCGCAACGCAATCTGACTTTCAATAATTCCCTACAAAAGAATGGCCCTGACTAACATTAAACTATACCTTTCACAAATCACTTACCTCACAAAAATCTTCGCTGCTCAAGCTACTGCAATACAGCGAGAGCCACTACTGCCAGCTAAATAAAAGATTCAAACTATGGAAGGCACTAACTACTGATAGGGATAGTTAGCAAATGAAAGATATTAATAGAGAACGAACAATGTATTTACGTTGATATCATCATATATAAATATAGCAGTTCATGACAAATTACAAATCTCCGCCATCTCTCTCCCCACATCCACCACTGCTGGCGGCTCACCTCCAACTGCGCAACGCTACGCGCTGTTCACAGCTAGCTGCCTAACACTACAATGGCGAGTATTACAACAATGCAAACTAGCCACAGACTGCACACAGCACAGCCAGTGATTTTCATACAGAGGTGGCGTTACCAATAAAAGAACCTAAACAGCCTACTTACAAGTGAAATAATCTTCCAGTTACATTCAGTGGTATTTGCGGATACTCTCTGAAAACCGCGTTGTGCAAAGAAGTAATATATTTCGTAACGAAGTTATAAATTAAAAAGTCATTCCTGATGCTGACATTTTACTGCATGAGCAGCGGTCATGTAGTAAGCGCTAAACTTTCTTCCTTTCATTATTGTCTGGGGACTGTCACTGAGAATACGTTTCTAAAAGATGCATAAGGTTTCTTGGAAGTCGCTAAGTCCTCTCATTCTGAAGTACTGGATGAATACACTCTGGATAATTTGCACATTGGGGGTTACGCTGCTTCAAGATATACAGCGTGCAACAGGTATAGGTGCCGATATTTCTGTTGGCGGTGAGGACGGTGTATTGAGCAATATTACATCAATATTTACGTCATTTACAGGCTACTAGTTATAGCCATTACAAGTCGTGTATTTTTAGGTTGAGTAGAAGCTCGAGGTACATGTGGAAAGAGAGAGTCATTAACGATTATTTTCCCCTGTACAGCAGTCAGGTGTTGGAGTGTGGACGCGTGATCGTAAAACGGATAGTCTATACTCAAAGCTACAGTCCACTTAGCGTTGTTATTACGACCATGCATAAAACATCAGGCCGTAAAATTTGGGACGAGTTTGTGGGAAGACTGTTAGGTGCAGCGAGAAACAACCATCACACTGATGGGTGTGCGTATTAAGGTACCACATATAAAAATACCTGCACTGACATGTTTGTAGCCTGTATATGTTACAATCAAAACCGGTTTATAGTTAGAATCCGTTTTCTCTAGTTAAAACTAGTTCATATTGAATGCTTTTGTTACAATTAGAATTCCCTATATCTCTAAATAGTCATTACTGCTACACATGTTTGATATTCAGAGAAATCTAAAAAAAAAGTTTAAACATTAGATAAAACTCGTTCTAACTAGAGAAACTTAAATCCACAACCTTCTTTGGTTTGCACGTCGATCAGCTGAAGAGGGAAACGACTGTTCATTTCTGAATGAAATATAGGTTTCGAAACAAGCCCTCTTTCATTCACTTTCTTTTTACGCTGACAGTTTTGCACATAGATTCTTCTTTCCATCGCGTTCCTTGATTTAGATTTACTATGAGAAATGCACGCGGGTCGGTCTATATGTTCTTAGTAGAAGTCTATAACTGAGTGGGTGTGCACAGGCGCTCGGCGTGTCGACCGCCTCGCCCCACCAGAGTCAGGCGAAATCGCTCGCCCAATCAGAATCATTCTAATGCGTCACGTGTAAGTTAAATGAAGCTCGAACTGGGTCGAAAGACTTTTAAATGAATCATTTTGTCAAAATCCGTTTTGTCTAGTGAAAACCAGTTTTAACTGAGATTCATTTTTTATCAGCAGTAGATTTGGCTGCAACAAAGGTATTCAGTACAGCCTAATTTTAACTAGTAAGAACGCATTCTAACAAAAAACGATTTTTCGGTGTATCATGCACACACATTCCAGCTTTAATACTTGACTTCTGTGTTAAACCTTAACGTTAAGATTGTACCTCTCAATAAGTAGATTATGAGAGCATTTTCAATTTTTAAATTCGCTAAATAATTACAGAAGATATTCAAAATCAAATTTTTGTTCCACTGTAAGCTGTTAGATTAGCGGCCTGCAACTAGACTGTGCGCCATGAACCGTTTTCAGGTATCTAGTTATATACAGTAGATTGGTTTCCAACCTTTTACAGTTCTACCAACCCCTTTTCGAAAAATAAAAGACAAACACCTTTTGCACACACACACACACAATTTTGATATAAGTAATGTAGCTACCCCTTTTTCCATCTGCTTTCGGTCTTAGCTCACCTTCTCGTACAGCATACTATTCAGTGAGATGACAAAAGTCATGGAATAGCGAAGCGCACATATACAGATTGCGGTAGTATCGCGTACACAAGGTTAGAAGGGTGGTGCACTGGAGGAGATGTCATTTTACAGTCGGGTGAGTCATTTGATTAGGTTTCCGGCGTGATTATGGCCGCACGATGGAAATTAACAAAGATTGATTACGGGTCAGCAGTTGGAGATTGATACTTTTTTATTTAAATGTATGAATCTGTATTTAAATTGCTGAGTGACTAAGAAGACGAAACTTCTACGTTATTTGATTGTGAAACAGCTGAGTAAAACTGGACGTACTGAGCCTACTTTCTCTTTACTTTTTCTTATCATGTCAACACTAACCAACAATATTCTAGCGCAACGCAATCTGACTGGTCCAAAATAAATAAATAAATTTAAAAATTGTAACCTGACTTCAAATAATTAATACAAAAGAATGGCTCTGAATAAGAACCAATCCTGGCAATAAGCTATACATTTCATTAAGCACTTACCTCACAAAAATGTTGATTATGCGAACTACTGCAATACAGCGAGCGTCAGTACTGCCAGCTAAATAAAAGATTCTAACTACTAAAGCCACTAACTACTAATAGGCATGTGGTTAGCAAAGGAAAGATTTTGTTGCAAATCAAATAATGTACTTTTAACCTTAATAATGTGACATCCAGTTCAAACACGAATATAAATCCTCACTGACATCCAGTACAAAGATATATAATCGTGAATAATTTTCAATCTCCAAGTCGGATACTTCCAGATCGTTAGCCTAGGGTAACACTTCAGATCTCTACCCTCCATCAATGCTTACTTCGCACATTTAACAACCATCACTGCTGGCTGTTCATCTCCAACTGCCCAACAGTACTTCCATCACTGCTGGCGACTAACTTACAACTTCCCAACACTACTGGCGATTAACTTCCAACGAGTCCGACCAGCCATAGAGTCTCTTACAAAGAAAGCGCAGTCAGAGATCCAATGGATGCGCTACACAGTGCTGCCAACACAGAAGCAGCCCACTTACAAGCTAAACGTAAGGTAATTCAGTATTCCGAGATCCACAATCTCAAGAGTGTGTCGAGAATACCAAATTTCAGGCATTGCCTCTGACCACAGACAACGCAGTAGCCGACGGCATTCACTTTACGATCGAGAGAGGCAACGTTTGTTTAGAGTTGTAAGTGCTGACAGACAAGCTACACTGCGTGATATATCGGCAGAAATCAATGTGGGACGTACCACGAACATATCCATCAGGACAGTGCGGCGAAATTTAGCGTTAATGGGCTATGGCAGTAGACGATCACGGCGAGTGCCTTTGCTAACAGCACAGCAACGCCTGCAGCGCCTCTCCTGGACTCCTGGCAGTGTCGGTTGGATTCCAGATGAGTCCCGATTTCAGTTGCTAAGAGATGATGGTAGGGCTCGAGTGTGGCGCAGATCCCGCGAAGCCATGGACTCAAGTTGTCAACAAACGGACCCAAGTTGTCAACAACGAACTGCGCAACCTAGTGGTGGTTACATCCACGTATGGGGTGTGTTTACGTGGAATGTACTGTGTCCTCTGGTGCAACTGAACCGATCATGGTTATGTTCGGCTACTTGGAGACCATCTGCACCCATTCATGGAGTTTATGTTCACAAACAAAGATAGAATTTTTACAGATGGTTCAAATAACTTCAATCAGTATGGGACTTAACATCTGAGGTCATCAGTCCCCTAGACTTAAAACAACTTAGACTTAACTAACCTAAGGACATCACACATATCCATGCCAGAGTCAGGATTCAAACCTGCGACCGTGAGAGCAGCGCGGTTCCGGACTGAAGCGCCTAGAACCATTCGGCCACAGCGGCAAGCTTTTATGGATAACAACGCCCCATGTTGCTGGGTCACAATTGTTCGCGATTGCTTTGAAGAACGTTTTGCACAGTACGAGCGAATCATTTAGCCACCCAGATCGCCCGACGTGGATCCCACCGAATATTTATGGGACATAATGGAGAGGTCAGTTCGTGCACCGGCAACACGTTAAAGGAGAACTGCATTTGAGCTTTACACTTATCAGAAATACTTGTAATGTTCGGATACGATAATGCGGCATTTTATTTGTAGGAAGGGGGTGGTGGTACTGTAGATGAGTTCTTTAACTGAGTTTATTAAGACACCAATAGAAGTTGGGTCTGTATAAAGCTCGGTTAGAGTACTGTCAACCTCAGTAAGCAACTGCGATATCCATTACCAAATGTTTTATGTAGCCCAATGTGCTTTGCAATTACCATGCTCGTTGTTTCCTTTTCATGTATTGAAAATGAGCAATGTTGCTACTCCACGTCTATCATGGTGTTGGAGTACCGCTCTAGCGACTTCAAAAGTGGTCGGTGATCGCCATCACCACAGGTCACTTCTGCTTCCACACAAGTGCAAATAGCGGAGTAGATAGCCTCTCGCGAGGAAGGGAGGGAGGGAGGGAGAGAGGCGGTACTAGTTCCCCTGCTCCCCTCCTCTTTCAAAAAATGGTTCAAATGGCTCTGAGCACTATGGGACTTAACATCTATGGTCATCAGTCCCCTAGAACTTATAACTACTTAAACGTAACTGACCTAAGGACAGCACACAACACCCAGCCATCACGAGGCAGAGAAAATCCCTGAACCCCCCGGGAATCGAACCCGGGAACGCTACCGCACGACCACGAGATTCGGGCCCCCTCCTCTTTACTGCGGTTTATAGTCGCTGCCGGCTGCCCCGTTAAAGGGTCCGCACAAAGGTATCTCCGGTAAACTTTGTTAACAATGTGTGTGTTCAAAGCCCAGATTCAGTCAGAGCGAGAAAAAAACACAAAACTACAGATATTTAGTCATCTTTGGTCTCCTGGGAACAATGCATCTAGGCAGAACACCTGATATGTCACCTGATGATGGATTGAAGTTTCTGAAACTCGTCATAGGCATTAAACTTAGACTTCAGTGACTGGTTACAATGTGTTTTACACTGTTGAGCCAAACTCTTATGACCACTTCCAACCGGGACTTTGGATGGCACCTGGTAGCGTTCTGGGCACGTGTCATAGTAACGAAAGTATGTAAGTGGAGCTGACACGGACGGGGGATCGCCCTAGCGAACATATGAGCTGCAAATGGGGAAATCCGTTGAGATAAACGATTTTGAAAAAGGGTAAATTATTACTACGCAGGGCCCGTGAACGATTATATCGAAAACGGCGGAGCTGGTTGAATGTTCACGGGATACTCTCTTGAGCATCTACGGAAAGAGGTAGAAGGGCATAGAAACTACCACTAGGCGCTAAATGGTTGGACGTACACGACTCTGCACAGAATGTGCTCGGTTGGCGCCTTGTGATCTAAGAGCATCAACCTGTGTCTGAGTCAAGGTACAGCACATAGGTTCACCTTTCAAAAAATCTTTGCATCGTTTTGGAGTAAAAATCACGTTATCTTAGTGTATGCTACAAGGTTACATAACGTTTATTGTTTTCTGATTCCTCCATTTCCGCAACCTCATCGCTGTATTAATCAAATAAACCTTGCGACACACATATAAATATCGCAGGGGGAGAACTCCCATCAAAGTAATTTCTGTTACGTGTTGGCTAGCTTGCCTGCAGCAACTGTATGGGTTCATCACAATATGAAATATGCTTAGGTGACTGTTGCAGCAAACGTAGATGGTAATATTGATTTAGTCTGAGTTACACAACATTTTCTGGCAACAGTGTCCTATTACTCTTGGTGGTGTTACTTGTTCCAGTTCGTCATCGCTTGTGTGAAAACCAGAAACTGAGGAGTGAGGTACGACAGTGTTTGAGTAATAGCTAGTGTAACAGCAAAGGTTACAGGTGTGGAAATCATGAGCACATTGTCTAGGAAAGTTAGTGATGGTGAAGATCGTAGCTCATATTCACAGCATTTTACGGGGGTAGTTATACATTACGACGAACTTTAACTAAACCAGTAACAGCAGTTTAAAAAAATGAGTTAAAGGTTATTACCCATTATTTCGAACTTCTCTTAGATGCTCTCGACATGTTTCTCTCTAGAAAATAACTTTTTTTAAAAAATTCTAACTTGTGTTTCTTTTATAGCATAATGGTGCTGTTGACATAGCTCTAGACCCTACTGTTCATGTTGAGAGCGTAAAATGGTTGGTGAAATACCTTACTATGCCGGCCGCGGTAGTCTAGCGGTTCTAGGCGCTCAGTCCGGAACCGCGCGACTGCTACGGTCGCAGGTTCGAATCCTGCCTAGGGCATGGATGTGTGTGATGTCCTTAGGTTAGTTAGGTTTAATTAGTTCTAAGTTCTAGGGGACTGATGACCACAGATGTTAAGTCCCATAGTGCTCAGAGCCATTTGAACCATTTGAACCTTACTATGGAAAATACGTACAGCAGTTGTACAACGATATTTGTTTCATTTATAATACGTTTTTATAATGAGAATGAGAAATGTTTTTCAGAAACATAACCGAAATAAATTCTTCATAAGAAGCGACTTGATTTTCAAATGTTTTATATAGAATTTATCGCAAAAAACTTGTTCTCAAATATATTGTTACTCTGCACAGGATTTGGTGACCTGTGGTATCTCTGCCGAAAGAGCACAATGCTGGTGCACGCACAAGTGTTTCGGAGCACACACTGTTTATCGAACATGCTGAACATGGAGCTCCGTAGCAGACCATCCTTACGTGTTCACATGTTAACCCAACGACATCGTCAATTGCGATTGCAGTGGGCACGGAAAACGTGTCGGCTCTTCGGGGCCGCGCAGGATTAGTCGAGCGGTCTGAGGCGCTGCAGTCATGGACTGTGCAGCTTGTCCCGGCGGAGGTTCGAGTGCTCCCTTGGGCATGGGTGTGTGTGTGTTTGTTCTTAGGATAATTTAGGTTAAGTACTGTGTAAGCTTAGGGACTGATGACCTTAGCAGTTAAGTCCTATAAGATTTCACACACATTTGAACATTTTGAAAATTTGGCTCTTCGGGTCAATCACATTTTTGCTGGTAGTCATCACAAACGCCGTCTGCGAGGTGAACGGCGGCTCTAAAAGTGCGCATAGGCTGGTGGGAGCATTATTATGCTACGGGAGACAGTCTCCTGCGCTTGCACGGACCTGTGATAGTAATCGAAGACACGGTGACTGCTGCGAACCAACCGTATCGCTCCATGTTCGGTGTCTTCCCCGACGGCGATGCCATCCTTCAGCAGTATAACTGTCCGTGTCTCGGAGCCACAAAGGTGCTGCAGCGGTCTGAGGAGCTTTATAGTGAACTCAAATTGATGTTTCGGTGACCAAGTTTGCCTTATGTAAATCCTATGGAATCCATCTGGGTCGCTATCGTGCGCCATCACCGCACACGTAAATCAGAGGCCCGTTATTTAGGTGAATTACGGGACCTGTGCGTAGACATATAATGCCACACACCCCAAAAACCTTCCAACAAACTGTCGGATCCCTGATACTCTGAATTTGTGATGTATTTCATTCCAAAGACGGACAAGCAAGCTATTAAGCAGGGTTCATAATGTTTTGGCTCAATAGCGTATATTTTAAACAGTCAGTCACAGAAATGGCCTACTTATTCATGTATTCGCGCAAAACGCAATTTTACATACTTAAAAATAGAGTCATCCTTTTAAAACCATTTTAATGAAAGTATTAAATTCATGTCAAACATGAAAAATGGACGACGGTGTGTACAAACACAAACAGTTAAAACAGAGAGGATTCAACAGACATAAGAATTAATAAAACCGAAAGATCAAACAACAAGTGTCATCTCTAAAAATACAAAACTAGAACACTTTATTGCAGTCGTGTGATCATATGCACTTAACATTGAATTACGAGTCCGAAAGACTAGTGATACTTGAAAGAAGGTTCATTATTAACATAATGGGTGCAGCAACATCAAAAGCGAATTGTAGAATGAAAAGCATTAAAGAGATGTGCCAAAGTCTACATAAAATACCGGAAGTAATGACAGGGCAAAGATGACTGAGGACAGGGCAACAAAACAAAATAAAAACTTATGTACTTCTGGAAATAGAAATCAACAGCCGTAGCCTGGATCATAGTTGTGCTGACATACGCCTACGCCAGCACACAGGTCGGCACTAGGAAACATTGTATAGCAGACGCTGAACTAAGTGCGCCTATGACAACAGAAGACTGAGACACACCCCCAGGTTACGCGCCTATAACGCCCCCTGGGCAGCGTGCATATAGCCTGCCGCCGCCGTCCGAGCTGTACCTCCTGTACACGGCATATATGCCCCAATCCCCCCCCAGTACACCTCTTGCAATATGCTGATGACACCGCATTCCTCGCCCTCGCTCCTACCCTCCAACGGTCCCAACGCCTTCTCCAGAATCACCTTGACCTTTTTGCTGCGTGGTGTAACCAGTGGCTCCTGTGGAACTCAATCATCGTAGGTCGTACCACTCGCTCCTTCCGGCTCCTGGATTTCTCCCTTACTGTCTGCGCCCGTCCTGTCCGCCTCACCCCCACCCTCACCTACCTTGGCCTCACCATTGACTGTCACCTCACCTGGTTCCCTCATCTCAGCTCCATCCAATCCAAAGCCCACAACCGCCTCCAACTCCTGAAACTCCTCTTCGACCGGACATGGGGGTTGCACCCCTCTACCATCTCCCACACCTACAAATCCTTAATCCGTCCCATCCTCTGTTATGCCAGTCCTGCCTGGACATCTGCCCGCCCCCCCCCCCCCCCAAATTCTATCAGTCCCTCCAGATCCTTGAGCGTCATGCACTCCGTCTCGCCTTCCGTATACACCTCCCGTCCCCCACGCGGATCCTCTACGATCTCATTCCTTTCTCCCATCTGCTCCTATTCCTCGAACATATCCGCATCCTCTACACCTTCCGCCACCTTGACCCCATCACCCTCTGGTTGCTCCTCTCCTCTCCGATCCCCGCCCCCTGCCACGTCTTCACCGTTGTGTCCCCCCTACCATCCACCTCTACACCCTACATCTCCTTTCCCAAGGTGGCTTCCATCAACTCCCCCTCCCGGATGATGCCCTCTCTCCCTCCATTTACCCCTCCTATCAACTCTGATCATCACTCCCCCTCCTTTCCTCTGTCCTTTTCCCGGGCTCCCTCTCCCCCCCTTCCATCCTCTTTCTTCCTCACCTCCCCTCTCTTTGCCCTCTTCTCTCCCCCGCATCCTTTTCCATTTCCCTCCTCTGCCTCCTCTCATTCCCTCTCGCGTCTGCCCTTCTCCCCCTTTATTAGTCCTCTCCCTCCTTGGTTCCCCCCCTTTTCGTTTTTTCCTCTCCTCCCTCCTTGTTTTTCCCCCTCCTGCAGGTCCCCCCCCCCCCCCATCTGCCTTTGGCTCGGGAGTGTCGTCTTTGTGCTGCCACTTTCGTGCAGTGTTCTACAGTGAGTGTTCTACAGTGCGTGTTTTACAGTGAGTGTTCCGTGTTGTGTTTTTTGGGACTTGTTGCGAACGGCCATCATACTGTCGCTGGGTGTGCCTTTTATCTCTTGCGAACAGAAACCAGACTGTCGCCATGTTTTTTAATTGTGTGTCTACTATGTTACTTGTTTGATTCCTGTGTCTTTAATCTACATTGCCAACCCCTTTTGCTTTCTGTTTTAACTTTCCGCAATTTTACGCCATTTTACACTTTAAATCACCATTTTATCGCCTGTTTTTCCTTGTTTCTTTCTTCTTCCTTTATTTAAAAAAAGTCTGTAGGCTGTAGAGCAGCGTAGTAAGCTGCTGCCAGCCCGCCCCCTTCAGGGGGAATTGAAACTCAATAAAGAAAGAAAGAAAAAAAAAATCCGAGCTGTCTCAGTCACTTAATATCTCAATCTGAGTGCCTCAGTACTCAGTTCGCATTGCACCTCAGTATGTCGCACTGTGCTCTAGTCTTCCACATTGATAGTCGTCGCCTCGCACCTTAGCTAGCTGTGAGGGAGCGTTAGTCATTGTGTGTAGTTATGAAATAGACACGGACAAGATTAACAATTTGTAGATGTTATATGATTGCTGATAAAGACAGAGCTTCAGATTGGACATCACTGAAGCTAAGTACTCAATTGGTTCCTGTAACTAAGTGTATTTTGTGTCGTAGTGAGAGGAAACCGGCCACCCACGTATCATACCACCCTCTCCTCATCCAGCCAGGAACCACAAAACATTACAAGATGGCACAGCCACAACAATAATAATGAATAAAAGAGAGAAAGGAAAGAATACCACCTAATCAGAAACAATAGATAAATTTTATTTGAATAAATATCCTGAATTTAGAATAGTACTGAAGTCTAACAACAAGAGAATAGAAAGGGGCAACATAGAACGAAGCTGCAGTACTGGAAAAAAAGGAAAATAATGGAACGGAACATATTACTTGAAGTTAGATAGTAACGATAGTGATGTATTACCCAATGTCTGATCTACCCAAATATTATTAAAATAAAATAATATAATACTGTTAGTGAGGGGAGTGAACTTGTGTAACGATACTAGTTTTCCAGTATTTTGTGTCATATTTGCCATTCCAGTTACAAACTCTCTTTCCACAACAGATAATTTCTTTCTTTTGTTTGACAGTAAAATTATGACTGCTATAATACTCTTTCCACTATGGGAACGCAATGAATGCTTTGTAGCAGTTATTACTCTCCGCCCATAACTTGCTTTAACGTTATACAATTATCCGTCCAAACCAAGTAAAAAAAAACCTTCAAATTTTATAAACACTTCTCTGTTGGCGCTTCGTGTATGACACGAAATTCTCATATTTTTCTAGGCATTTGTATCTCTAGCAAAGGCAGTTCAATGACATTTTAATCTCAGAGAACTTAAAACATTTAGGATTTATTAAGTCTAAACCTGAAATCTATATTACTACTGTATGTAGGTTCATGTATGTGTACGTACCGTCTTGGCAATAATGACTCACCAAACTTTTGTTTGCTTTCGGAAAAAGGTGTTTTTCGGCGTACAATGGTAATACAATTAACGATGTAAACCACTGAGAAGCGTGGCTTATACGATTAAGTCGTAGCTCTGTCTGTTTTCTTTTGCCGCAGGAATACTGTTAGTGTATAGTATAGTTTCCGCAGAGACTAATACAAAAAAGAAAATGTTTACGGAGAGAATTCTAGCATGTTAGCAGCCATTTTTCACTTACAACGGTTCCTAATTGACAAAGGACAAAACCACTTTTAATAGCGTACTATATACGTGTTGAGTGTGTGCCTTCCATGTCACCTGGAGATCTTGGTATACGACTAGCCGTCTGACTGAGTATACTTATTAAATCCGTCACTGTGTTTGTGATGGTAAATGTAAATAGCATCACCTTCAATGTTATTTAAAATCTGAATGTCACGTGGAAAAACAGTTAAGATTACCTATTATGACTGCTTTCTTTCCCACCATAAATATGGTGTCATATGCTTTGGTAGTTTCGCAGCGGCTAAGCGAGTTTTCAGAATATAAAAGAGGCCATTAGAATCGTGAAGGATGTAAGACAAGAAACACCAGTAAGCCCCTTTACCGTGTATTTACATTATGTACACTAACGTAATGGCAAGTAATAGCAGACTACTTAAACAGTGACGATCGTTACCATAACAACATTGTTTTTGTTGTTGTGGTCTTCAGTCTGAAGTCTGGTTCGATGCTACTCTCCACACTACTTTGGCCCACGATAGCTTCTTCATTTCCAAATAACTGCTGCAGCTAACATAATTTTGAACCTGCTTACTGTATTCATCTCTTTAATACCATGAATTGTATAAAAATACATTCCGTCAGCAAATATACAACAGAAAAAAAGCAAGCGAAATGAGAAGAAGCAAACGCAGCACACGGCTTTGCAGCTACGCTATGTGCTCAAAAGTATCTGGACATCCCCAGGAACATGTTTTTCATATAAGGTGCATTGTGCTGCCACCTGCTGCCAGGTACTCCATATGAGCGACCTCAGGAGTTATTAGACATGGTGAGAGAGCAGAATGGGGCGCTCCGTGGAACTCACAGACTTCGAACTTGGTCAAATGATTGGATGTCACTTGTATCATACGTCTGTACGCGAGATTTCACTAGTGTTTCCCGTGTGATAGTGATATGGAAACGTGAAGGGACAAGTACAGCACAAATGCGTATAGGCCGACCTCGTCTGTTGACTGACAGAGACCGCCGATTGTTGAAGAGGGTCGTAATGTGTAACATCAGGAACCCCTGCAAGTGCTATGACAGTTAGGCGGGAGGTGAGAAAACTTGAATTTCATGCTCGAGCGGCTCCTCATATGCCACACATCACGCCGGTAAATACCAAACGACGCCACCATTGGTGTAAGGAGCGTAAACATTGGACGATTGAACAGTGGAAAAACGTTGTGTGGAGTGACGAATCACGGCACACAATGTGTCGATCCGATGGCAGGGTGTGGGTATGCCCAAAGCCCGGTGAACGTCATCTGCCAACGTGTGTAGTGGCAACAGTAAAATTCGGAGGCGGCGGTGCTATGGTGTGGTCGTGTTTTTCATGGAGGGTCTTGCACTCCTTGTTGTTTTGAGTGGAATTATCACAGCAAAGGCCTACATTGATGTTTGAAGTACCGTCTTGCTTCCCACTGTTGAAGAGCAATTCGGGGATGGCGATTGCATCTTTCAACACGATCGAGCACTTGTTCATAATGCACGGCCTGTGGCGGAGTGGTTACACGACAATAACATCCCTGTAATGGAGTGGCCTGCACAGAGTCCTGACCTGAATCCTATAGAACACCTTAGAGATGTTTTGGAACGCCGACTTCGTGCCAGGCCTTAGTGACCGACATCGATACCTCTCCTCAGTGCAGCGCTCAATGAAGGATCGGCTGTCATTCCCCAAGAAGCCTTCCACCACCTGGTTGAACGTATGCCTGTGGAGTGGAAGCTGCCATCAACGCTAAGAGTGGGCCAACACCATACTGAATTCCAGCATTACCGATGGAGAGCGCCACGAACTTGTGGGTCATTTTCAGCCATTTGTCCGAATACTTATGATCACATAGTGTACTTTCTGAATGGTAGAACACACGCAGCCAGATGTTCTCTGAAGCCGGGTGGGTATTGTTACGTGATGTCAGTTCCCGGTCAGATACATCAGCTCAGCCCATACAGCATAAATATCTATACAGTGTGCATTCGGATGCGCAGAACGAGAATTCTGTCCGCGGCATCTCCTGCAGTCACGTGATTTTGGGAAGCTGCATTTTAGCCCTACAGCGCTTAGCGTATTTTGAATGTAATTACTTCGCTGGTACAGACAGATCACCTTCAGAAAAACCGTGAAATTTTGTTTATGTGTTTTATAGACATCTTAACAATTTGATACCTGGAAATGAAGTTAACGCAAAGACGTGAAGACAAAAAGTATTGTGCTTTTTCACTCCAGTGTCATAGCTCACATTCTACTTTATTTAGGTTTTTTTCGATAATGGGAAGATGTGACATCCAACACTATTATTTTTTTACGTTTTCTATTACACCTATTCGTATTGTCGAATCTCTGTTCTAAATAATTACTTTAAAATGACACTGTATAGAGTGCCGAAGTGTCACTGTTGTTACAGTAAATAAGCGATTTACATCACTAGCTACACCACTATTTTCAGTTTTCTTTATTCACTCTTCTGATTTTTACAGAGAACTAAAATATCTAAAAAATTTCGACATCTCATCAGAAAAGAAAAATACAGGATCATACTTCGAATTTTGAAGCAATAAAGTAAGTGACAGTCAACAATATGTTTTCGTGTTATACCTCGTCATATTGTCGAATCTGTGTTCTAATTAATTATGTTACAATGAGACTGTATAGAGCGCCTAAATATCACAAAAAACCGCGCATTTGGAGCTACAAAATAGTTACGACAAACAAACAAATCACTAGAAATTCGTCATTTTATGGAGCCATATTTTGGCCCTTTTTTGATCTTTCGGGAAACTAGAAAACAAACATCACATAATGTAGGACACTGTCTCACGCAGAAGTACTTAGATATACACAACGGTTTGAGAATCTGCGTATATTGGAGAAAATTAATCAGACTGCCACGTACAAATTTCATCTGCGTATGAACATAGTACGAATATGTATACACTAACTGGCAGTTTACTTAAACACACTTGCAAATTTAGCTGGCACATGACCAAAAAAGCGCAGGTATTAGTTCTGTGCTACAAGACTTTATAATACCCAGTCTCGATATTTCCCGTACACAAAGTACCTCATATCGGTCCGCTTGTCACATTCTGTTTTCAACCGTAGCAACAATAGTACTGCACCATAACTGTTACTGATTCTTAAAAGTGGCCAAAGGTATATAAAACAAGGTGAACTGGTGTAATATTCAAGTTTCACTATTACCGAAAATGTAGACAAGCAGCGTCGTCCTAAAATCAAATGAGTAGCCAGGTGTGATGTTGAGAACCATGATAAAAAAAGAAGGGAGCTGATACTACAGACTTCCGCTGGATGTTGCTTTGAAGTCGAAGTGGGTGGGGCTTGGTGGCATCTTAAATAACTCAAAAATATTATTAGACCACTGTTTATCAAGTCTGTGGTGTGCACGTAAGAGCTATTTTAAATACTAAAATTTACAGTGCTTACATGAATAACATAGTGTCAGGTAGGCCATTTCGAATGTTTTTCTTGAATTAAACGCATGTTTGCTCTAGGAATAGGACAAATTTGGCCCTGTTAAAGGTACTTGTTTTTATTGATATACTGTATTTCGAATAACCAAAAAGAGAAGAAAGGGATGTGAAAAGCATGCTTTTGTAATCCAATTAGTTCCACTTTTACTGTATTTGAATCGATAGCACATGAAAAGCTGGAACTCCCAAACCAATGCTTGTTCTCTAACTGGTACTGCTTATTTGTTACATTTTCAGCTTTCAACACGAATGTACACAATTTTTAATGTTCACGTTTGCAAAAAAAAAAAAAAAAAAAAAAAAACTTATCTACGTGTTCTTCGCTAGCCCATAAACGTGCGAAATGAGGGAAGACGCAAGGCATGTGTCTTATCGTGTGCATGCCAACAAAGTGAACGATTACTGAAGTGTCAAAGAAACAGAACTGCATAGAGATGTACCTCCACGCAGAATAGAGTTCTTGTTTTATTAGACTGTCAGTGCCTTAATTCACTGTAGTTCACACATCTTGTCACTTTGAAATCTCAAATGCCTAGTTCAGTGTATGACCAATAACAGCAATTTACAGGGTGTAAAAGATATAGTTTTAAGCATATTGCAGCGTTGTGCAATAATATATATGTGGTTGAGAGAAGGGTCTCAAACGCTTAGACCCCATAAAATGGACATTTTGCTTCAACGTGTATGTAAGTCATTTCTTTAGCAATGGTAGTATAACTTGTGTGACATATTTGCCTACCTTTTCGATAGTAGCCTGTTTGCTTCTTTTCCTAGATAACTGTAATTTTTTCGGAAATAGACAAATATATCGCAATTGGAATGTACGTCTACTTTGGTCATCTCCTTCATTTTTCTTTTGAATTTTATTTTGACGTTTTCAATGTATAAAATCTATACCACGCTTTGTGATATACCCGTAGTTAGTCAGCTTCATGTTTCAAGCACGATAAACATCAATTTTGTCTGTAAATATGGCTCTATGCTGATCATTCATTAGTTGTTTTGTTTGTTAATTAAAGCCGACAGATGTTCGTGATTCCTAGTCATCACGATTTACACATTACTGTAATAGATAGTCTTCCGCTGAATAGGAGGAGTTGCTAAGAGAAACTTTTTCAGTTTAATTTCAAATTTTACTGTGCTGCCTGTCAGGTATTTTATATCACTGGGTAAATGAACAAAAATTTTGGTTTCAGCATTGTGAACCCCCGTTTGTGCAACAGGCAACCATAATTCGCCTAATGAGTTCCCTATTTTTCTGGTGTTTATGTACACCGCTGTTGCTGTCGAAGTGCAGTATATTATTTACAAGAAACTTCACCAAGGAATAATTATGGTTGGATAGCTACTTACACGCTGAGCACCAGGCACGCATGACGAAAAGAGTGTTTACCTAAGTCTTCGGTCAAAGCCTTCTTTAGAAAGCGCGCGCGCACACACACACACACACACACACACACACACACACACAAACACACAACCGCTGCCTCTCGCTATTCTAGCCAGAATCTATTTTAAAGAGGGAGGAGATGTGAAAAACGAATAACTATCTGCGATTGGTCTTAGGGGGATGAGATGCTGCTCGAACAACCTGAGCGGTCACGTAGGTGTGTGCTGTGTGGGGACTCAGCCTTTTACAGAGTATGGCCCAGAAGTCAAAGCGTTTGCGGTTCGGAAGTTAATGAAAAAACATGAAAGAATAAAAGTAAACAGTGCTACCATTATTAATGTACACAAAAGAAAATTCTGCTGGAACGGCTCCACTTACGGTTGAAAAATGATTCCTTTAAAATTTAGTACAATCGGATCCATTGGTACACTCAAACGACGTAAGGTGGCATTTCTGATGAACCAACTATGTCTCCACGCAATCACACACCAGATACTATTTAGGATACCACCACAAAAACGATAGGTATCCTCGGCGATCGAAACTGGGCATGGACCCGTCAGGGTGACAACACTGGGAAGTATCTCTGTGATGAACTATGGACGTATAAATGCGGCGGACCTAATGTTTTGGGATGTGTAAGATGGCGGACGTCGACTTCAAGTTTGTGACGTAATGAAAACTCCCATTTGTTTTTGCCTCCATGCTGGGAACGCGAGTAGTAGGTTACGCTCACTCTACGACTCAGCCAGGCGTTTTATATGGCGCGAGACACTCCTAGCTGGCGTGGGTGGCGCAGCGAGACAGTGTGGAAACCTGCCATGGAGGGGCACACTACCCACAGTGTGGGCAGACCCACTGGCAGAGGTGTTTACTTGCGGGTGGCAATAGGCAGGGGGGGGGGGGGGGAGTGGGAGGGGGGAGGCAGAGCCTACTCGGCGTTCGTCCACCGTGGACCTGACGTAGCCACCAGCGGTCAGCCGTCCGCTCCAGCCATGTACTGAGTTATTCCCGTGCTCGTCTCTGCTGGGGTTCGGACTCTCTGCTTCCCGTAGATCGACTCGCACAGCGAGTTCATTTCCCTTTCACATGGTTCTGTTCCCCGGCTATTATCGAGCCGCCGTCCACCTGCTTAGCTGGTTGGTCACGTGCTTGTCTCTCATGCACTGGGTCCGGGTCCCATTCCCGGCCTGGTTGGAGATTTTCTCCGCTCGGGAACTGGGTGTTGTGTTGTCCTCATCATCATTTCATCCTCATCACTATCTCCAACTCGCCCAATGTGGCGTAGAATGAAATAAGACTTGCGCTTGGCGGCCGAACCCGACTGGGACATCCCGGCCAACAATGACATACAATCATTCAATCGAATCGCAGTCGGCCCGTGAAGTATCAGTAGTGAATCGAGGTTGTCACACCTGCGTAGACACATCGACTGCAATCTGCGTAAACAAAGGAACGGATAACACCAGTCTGGTCTGTTTCGTCGCCGGCCGAAGTGGCCGTGCGGTTAAAGGCGCTGCAGTCTGGAACTGCAAGACTGCTACGGTCGCAGGTTCGAATCCTGCCTCGGGCATGGATGTTTGTGATGTCCTTAGGTTAGTTAGGTTTAACTAGTTCTAAGTTCTAGGGGACTAATGACCTCAGCAGTTGAGTCCCATAGTGCTCAGAGCCATTTTGTCTGTTTCGTCACTTGTGGCCGTGTTGAGTCAACAACGGAACACGCAGGAGTCTTGTGCTTAAGAACGTGCACTGAATGGTGCGCTCTGAAAACCTTGTGCCTGCAGTAGGATTGTAATCCGTCATCAGATCTGCCACAAATCGCCGCCTATCCTGCTTTACAGGGAGGGCAAGCCTCCGACCTTCACTTTATTTGCTAAGGACTGGGCATCCAAAAACTTGTGGTTTGATGTGGATCTGCCGCGAATTCCTCCCCTGCACCATCCTCTTCACCTCAGAGTGGCCCGCATCTCGTGGTCGTGCGGTAGCGTTCTCGCTTCCCACGCCCGGGTTCCCAGGTTCGATTCCCGGCGGGGTCAGGGATTTTCTCTACCTCGTGATGGCTGGGTGTTGTGTGCTGTCCTTAGGTTAGTTAGGTTTAAGTAGTTCTAAGTTCTAGGGGACTTATGACCACAGCAGTTGAGTCCCATAGTGCTCAGAGCCATTTGAACCTCAGAGTGAGAATTGCAACCTGTGTCTTCAGTTTCTTGTTGCATGTATCCCAATCCCTGTCTTCCCCTACAGCCCCGTCTAGTCCAAATGGCTCTGAGCACTATGCGACTTAACTTCTGAGGTCATCAGTAGCCTAGAACTTAGAACTAATTAAAGCTAACTAACCTAAGGACATCACACACATCCATGCCCGAGGCAGGATTCGAACCTGCGACCGTTGCGGTCGCTCGGCTCCAGACTGTAGCGCCCAGAACCGCACGGCACCCCCCTCTAGTATCATGGAACTTATTCCCTGCTATCTTAACAGATGTACTGTCATCCTGGTACTTATCAGTGTTTTCCGTACATTCTTTCCTTGCCGACTCTGCGGAGAACCTCATAATTCCTGGTCTTATCAGACCACCTTATTTTCATCATTTTTCTGTAGCACAACATCTCAAATGCTTCGATTCTCTTCTGTTCCAGCTTTCTAGCAGTCCCTGTCTCATTACCATAGAATTCTGTGCTCCAGACGTACATTCTCAGAAATTTGTTCCCCAGATTAAGGTCTGTGTTTGTGTTTGATACTAGTAGACTTCTGCTGGCTGTTCAAATGTTCAAATGTGTATGAATTCCTAAGGGACCAAACTGCTGAGGTCATCGGTATCTAGACTTACACACTACTTAAACAACACACACACCCATACCAGAGGAAGGAATTGAACCTACGGCGGGAGAGGCCGCGAGATCCGTGACATGGCGCCTCTAACCGCGCGGCCACTCCGCGCTACTTTCTCTTGGCTAGGAATTCCCTTTTTGCCGGTGCCTTTGTTTTATGTCCTCCTTGTTTCATCGTCGTGGGTTATTCTGCTACCTAGGTAGAAGAATTCCTTAACATCTTCTACTTCGTGATCACCGATTCTGATGTTAAGTTTCTCGTTGTTCTCATTTCTGGTACTTCTCATTTATTTTCAATCCACATTCTGTACTCATTAGACTGTCCATTCCATTCTGCATATCCTGTAATTCTTCACTGTCACTGAGGAACATAATGTCGGTTGGTTGGTTTGGGGGATTGAAGGGACCAGACTGCAACGGTCATCGGTCCCTTTACATAATGTCATCAATGAATCTTATCATTGATATCCTTTCGCCTTGAATTTTAATCTTAGTTTTGAACTTTTATTTTATTTCTGTCTTTGCTTCCTCGATGTTTAGATTGAATGGCAAGGGCGAAAGACTACATTCCTGTTTTACACACTTTCTAATCCGAGCGCTTCGTTCTCGGCCTTCCACTCTTATCGTTCCCTCTTGGTTCTTGAACATCTACATTACCTGTCTTTCCCTATAGCTTACTCCTATTTTTCTCACCATTTCGAACATCTTGGACCACTTTACATTGTCTAACGCTTTTTCCAGGTCGATAGATCCCATGAATGTGCCTTCATTTTTCTCCAGTCTCGCTTCCATCATCAACCGTAACATGATAAATGTCTCTCTGATGCCTTTACCTTTTCTATGGCCAAACGTATCGTCATCTAACAGATCCCCAATTTTCTTTTCCATTCTTCAAAAAAATGGTTCAAATGGCTCTGAGCACTATGGGACTTCACATCTGAGGTCATCAGTCCCCTAGAACTTAGACCTACTTAAACCTAATTAACCTAAGGACATCACACACGGCCATGCCCGAGGCAGGATTCGAACCTGCGACCATAGCATTAGCACGGTTCTGGACTGAAGCGCCTAGAACCGCTTGGCCACCGCTGCTGGCCTTTTCCATTCTTCTCTATATTATTCTTATCACCAACTTGGATGCATAAGCTGTTAAGCTGATTGTGCGATAATTCTTGCCGGCTCTCGCAATCTTCGGAATTGCGTGGATGACGTTTTTCCAATAGTCTGGTGCTGTACTGCCAGGGCCATACATTCCACACAAATGTTAACAATCGTTTTATCGACACTTCCCCTAACGATTTCCGAAATTCCGATGGAACGTAATCTATCGCTTCTTCCAAGTTTGATTTTAAATCACCCAAAACTCTTTTAAATTCTGTTTTTAATACCAACTACCCTGTCTCATCTGAATGAAGCAGATAACAAAATTAATTTTCTAGACATGACAATAACTAACACGACCGAACCCTAAATATCAATGTACACAGAAAACCAACATACACAGACACAGTCATTAATAAATCTTCCACACATGAGAACTCACATAAACATTCCAATCCTTCTTAAACAGAGCACAGTAATTCACAATTAATGCTGACGACTATGAGACAGTAATGAACACTATGAAATACATTGCACATAATAACAGCTATCACGAATACGAAATAGACACACTTTGACAATGCATAACTAAAAATGACACAGACAATTTGACACAGCTTCCTCACACATCATCCAAAAACCCAAGTATATAACGTTACCATATTTAAGTGTCATATCAGACAAAATAGCCAAGTTGTTTAAAAAAGCAGACATAAGGATCACCTTTGCCGCCACGACAACTTAAAAAAGAAACTGATACATGACCTATCACATCCTATAGAGAAACTGACCAAATCAGGAATTTATAAAATTACATGCAGTCATTGCAACGAATATTATATTGTCCGAGCGGGAAGAAATTTTAAAACCCACTTTAAAGCAGACATTGACCGTTTCATATTTGACGAACAGAATAAATCAGCTATAGCGAAACATATAAACGAAAGAGGTACAGTGTTACATTAGACAACGATCTCAAAATAGTACATAATTTAGAAAAGAGATGGAAAATGGACATCTTGGAAGAAATGGAAATACTTATCCATGGTCACATGGGGAATAACGAGATCCTGAATGAAATGACGGACTTCAAAAATTCACATTTTTTTTCGATTTCACTACAGTACTCTTAGAATAAAAGATACATAACATCATTGTCATTTGTCTCTAGCCTCAGCAATTACTTAGAAATGTGTAAAATAAATAGTTTTTATTTGTACAATAATATTGTAACAGGTGCTCAATTTGTAATGTATTTCAACCTACATCTGTAATACGATAGCAAAATGTGCAGTAGACATTGTAAAAATCTGACACCACATAGATCGACAATCGATAGTCAAATCGAAACCAGCTGTAATTTGACCGCCATCTTCTCCACTGCACTACAGATTTATTTTTGTGTATCATGTTTCCAAGTTACTGGCACGTTTGTGAAAATTTGTGAGCAGTGATCAAGAAAGCCAAGAGAGCCACAGAAATGGGAACACCTCAGCTCATCACAACGAGACTGCCACGTCATAAGAAAAAAGTGACTGACTGCTACAAAACATTTTCATTCAAACATCAGTCCAGCTTACAAAGTGACATCGCCTCTTACTAGGTTTTCTCTTCTTCCACAGGATAACCACAACATTTATGAAAAGACTATTTAACATGTGCATGATCCTCTTGTGAAACCAGTTTTGTAATGCCATATAGCCTGATGATGATGTATACCCTCGAAACACATCGCACAGTAAATAAGTAATACAATAGTTAACAAATTTTGTGACTGGTAACGGTAATTAAAAACCTTTACATATCCCATGTACTTCCTGTTTATTTCATTCCTAAATAATTTGTATTTCTGTATTCCTGAATTTCCCTGAAAATTTTTGTATTTCCTTCTTTCGTCGATCAACTGAAGTATTTCTTCTGCTACGCCACGGTTTCTTCGCAATTACCTTCCTTGTACTTACGTTTTTATTTTTCTTCTGTGAGTGCCCTTTACAGAGATGTCTATTCCTCTTTAGCTGAACTGCCTAGTAAGCAAATCGTTATAGTAGTATCTATAGCCTCAGAGAACTTCATGTGTGTATCTTCATTCCTTAGTAATTCCGGATCCCACTTCCTTGAGCATTAATTCTTCCTCACTAGTCTCTTCATCATTACTACATTGTGATCTGTGTCTGTATGTGCTCCTGGGCACGGCTTACAATTCAATATTTGATTCCGGAATCTCTGCCTGATCATGATGTAATCTAACTGAAATCTTCCTATATCTCCCGGCCTTCTCCAGGTATACCTCCATCTTTTGTGTTTCTAGAACGGAGTATTCGTTATTACCATCTGAAATTTATTGCAGAAAATTAGTCTCTCTCATTCCTCGTACAAGCCCATATTCTCCTGTAACCTTTCCTTCTTCCCCTTCCCCTGCAACTGCAACTGCATTCCAGTTTCCTATGATTAGATTTTCATCTCCCTTTACGTACTGAACTACCCTTTCAGAATCTTCATACACATTCTGTGTCTCTTCAGCTTCTGCTTGCGGCATCGGCATATATACCTGAACTACTGTTGCAGGTGTTGATTTGCTGTTGAGAACAACCGTATCACTGAACTGTTCATATTAACTAACTCTCTGCCGTACCTTCCTATTCATAACGAATCCTACTCCCGTTATTTCATTTTCTACTGCTGCTAATATTACGGTATACTCATCTGAGCGGAAATCCTCTTTTTCTTGAAACTTCCTGGCAGATTAAAACTGTGTGCCGGACCGAGACTCGAACTCGGGACCTATGCCTTTCGCGGGCAAGTGCTCTACTAACTGAGTTACCCAAGCAGGACTCACGACCCGTCGTCACAGCCTTAATTCCGCCAGTACCTCGTCTCCTAACTTCCAAACTTAACAGAAGCTCTCCTGCGAAACTTGCAGAACTGGCACTCCTGGAAGAAAGGATACAGTGGAGACATGGCTTAGCCACAGCCTAGGGGATGTTTCCAGAATGAAATTTTGACTCTGCAGGGCAGTGTGCGCTGATATGAAACTTCCTGGCAGATTAAAACTGTGTGCCGGACCGAGACTCGAACTCGGGACCTTTGCCTTCGCGGGCAAGTGCTCTACTAACTGAGTTACCCAAGCACGACTCACGGCCCGTCGTCACAGCCTTAATTCCCCCAGTACCTCGTCTCCTAACTTCCAAATTTCACAGAAGCTCTCCTGCGAAACTTGCAGAACTGGCACTCCTGGAAGAAAGGATATAGTGGAGACAAGGCTTAGCCACAGCCTAGGGGATGTTTCCAGAATGAAATTTTCACTCTGCAGCGGAGTGTGCGCTGATATGAAACTTCCTGGCAGATTAAAACTGTGTGCCGGACCGAGACTCGAACTCGGGACCTTTGCCTTCGCGGGCAAGTGCTCTACTAACTGAGTTACCCAAGCACGACTCACGGCCCGTCGTCACAGCCTTAATTCCCCCAGTACCTCGTCTCCTAACTTCCAAATTTCACAGAAGCTCTCCTGCGAAACTTGCAGAACTGGCACTCCTGGAAGAAAGGATATAGTGGAGACAAGGCTTAGCCACAGCCTAGGGGATGTTTCCAGAATGAAATTTTCACTCTGCAGCGGAGTGTGCGCTGATATGAAACTTCCTGGCAGATTAAAACTGTGTGCCGGACCGAGACTCGAACTCGGGACCTTTGCCTTTCGCGGGCAAGTGCTCTACTAACTGAGTTACCCAAGCACGACTCACGACCCGTCGTCACAGCCTTAATTCCGCCAGTACCCCGTCTCCTAACTTCCAAACTTCACAGAAGCTCTCCTGTGAAACTTGCAGAACTGGCACTCCTGGAAGAAAGGATATAGTGGAGACATGGCTTAGCCACAGCCTAGGGGATGTTTCCAGAATGAAATTTTGACTCTGCAGCGGAGTATGCCCTGATATGTAACTTCCTAGCAGATTGAAACTGTGTGCCGGACTGAGACTCGAACTCGGGACCTTTGCCTTTCGCAGGCAAGTGTCTACCAACTGAGCTACCCAGTCACGACACACGACCCGTCCTCACTGCCTTAATTCCGCCAGTACCTTGTGTCCTACGTTTCAAACTTCACAGAATCTCTCCTGCACCCCTTGCAGAACCAGCACTCCTGGAAGAAAGGATATTGCAGAGACATGGCTTAGCCATTTCATTTCACTGACCCCTATTATATCTAGACTGTGCTTTGTCATTTCTCTTTTCAGTCTTTCTAGATTCCCTACCACGGTCATACTTCTGACATTCACTCCCCGACTCGTAGAACGATATCCTCTTGTTGGTTATTCCATCTTTTTCTAATGGCATCCTACCGTTGGGTTTACCCTGCCGGAATCTTTTGCCAGTGAAGAGATCATCATAACATTTTACAGTTAGAAGCCACATGTCCTATGGATACACATTGCGAGTCTACTCCTGCTTTCACCCTTCAGTCGCTGTCTGTAGATGATTACGACAGCATCACAGCATCAGCCGACCGGTTTCAGCGGTTTCGAAGTCCGACAGATGGCGCTTCATCTGAGCAGAATAGCAATAATTAGCATAACAAAGTAAGACAAAGCAAAGATGATGTTCTTTACAGGAAATGCTCAATATGTCCACCATCATTCCTCAACAATAGCTGTAGTCGAGGAATAATGTTGTGAACAGCACTGTAAAGTATGTCCGGAGTTATGGTGAGGCATTGGCGTCGGATGTTGTCTTTCAGCATCCCTAGAGATGTCGCTCGATCACGATACACTTGCGACTTCAGGTAACCCCAAAGCCAATAATGGCACGGACTGAGGACTGGGGACCTGGGACGCCAAGCATTACGAAAGTGGCGGCTGAGCACACGATCATCACCAAACGACGCACGCAAGAGATCTTTCACGCCTCTAGCAAGACATGGTGGAGCGCCATCCTGCACAAACATCGTACATTCCAGCAGGTGTTATCAGCCAGGCTGGGGATGATGCGATTCTGTAACATATCGGCGTACCTCTCACCCGTCACGGTAGCAGTTTTGCTGTCCAGCGCCATCTGTGGACTTTTAGTGAACTCAGTATTTTTTTTGTTCTAATAAAACCCCATGTCATTCCAAGCATGTGTATCAATTTTTACCTCTCTATCTACATTATTCCGTGGTTTATTAAGTTTTCAAATTTATACTGACTTTTTGATCACCCGGTACTTTCCTTACTGTGTGTCGTGCCCTCGATGCCACCGTGGCAGCGTTGAGTCTCGCAATGGGCAATGGTCATAGTGTTTCGCCTCATCAACGTAATTACGCGTACACTGGTCCACACTTAAGAAACCCTATGGTGTCGACGCAGGCATAAGAGCTTCGATGTACACCACTCAGCGCACATTGATGAACACGGGTCTCTGCAGCAGGCAACCGTGATCAATGGAAACGTGTCATTTGGTCAGATAAAGCACGATTACTGTTACACAAGGTCCATGGTTGTGTCCGTACATGCCGTCATGCGGGCGAACAGCTGCTCGAAACACGCACAGCGCCACGGACATTCAGGCCTGTGGGGAGAGCGAATACGATATGGGAGACATTCACTTGGGCTTCAATAGAACCTGTACTAGTAGTCTAAGGTACAGCGTCCCTTCATACTTCACGTCTTCCCCGGCGTCGAGTGCATCTTCCAATTGGGTAACTGTCCATGTGAAACAGCAGAATGGCGCTACACTTGTTTGAGCACCATGATAGTGAACTCACGACGTCTTTTCCAGCGACTCGCCTGATCTGAAACCTTCGAAACACATCTGGTACAATATCTGCTCCAGCTCAGCGCCCACAAACCACCCAACAGTAATTTATGGGAATTGTGCGACTTATGCGTAGACATCTTGTGCTTTATGGCTCCGGAAAAGTACCAATGACTTGTTGAATCCGTGCCACGCAGAATCACTGCAGTATTGCGTTCCAAATGTCGACCAAAACGCTATTAAGCAGGCGGTCATAACATTACTGCTACTCTGTGTATGTCTCCGTAATTGCTTATGTGGTGACTGTTCCGTTGTTCATTTCTTAAAACTAGAATGACAACATTAAAGTCTTTATCTTGTAATTCGTTGGCTTTTGGTACCTGCCCACTCAGCCATCTCAACACTGGACATTTGCTTCTACACTTCATTTTGACAATGCAGAGTGTAAGTTAAAGTCGTACCCTGTACAAAGTTACATACGCTTAACACAGTAATAAAGTTTCGGCTGAAATTTAGCACTGCACCAACAAAGCCTCCTCTCATTTAATTGCTACAATTTTGGTGTAGTTTCCTTAGTAGTAGGTGTATCTTAGAAAAATAATTCAGGGCAATTTTGTAATAGATACACATGGTTGGAGACCGTGGCTGTCACATAAAATAAATTATTGATGGTGAACAACAATCAGCCACAAATTGGTTTTTACGTTGCTTCACTCAAAAAGTACCGTTACCAGTTTCGAATTTTTTACAATTCATCATCAGACGGTTTCTTTTTGCTTTCATCAATGCAGATTACACACTGGTTTCCTCTGAGTTGCCGTGAAATGTTCATCTGGTGCATTCGTATTAGCAATTTTCTTCCTTCCCTTCTCTTTATACGTTCAATATCGTCTTTTGGTCCTATTTAGTACGCAGCTGAGCAATGACCTACGATGGGTTTCACAGCCGCGCGGGATTAGCCGAGCAGTCTAAGGCGCTGCAGTCATGGACTGTGCGGCTGGTCCCGGAGGAGGGTCGAGTCCTCCCTCGGGCGTGGGTGTGTGTGTGTTTGTCCTTAAGATAATTTAGGTTAGTTAGTGTGTAAGCTTAGGGACTGATGACCTCAGCAGTTAAGTCCCATAAGATTTCACACACATCTGAACATGGGTTTCACAAGTGGTTTGTAAGCGATGTCCTTTGCAGACAGGTTGCATTTCTCCAGTATTCTACCCATAAACCGAAGTCTACCACCTGCTTTATTCACTACCTAGCCTTTTTTCATTTATGAACATTCAAAGTAAGTTTCCAATCTCTGCACCACTTCGAAATATTTTCAAGATCTCACTGAAAATTTATGTAGTTGGTTTCAGACAGTACATCATTATCGTGTGCAAAAAAATCTGGCGTTTCTATTAATACCGTTTTCGAGGTCATTACTATACAATCTGAACAGCAAGAGCCCCAGTATAGCTCCCTGGATCACACTTGGAGTCACTTCTACATATTTCGATGACTCTCCAACCAAGATAACATGCTGCGTCCTCTCTATAAAATTATTTCTGAATCTAATCAAAAGTTCCGCTTGATTCCCCATATGATCGCACTTTTTGACAATAAGTGTAGACAATAAGTGTAGCTGCAATACTGAGTCAAATGCCTCTCTGAAATCAAGAAATACTCATCTACTTGACTATCTTCATCCAACGCTTTCAGTATGTAATGTGAGAAAAGTGCAAGTTGGGTTTCACATGATCGATGTTCTTGGAATCCTTGCTGGTTGGTATTGAGGAGATATTCTGTTCGAGATACCTCAGAATGTGTTATAAGAGTCTACAACAAATTCATGTCAAGGACATTGGACGGTAGTTCTGTAGATCACTTCTGCTACCCTTCTTGTAAACAGGTGCGACCAGTCCTTTCTTCTAAATACTGGTCATGGTTTTTAGTTCGAGGGATCTACGATAGGTTATAGTTAAACGAGGGGCCGCAAAACTCATTACACAACCTGATAGTGATTCCATCGGCCCTGTAGATTAGTTCACCTTTAGTGATTTCAGTTTTTCTGAACACCGCTGACACTGACCCTTATGGCATTCACCTTTTCAGTGGTACGATGATTAAATCCGGGAATTCTTGTGGGCTTTCCTTTGTAAAGGAACGTTTGAAAATGGAGTTAAGCGTTTCAGCTTTTGCTCTGCTACGGTCAGTTTCAGTTCCTGTTTCATTCGCGATTGACTGACACTAATTTCATGACACGACCATAATTTCTTTGAGTTTTGTGAAATATCATCTGATAGTATTATGCTACAGTGGCCATTGAAAGTGTCACGCATTGCTGTCTTGAGAGCCAAATGCGTTTCGTTTAGCATCTCTCTATCTACAGACCTATTCTTTGTTCTGTTTATACACTCCTGGAAATTGAAATAAGAACACCGTGAATTCATTGACCCAGGAAGGGGAAACTTTATTGACACATTCCTGGAGTCAGATACATCGCATGATCACACTGACAGAACCACAGGCACATAGACACAGGCAACAGAGCATGCACAATGTCGGCACTAGTACAGTGTATATCCACCTTTCGCAGCAATGCAGGCTGCTATTCTCCCATGGAGACGATCGTAGAGATGCTGGATGTAGTCCTGTGGAACGGCTTGCCATGCCATTTCCACCTGGCGCCTCAGTTGGACCAGCGTTCGTGCTGGACGTGCAGACCGCGTGAGACGACGCTTCATCCAGTCCCAAACATGCTCAATGGGGGACAGATCCGGAGATCTTGCTGGCCAGGGTAGTTGACTTACACCTTCTAGAGCACGTTGGGTGGCACGGGATACATGCGGACGTGCATTGTCCTGTTGGAACAGCAAGTTCCCTTGCTGGTCTAGGAATGGTAGAACGATGGGTTCGATGACGGTTTGGATGTACCGTGCACTATTCAGCGTCCCCTCGACGATCACCAGTGGTGTACGGCCAGTGTAGGAGATCGCTCCCCACACCATGATGCCGGGTGTTGGCCCTGTGTGCCTAGGTCGTATGCAGTCCTGATTGTGGCGCTCACCTGCACGGCGCCAAACACGCATACGACCATCATTGGCACCAAGGCAGAAGCGACTCGCATCGCTGAAGACGACACGTCTCCATTCGTCCCTCCATTCACGTCTGTCGCGACGCCACTGGAGGCAGGCTGCACGATGTTGGGGCGTGAGCGGAAGACGGCCTAACGGTGTGCGGGATCGTAGCCCAGCTTCATGGAGACGGTTGCGAATGGTCCTCGCCGATACCCCAGGAGCAACAGTGTCCCTAATTTGCTGGGAAGTGGCGGTGCGGTCCCCTACGGCACTGCGTAGGATCCTACGGTCTTGGCGTGCATCCGTGCGTCGCTGCGGTCCGGTCCCAGGTCGACGGGCACGTGCACCTTCCGCCGATCACTGGCGACAACATCGATGTACTGTGGAGACCTCACGCCCCACGTGTTGAGCAATTCGGCGATACGTCCACCCGGCCTCCCGCATGCCCACTATACGCCCTCGCTCAAAGTCCGTCAACTGCACATACGGTTCACGTCCACGCTGTCGCGGCATGCTACCAGTGTTAAAGACTGCGATGGAGCTCCGTATGCCACGGCAAACTGGCTGACACTGACGGCGGCGGTGCACAAATGCTGCGCAGCTAGCGCCATTCGACGGCCAACACCGCAGTTCCTGGTGTGTCCGCTGTGCCGTGCGTGTGATCATTGCTTGTACAGCCCTCTTGCAGTGTCCGGAGCAAGTATGGTGGGTCTGCCACACCGGTGTCAATGTGTTCTTTTTTCCATTTCCAGGAGTGTATTATGCATTAGTCTGTGTTACTTTATAAGTTTGTTTCCAGTGGCTGTATATTATGGAAGGCCTGCAATTCTGTATCTGTTCTACTGGGTACATACCTATCTAGAGTTTACTGAATATATATATATTATATATTCTACTTGTTTTAGTTGTCCTCTTTTGTTTGATAATCATTGTCGCCACAACCGTCTCATAGTCACTGATACCAGTTTCTGTTTGTTGCCATTAGATCCAATATAGTTCCATCATGGGTGGGATTCTGAACTATCTGTTCTAATGAGTTTTTAGAGAAGCGATTAATGATGTTTCACTGAATGTCTTATCACACCAACCACTAACAAAGCTGAAATTTTTCCAGTTGATCGTTGGATGATTAAAGTCTCCACCAGTGATTACAGTATGATTGGGGAACTTATGTATCAGCGAAATTTGGTTCTCTAAAGTTTTTGTTCACATCAGGATGTGTGTCTGGTGCTACAATAAGGATCCAATTACCGTTTTATGCCCACTCATGATACTTAGACTTGCCTAAACGATCTCGCATGCACCTTCTTGCGTTTCTTGGTATAATTCGAAAAATACACCACCTCCATTCCTAGTTAGCCTATCATTTCCATATGAACTTAAATTTTCCCCAAAAATCTCACTGCTTTCAATTTCAGGTTTCAGCCAGCTTTCTGTACCAAGTGTTATGTGAGCTCCATTGCTTTACAGGAGCGCTTCAAACTCAGGCGGAGTGTTGCGAATGCTTCGGCAGTCAACTACTACGACTTTAATAATCTCACCTGTGGTGGAAGAGTGGGGGCGGCAATCTTTCGGATCTTACATTTACATTTCTGGATATCCCGCATCTGTCCCTATATGGACTGCATGAAGCACACACAGATTAGATTGGAGTAGATTAGATTAGATTAGTACTAGTTCCATGGATCATGAATACGATATTTCATAATGATGTGGAATGAGTCAAATTTTCCATTACATGACATAATTAAGTTAATTTAACAACATAATTAAGTTAATATAACTTTTTATTTATTTTTTGTTTTTTTAAATTTTTTAATAATTTTTTGTTTGGTTTTTTTCTTTTTCTTCCTAATTTATATCTAAAAATTCCTCTATGTAGTAGAAGGAGTTGTCATTCACAAATTCTTTTAATTTCTTCTTAAATACTTGTTGGTTATCTGTCAGACTTTTGGTACTATTTGGTAAGTGACCAAAGACTTTAGTGGCAGTATAATTCACCCCTTTCTGTGCCAAAGTTAGATTTAATCTTGAATAGTGAAGATCATCCTTTCTCCTAGTATTGTAGTTATGCACACTGCTATTACTTTTGAATTGGGTTTGGTTGTTAATAACAAATTTCATAAGAGAGTATATATACTGAGAAGCTACTGTGAATATCCCTAGATCCTTAAATAAATCTCTGCAGGATGATCTTGGGTGGACTCCAGCTATTATTCTGATTACACGCTTTTGTTCAATAAATACTTTATTTCTCAGTGATGAATTACCGCAAATTATGATGCCATATGCAAGCAATGAGTGAAAATAGGCGTAGTAAGCTAATTTACTAAGATGTTTATCACCAAAATTTGCAATGACCCTTATTGCATAAGTAGCTGAACTCAAACATTTCAGCAGAGCATCAATGTGTTTCTTCCAATTTAATCTCTCATCAATGGACACACCAAAAAATTTTGAATATTCTACCTTAGCTATATGCTTCTGATTAAGGTCTATATTTATTAATGGCATCATACCATTCACTGTACAGAACTGTATGTACTGTGTCTTATCAAAATTCAGTGAGAGCCTGTTTACAAGAAACCACTTAGTAATTTTCTGAAAGACATTATTGACAATTTCATCAGTTAAATCTTGTTTGTCAGGTGTGATTACTATACTTGTATCATCAGCAAAGAGAACTAACTTTGACTCTTCATGAATACAGAATGGCAAGTCATTAATATATATTAAGTACAACAAAGGACCCAAGACCGACCCTTGTGGAACCCCATTCTTGATAGTTCCCCAGTTTGAGGAATGTGCTGATCTTTGCATATTATGAGAACTGCTTATTTCAACTTTCTGCACTCTTCCAGTTAGGTATTAATTAAACCATTTCTGCACTGTCCCACTCATGCCACAATACTTGAGCTTGTCTAGCAGAATTTCTTGATTTACACAGTCAAAAGCCTTTGAGAGATCACAAAAAATCCCCATCGGTGGTGTTCGGTTATTCAGATCATTCAAAATTTGATTGGTGAAAGCATATATGGCATTTTCTGTTGAAAAACATTTCTGGAAACCAAACTGACATTTTGTTAGTACTTCATTTTTACAGATATGTGAAGCTACTCTTGAATACATTACTTTCTCAAAAATTTTGGATAAAGCTGTTAGAAGGGAGATTGGGCGGTAATTGTTGACATCAGATCTATCCCCTATTTTATGCAAAGGTATAACAATAGCATATTTCAGTCTATCAGGGAAAATGCCCTGTTCCAGAGAGCTATTACACAGGTGGCTGAGAATCTTACTTATCTGTTGAGAACAAGCTTTTAATATTTTCCTGGAAATGCCATCAATTCCATGCAAGTTTTTGCTTTTAAGCAAGGTTATTATTTTCCTAATTTCAGAGGGAGAAGTGGGTGAGATTTCAATTGTATCAAATTGCATAGGTATGGCCTCTTCCATTAACAGCCTAGCATCTTCTAATGAACACCTGGATCCTACTATATCCACAACATTTAGAAAATGATTATTAAAAATATTTTCAACTTCTGACTTTTTGTTCGTAAAGTTTTCATTCAATTTGATGGTAATACTGTCTTCCTGTGCTCTTGGTTGACCTGTTTCTCTTTTAATAATATTCCAAATTGTTTTAATTTCATTATCAGAGTTGCTGATTTCAGATGTGATACGCATACTTCTGGATTTTTTAATAACTTTTCTTAATATAGCACAGTAGTTTTTATAATGTTTGATAGTTTCTGGGTCACTACTCTTTCTTGCTGTCAGATACATTTCCCTTTTCCGGTTACAAGATATTTTTATACCCTTAGTAAGCCATGGTTTGTTACATGGTTTCTTACAAGTATATTTAACTATTTTCTTGGGGAAGCAGTTTTCAAATGCATTGACAAAAGTGTCATGAAATAAATTATATTTTAAATTGGCATCAGGTTCACGGTACACCTCATCCCAGTCTAACTGCTGTAGGCTTTCCCTGAAATTTGCAATTGTTAAAGCGTTGACTGAACATAATACTTTGGAGGACTGTTTAGTACTGCTGAATGGAGCTATGTCATATATTGTAACTAGCTGTGCACCATGATCAGGAAGACCATTCTCAACAGGCTGAGCATTTATCTGGTTAAACTTATCTTGGTCTATAAAGAAGTTATCTATCAGTGAGCTGCTATCCTTTACCACCCGAGTAGGAAAATCAATAACGGGTGTCAAATCGAAAGAACCGAGTAATACTTCAAGATCATTTTTGCTATTAGCCTCTTTCAGAGAATCTACATTGAAGTCCCCACAAATAATAATTTGCTTCCCCCTGTCTGACAGATAGCACAACAAGGAGTCCAAATTTTTCAGAAATAGATGAAAATTTCCTGATGGGGACCTATATACAGTTACAATTATAAAAGTGCCGTTATTTAATTTAAGCTAACAGACAGATGCTTTTATATGTTTCTCTACACAAAACTATTTTGTTTCTATACTTTTTGCACAATGATAACTTTTGACATATATGGCAACTCCTCCTTTCTCCATATTTTCTCTAATTACATGTGCAGAGAGCTTATATCCACTTACATTTACCTTATCCATACCAGTAACAATGTGATACTCAGACAGGCATAGATATCTATTTCATCCTCAGCTTCTAAATCTTCTAAACAAACCAGAAGCTCATCTATTTTATTCTTTAAACTCCCAATATGTTGTTGAAATATACTTACATTATTTTTAATTATACTTTTATGAGAATCTTTCCTTATTCTAACATTTGCAGTTCTCTCCTGTCTGAGTTTCTCATTGTACTTAGGCCTTGTTCCTATACCAGTGGTCACATGGTGTTCAGAGAGGCAGATTATGTCAACTGGGTTGGGTGACTTTAATTCATCAATGCAATTACCTAGGACTGAGATACAACTTGGTGGAGATAAAATTTCTGGTGATTGGTGAAAATTTATAATTGACAGCTGTAATTGGTGACCCAATGTGCTAGAATTGTGCTGTTTAATTTCTTTCCTAAACTGAAGATTTGTTTCAATCCTGACCTCTCGTAGAACTTGACATCTTTCTGTCTTACCTATCCTAAAAAATGTGCTGCTCCAACACCTGTAACCACTGGCATTTTACCATTCATGGCAGTGCCTCCCCCCCTTAAATTTCCTGCTATTACCCCAGCCAGTTTACCCTTCCCTTTCCTGTTGAGATGTAGGCCGTGCGTGGTATAGTCCCACCTACTGAGAGAATCAACAGGAACCACACCAATATGAGCCCCCCCCCCCCCCCCCCACCCGACCCAAGCAGCCGTTCCAACTCCAAATTAACTCTCCCAACAGAAGAGTTCAAATGAGGCCGGTCATGGCGTCTCAGGACAGATACAAACTCAACATTGGTGTGTCTCGATGCCGACGCAATCTTTACCAGGTCACACTCAATACTGTTCCCTGGCCCTCCCACAATAACCACGGTGTCTTCCCTGGTAAATCCTTTACAGAGTGAACCTAAATCCTCTGTCACCTGATCCAGACTAGCACTTGGTTTGAAAAAATTTGTGACTTGGTATTCTGGAAAAAATTTGTGGCCTGGTATTCTGGACACACGCGCCCACACACACACACACACACACACACACACACACACACACACACACACAGGTAGCAGCCTCTGATGTATAGTGCACACCTGACCCATTTGGCACAAGTCCAGCCAATCACAGCTTTGCTTGTTACAGAACCTTCGAATTCTCTAATTCAGTCCTTCCACTCGATGCAGAACGGGGGGGGGGGGGGGGAGGGGGGGGCACGATGACTTTTGGGGACAGTTCTGGAAATTAAGAGCTTCGTTGAAACTCCCGGCCCCGCTTAGTTTTCTCAATCTTCTTTGCCAATCAGTGGAAAGATCCAAGTACGACCTTGGTGCACAGATGAAAGGCATTGTCTACCAATGTTCGTCACAATCTGCAGTTGGCTTTTCCCCCCAGTGTCCACCGAAATAGCATCTTCAACATGCTGTATGAGGTACCCACGCATACTTGTTTCCATTTCCTTAAGGGGTACCACTATTCGCCCTACGTGTGAACTGACTTCTACACTCTGGTGTTTATCAGTTCCTTGACAAAGGACAAAGGAGATTTACAAATAGTGAAATGAGTTCCACTGGCTCTGCTTCAGTTTCAGTATAAGACACTTCGAACTTGCTGATTAGGGGAACCAGTATACCACCCTGAGTCCTCCTTTGTCCCTATCTACAGTGACACGTCGGCTAGGTCTACAGTGACAAGTTACTCGCAGTATACCGAACGATTAATGACATATCCCGTACTTTCTGGGGGAGACAGGATCCACAAGAGAGGATAGTACTTGAAGTACCTGTGGTACCTCAGGTACCGGTACACGACTTTCGGGAGCTTTTCTAACACACTGATTCGCAGGACCTGCCAGTCGTTCGACAGCAGTGAGGGTGATTTCCAGCTGCTTACGAACGTCAACTGACTCATAACATGTTCGACAACAGCATTCACAGTGGAGTTGCTTTGTGGCTGGTGCAATGTTTTACGGGTCAATGAACACATAATTTTAAACTAAACCTGCTGAGTATCTTTTGACCCTTAGAGCTAAAAAAATATAAATTCTCTTTAAGAATTGAAGCAAACATACAAAATGAGATTTATATTCAGACAACAGAAAAACATGTGTTAAAAATTACTGGTTTCCTAAAACTTTTTGAGGTTTTAATCCCTAAAAAATTCTAAGATGGAGTTGGTTTACGATAAATGTGAATAATATATACCCCTCTTGTAAAGTAAAATTGGATGTAATACAGTATGTTAGTTACAAAAATACATCTGTTGAAAAAAAAATTTCCTAAGGAAGATGTCAAATATAAATAAAACCTATCAAAAGAAGCAAAGCAGTGTTGTCAGATTTTTAACAGACAACGTGAAATACGTAAATCCGTACATCCGAGCCAAATAAATTCGCTATTAGTCTTTATTCGTAATGGTAAATTTGCGGCACCTGATTCTGCCTCTGACAAACTTCCGAAAATACATCTGTTACTGAATTTTTAAAAAAGCTAACATGACCATGTATTGGTTCGTTGGTGAACTACGAATCTGATAATGCTATCAATTAGTTCTTTGGTGACTGTGCCGTGATGATTAAAAATCCGAACTGTTAACCTGAACGGACGACTTTAGATAAAGCTCTAAATTATGATTTTTTTGTGTTAGAAATTTGATGAAATAAACCTGCATGTTGCCGCACGCTACGCTCATGTTACGTGTGAAAATTCCATGGCAATTCGTTCCAATAGTTTTAGAGGTCTGCGTTTTCAAACAGACAAACCGAAAGACATAACGGTTTTACAGTCTTACCATTAGCATAGGTAGACTCTACGCACCTTTCCACGGATAAAGTGAATTATAAATTGGTTTACCCTACAAACCAAAGTAATACTCATATTTTCAACTCAGAATCAACTCTTTATCAAATTCTTGAATTCAGGCGCGACGCAGCTGCACGCGGCCTCGGGACAAAACTAGGACTCCCTGTTCACTTACAAACAAGAGCTGACTAGTAGCACTGTTGAAGATAAATAGTAGGGCAGAGAAAAAGGCGTGCTCACTTTCAAAACTACTCGAAACCAGCAATGCATAAACGGTACGATTTACTACGTTCTAATACTAACGGTAGCAATATTCCTTGCATAGGGAAAGATTTGGTTCTAGATCCACCAACGTTATTCTTTTCCATTGAGATTTTGAGAGTTTTCTTTCCCCGTCGTTTGTTGGGCCGTAGTATTTACACCGCTGACGTATAAACAATCATCAGAGGCAAAGGTATCGCCAGGAGTGCCCAAGGGAAGTGTAATAGGACCGCTCTTGTTCTCTGTATATATAAACCATCTGCAGCATAGGGTTAGCAGCAGTCTGTAACTGTTTAATGATGCTGCTGTGGTGTACGTGCAAGTGCCGTCTTTGAGTGACTGTAGGAGGTGAGTGTACGAGGTGAATGTACGATGATGCGGGAGGACTTAGAATTCCTATCTGGTATGATGAATCGCTGCATGCTCTAAATGTAGAAATATGTCGGTTAATGTACATGAGCAGGAAAAACAATTGTGTAGTATCCGAGCAGAGTATTACTAGTGTGATACTCGACACAATACTTTCTTTCTTGGGGCCTTGGTCCCGCGTCACGTGGGGTCGGCCGTGTTACTATTGATTTGGCAATGTTAGTTGCAGAGGGTGGCCGGATGCCCTTCCTACCGCCACCCTGAACCACCCCCCCCCCCCCTCCTCTTTCCCAGGATGGAATTAGTGTACCCCAGCTGTCTGTATCTAGTGAAGCTATGGAAAAGTGCGAACGTGTTCACATGTCTGCAAGTCGTGTGGGACCAGTGCGGTATTCACCTAGCGGATTGTGGAAAACCGCCTAAAAACACATCCAGGATGGCTGGCATGCCGGTCCTTGTCGTTAACCCGTCGGGCGGATTAGATCTGGGGCCGGCACGCCTATCCGAGTCCAGGAAGCAGCGCATTAGCGCTCTCGGCTACCCTGGCGGGTCGCGATAATTGACATAGTCGCGACGATTAAATATGATGTAAAACGATACAAAGTGGAATCGAAGCGTGAGGTCGGTAGCAGGGAATATGAGCGGTCGACTTGGGTTTATTTGGACTAATGTAGGAAAGTGTAGCTCATCTATAAAGGAAATCGCTAACACTAGTGCTACCCATTCTTGAGTACTGGTCGAGTGTTTGGGAATCTCACCAGGCCGGAGTGCAGAAAGACATCGCAGCAATTTACAGGCTTGCTGTAGACTCGTTGCCAGTGTGCTCCATCAACATGTGAGTATTACAGAAATACTCCATGACGTCAAATGGAAATCCGTGGAGAGAAGACGACGTTCTTTTCGCGAAATGCTATTGAGAAAATTTAGAGATCCGACATTTGTGGCTGACTGCAAAGCGATTTTACTGCGCCAACGTACCTTTCGCGTGATATGTTGCTCAAAATAAATGTTGCATATTACTTTATAGTCAATACTGGACAAAACAGGCAACAAAATTGGTTTTGGTCTGCCAGATACAGTCACAAGAAAACAAAAATAGGGAAGATAAACGTATTTCCACTTGAAAAACAAAAACTAAAGCAAAAATAGAACCTTTCAAAAAGTTCCAGTGAAACAGTACAGTTTCCTTGCACTGTCATTTTGTTTATTAACCAACTGGGCCTTCTCGTGATTGGAGAAACTTTTGAATGGGATTAGTCATACTTCTTATCAAACTGCCGAGAAAAACCTGTGGGATTGTCCCATTCCTCCACAGCGCCATCTATGAGGCCCTGTATGGATAGAACGACGATAAACCGATCATTTTAGCGTGGCCCATGAATTATCAATACGTATGAGATCTAGAGAATATGGACAATTCCATCCCACTTACTCGGAGCTCCATTAGGAAAGTTTTCACAAGATTGTGACAACGAGGGTGTGCATTGTCGGGCATCAGCGTTTATCCCTTTCCTATATTTCGCAAAATGGGGCCACAATGTGTGCAAGATTACGTCCCGGTATTCACAGCAATCATCCTCCAATGTACTGGCACAAGGAGTGACCTGCAACCATACATGTTTCCATTCCAAAAACATCACTGGACCGCCTTGATAAAGGCGGCGCTCTACGATACAGCCAGGCTGTAAACGTTGTCTTCTTTGCCTCCACCCACGATTATCAGTACTGTCAGGGCAGAGGCTGATACAAGTCTCATCACAAAAGAGCTTGAGTCCCCCTGCTACTGAGTGCTAAGTGGTTTAGAGGCCGTGCGACACGAGCTCTTCCCCGAAACTGAGTTAGAGACTTGACAGGTCTTCTGACAGGTAAACACTATTTCGTATTGTTTGTGTTGACACCTGATCTTCTATAGCTAATTGTAACTGCCGCAGTAGACGCGTAGCGTTGTGCTGAGGATTTCTGCTAGCTGTTATACGCAGATAGCGGTCCTGTACACGTGTTGCTTTCCTTCCATTGGCCACTTCTCTGTCCATCCTCAACAGATCACGTCCATAGAATCTCGTTGCAGATTCTAGACACATCAACACAAAAAGGAATTAAAGAAAATAGCTGCCAGTGGTCATTGATTTATACCAATGGAGCAAGTTGAAAATTTGTGCTGGACCGGGATTCGAATCCAGGACTCCTGCTTACTAGGCAGATGTGCTGACCACTACGCCATCCGGACGCAGCGGTCACCGCAGCTGCACGGACGACCCTCGCACACCCCCCCATCACACCCAAATTCTTTCGGACATGTCCAAAAATCACACACCACATACTCGTATTTAACTAGAGACATCAGTTTGATTCACAGCGGCATTCGTTGTGATGTTCACCTGTCTCTTTCGTAGCTCCATTAGAGTGACGCTAAGAAACATCTGATGGTATGTTATAGTTGTCAGAACCATCATGAAGCAACAGAACTCTGACGGTAGAAACAGAGACTGCTTCCGCTATGGTTACATTACAAACAACCAAATATGCCTGTATCCTAACGTATTTCTGGATTACAACGTACAGTATCAACGTTTCGGCAATATGTATCGCTTATTTTGACCACTGTATATTTGTATTGTACGTAGCTTGTAAACAATTTTCCTCCATATTTTCGACGCTACGCAACGCAGACGTAAGTCTTCGTAAGGAATATTGAACATATACAATGGCGGCATGAATGATTGCAGGCTTTTCTGACTTACGGGAAAGTGTCACGGAAATACTGAACAGCCTAAGCTGGAAGACGCTTGAAGACATACGCCAATTATTTGAGAAAGCATGCTTGAACAGTTAGGGATCTGCGAATACTACTCCCTTTACGACTTACAGGGTGTCCAGAAAAGGACTCCCTGATTTCAAAATTAATTATCTCAAAAACAAATATCGATAGAGGAATGCAGTAAACGGTATGTTTATTGTGAAAGCTGTAAGGAGTTTATACAGCAGTTTGAAATAATAGTTACAAAAGCTGCTAACAGATGGCGCTGTACGCTGTACAGCTCATATCAGCATACATAAGTGAAATAATCGTATGAAAATAATCTTTGCAGACAATCACATCACAATCTTTTCAAAATCTTCACCATTGGCACTACAGAGGTGGCGCAAACGAAGAATGAAATTCGCCATCACATTTTAGTGTCTCAACCGAAATGGATTCTCATGCCACAGAGATCGTCGATTCAAGCTCCTCCAGCGTTACGGGTAGACCATGTCTTTCACTGTGCCCCACAAAAAAAGTCACAGGGAGTCAAATATGGAGGCCAATCCATGCCTGCACCAGTAAATTTGGGATATTCCAAAGCAATGACTCGATTCCCAAAGTATTCCTCAAGAAAGCGAAACACTTGTTCGGTCCGATGTGGTCGGGCTCCATCTTGCATAAACCATTCAGTACCTGGTCGATCGTCTAACGCTTGCTGTATGGCGACAAATTGTTCCAAAATTGCAACGTAACGTGCACCAGTGACCGTTTCTCGAATGAAAAAAGGGCCCATAATGCCTCTGCTGCATACTGCAGCCCATACAGTAACTTTAGGAGAATACAGGGGTTTCGCTTCACACCAATATGGCTTTTCGGAACCCCAAAATCGCCAGTTCTGCTTATTCACGTATCCATTCAGGTGGAAGTGTGCTTCACCTGTAAACCAGATGCAGCCAACATCAAATCCTTCACTATCAATCATTGTGAGCATCTGATTAGCAAAGACAACCCTCTGTTGCACAGCTCGTACGGGTATGGCCTGGTGCGTTTGAATTTTGAATGGAAACGTGTGTAGGCTTTTTCTCAGAATTTTCTGCGTGCTGGAACGCTTCAAAACCAGTCTCAGATGTAATTCTACGGACGGATGACATTGGATTTCACTGAATAATTCCAGAAACTGTGGCGATATTTTCAGGCGTAACTGCGGTTTGCTTGCGGCCAACATCCCCCACTAGATCATCAGTTACGCTGCCTGTTCGTTGAAATTTTGCGAAGAGCGTACGAATGGTTTTCGCATCGGGTCCTTTTGGAACATTAAATCGTGCTTGAAAACTTCGCCTTGTTGCCGTAGGACTCTCTTCTAACCTATGGTCCTCTAGCACCAGAAAAACGCGTTGTTCAATGGAGTACATGGTTTTTATCTCTTCCTTCGGTACGCTAACCTCCTTTCACGTTTCGATAGTGGAACTGATCGCTCTGGGCTTCGGATCACTATTTATACTAGGCATTACGTATGGCGATTACAGCGCCATCTGTTAGCAGCTTTTGTAACTATTATTTCAAACTGCTGTATAAACTTCTTACAGCTTTCGCAATAAACATACCGTTTACTGCATTCCTCCATCGATCTTTGTTTTCGAGATATTTAAGTTTGAAATCAGGGAGTCCTTTTCTGGACACCCTGTAGTTCCGTCAGGAGCGCAAAGACAAAATCAGAACAATTAGAGCGCACAGAGGCGTTTAACCAGTAGGTTTCCCCATGATCCATACTCGAATGGAATGGGAAAAGCTTTAACTTGTCGTACAATGTGAAGTACCGTGCACTTTCTGTCTTTTGCCGAATATGAATGCAGACGTATAAATTAAGGGAATACGCAAGAGAATGCGGGGTTATCAGGGTGTACTCCTACCTGCTGAGTGACGTTTTTGGTTCTGCGGGCAGTGACCCTCTAGAAGCTGCTGACTAGAGAGTGCGTACAGTGGTGGGGATGTCACTGGGAGAATCCCCTGGGGATTTACGCTAATCCTGCCAGGAAGGCTGCGGCACGTGTCTTTCACCGCCGTGCCCATTGTGTTCGGGCCGAGCGCGTGTTCTCTGGAATACGGTCGACACCTCCGAGAAAACAAGGCCAACCAACAGGGGTTGCTACGTCACCGTGACGTCACGACAACCGGCCCAGTATGGTGATAGTATATTGCTGTGAGTGGATTGCTTTCGAGTGTCGAGCTGTGAGTTGCTGAAACTGTTGTTATTTTGATACATCTCTTTCACCATCGCAAAGTACTTGTCCGTTACACTATGGTGAATAAGTACTGTGTACCGGGCTGTACAGGCAACTACCGGACGGGGAAAAAGATATCTGTGTTCAGATTTCCAAAGGACGCTGAACTGAGGAAGAAGTGGACACACGCTATTCGACGGCAGAACTTCACTTCCTCTGAAAATTCAGTGGTAAGTAGTAACAAGTAACATTATTAACAAAAAACCGAAGCTAATTTCGTAAGAATCAATTACATCTACAAAGACTCCACTGTTTACTTTCATTGAAAGTATTGTTTAAACGATTTTTATTGTTCCGATTTAGAATGTTTCAGTATGTATTAACTGTAAGGTGTGTAAGTTAACGTAAAACTATAGATAACAATGTAAGCAGTATATTTGATTTAGGCTAGTAGTTACAAATGCAAGTCAGGCTACCAAATGCCCTGGCCCTAAAGTTTTTCGTTTGATGAGTAGCATTTTTGCATTACTAACAACAAAACATTTTAAGGTAGTGTTAAGTACTTATCTCACACTGTGTCAAAGATGTGCGGCATACTTTTACTAATGTGAAATCTTTATATCTTAAGTACAAATAATTAATTTCCAAATTATTATGGAACAATTTTCTTTTCATTTCCTTTCCAGGTTTGTCAAGAACACTTCAGTCAGAGTGACCTGTTTCCTCTAAGCACATCAGTTAACTGGAAAACAGGGAGAACTTTGACATTGTCTCTAGAAAGACCAAGACTGAAAGAAAATGCTGTGCCATGTTTCCTGCCAAACTGTCCCAGTTATTTAAGCTCAAGACAAGATGTTCAACGAGAGTCCCCACGTCAAAGAAGACCACGGCTAGAAGCAGATGCCTTAAGTAAAGCTATATCTGAAAGTATATAAACAGCTTCTGCACAAAGGGAAAATGACAGTTTTCAAGATTATAGTGAATTTTTGAAAAAAGTGAGAATGTTACATTAAATCAACAGTGGAGTAAAGTTGTGAAAGAAGACTGTATATTGTTCCTCTACCTTAACACTGAGAAAACTCCACATGATATTGTGTATTTAACAGCTTGTAGAAACCTCAGTGTTAAATTGTATGTAAATGGTGTTAAGATTGTTGCCAGCACACTTCCAGAGAAAGTCTGCAGTGTAACTGAAGTAGAAAATGTGATTAAGCTGTGTACAGACTATATTAGTGACAGGGAAAGTGATTTACACATGTCAGTTGTTCACTCCCATGTTGAAGCATTACCAGTAAAAGAAGGTAAGAGGAAGGTTGTTTCATTCTTGAGGTCACAATGTGCATCACGTCTTCAATCCAAGGCACACCATAAATTTGATCCAGAGGTTTCGATTCTTTGTTCTGTGTTGTTTACAATTTCTCCACATGCTTACAATTTTTCTGCGATCATCTGGTTTTGTCATTCTACCACATCGAAACACATTAAGGAAGCTTAATTGTAATATAAACATGTACCCAAGTAATCCAATTTTTTTTATTCTTTCTCCTTTCAAAGCTGTTGTACATGTATTTCCTGTGAAAAAACTGAATGCAGAGAGCTTATTTAATGTAGTAAGAACTTAAGTAATAGGTGTAGAAGCAGCTGGCTTTCAGGTTGTTTCACTTTTTACAGATAATAATGCCATTAACAGAAAATGTGTTACATACTTTGCAAATCCACCACAAGCCAGTTTTGTATACCCATCTCCTACAGATAGTAAAAGACTAATGTTTTTTTCTGCATGACACTGTCCATATTTTTAAGTGCATAAGAAACAACTGGATAAATCTGAAGAACCACAGGCAAACATATTGTAATCCAGATTTTCACAATTTTAATATTTTTAGGCTCAAATGGTTCAAATGGCTCTGAGATCTATGGGACTCGACTGCTGTGGTCATCAGTCCCCTAGAACTTAGAACTACTTAAACCTAACTAACCTAAGGACATCACACACATCCATGCCCGAGGCAGGATTCGAACCTGCGACCGTAGCAGTCGCACGGTTCCGGACTGCGCGCCTAGAACAATATTTTTAGGTATGCATCTTTTGCTGCAGTTAGAAAAGTACATGACTTAGAAAGCCAAAAACTTAAAATATGGTTATGGGTTGTCGGTGAAAGCCCTGTGGCCTTCATCTTTAGGAAAGCAAAGTGTTAAGCTGGTGACTCAAGTATTCAGTGATTATGTAGAAAGTAGCATGGTTGAGTTGGGGCCAGTTCATAATGTAGAAAACTGGGAAGGAACTGCTAAATTTATAAATATTATTACGACTTGCTGGGGGATTGTCAGCGTTAAAGCACCTCTGAAGGAACATCACCATGAGGAAGAAATGCAGTAGCCTCTGACAAATAAAGCAGGAGACATCGAACTTGCGATAGTAAATCGATCATGCGAATCTGGCGGGCGTTATGAATATGCTTACGTTGGTCACTACAGCAACGACAAAAGAAGAGCGTTACAAAAATACTTGTAATTGCGAAGGAGATGACTTACGTTACTCGTCTTCATTGTTGTCATGTGAAAGTCCATTACGTTGGTCTGGATGGATAATTTGGAAGAGTCGAACGATGATTCTTCCTGATACTCGTTTATTTTCCGCACTGTCCACGATGAAATTGTAACGGTATTTCAGCATCGAAACTGTTCTTACCAAGTTTTCCACACTTCGCACCACCACGGTCTACACAGTCCCTTCTTTCCTCGTCCGGTAGTACTCCATATTTGCTACAAAATGTAGAACAATCTTCTACGCTGGATAAACATGGAATTAGATTCTTCCATGTGAGAGAATCCGCCGAAGAAACGTCAAGAACACCAGACATCCCACTCCCTAACGTCATAAATCGTGTGGGCTTCTCTAGCATCTCACAAATAATTCGCGGGAGTATGTAATTTAGAGCAAGTAAGGGAACGACGGCAAACAGATAAAAATGACGATCACAAATGATTGATCACAAGGCCCACTACCGGGGTCGCAAGATCAATTTCCCATCGCAAGTTCGATACGTATCGTTTGGACTCAGCGACTTCGATAGGCAATCATTCTTGGAAATTACCGATAGTTGTCTCTACCTACAGCATTCCTTGGTGTACTGTGTCACCCAGTGGTGCTATCGCCGGTCCCTATCCCAGATAAAGGAGAACAATTAACTTATCCATTATGGGTGGAAAACTGCGACTGTTAATTTTATAGGTTTTCATAAATGGCGTGCTGGTAGAGCCTTTACTTTCCCATTACCGATTTCACGTCGCTTGGTGACTCGTCATCAGATTGCTAAGAACAGCATCGTCTGCTGATGAGTCACTAGGAGTGACCGGTCACCGGTAATGAGAAAATAAAAAGAGACTGGTTGCATTCATTTAGGTAAACCTTCAAAGGAGTATGACTGGCGTCAAGAACCCGTGAAAAGGACGCTGAAGTCAGTGCCGCTCAGGGCTGGCAATCCTGCTTGTATGCTAAAGCGAGCGCAGCAAAGTGGTCAGAAAAATGGGACTCATTCTTCCCGAGCCCTCAAGGGTCCGGAAAAGGGTGGGACTCTTTCCTCCCATTTAACGCAGGTAGACGTATTTCTTCGCAGCGGGTGACGACTCGCCAACCCATCGGGCGATTAGGCTGGAGCTGGAGCGTGTGGCCACTCCGCGGAACCATTGGCGCTCTCGCGCGGGCTTTTCCTGTCCAGAAAACGGTGCTCATTCCGGCCCATTCTTCAATCTAAGCTTTATTAAAAGGCAGTAGCTTGTAGCAGAAGCTGTAAGAGTTTTACGCATTTATCGTGAATATGGTTAAAGGCGACATAGGGATTCCATTTTTTTACTGTCAAGTTCCGTTAGATAGCAAATAGTCCGTAAAATGGCTGGATGTAGATTAGTAGAATAGCAACGAAACACAGGAGCCGGCTGAAATTTCTCCTAGGAACTACAAGACACAACAAAAGAAGTGCGGCATGAGGTTATTCTTCAATTTACATTGGAAATTGCGAGTATGGGGGCTAGGATCTTTAACATTCAGGAGAATTCAGTACATCTTTTTGTGCAGGAGTAAGGGAAGTGTGATCCAAATGCAGACTGAATTTCTGTCTAGTATTAACTGAATGGAAGCTGCTAATTCTTGGGAACAAACTCATGTTGTTAAAAACAGACACCATTAAAGAAAATGCGTGTTGAGAATATCAGTTCGTTTAGCTTCACCTAGGGTGCACCATGAGGAGACGAACTTTTCAAACCCCAAAAACCGAGCGAGGTGGCGCATTGGTTAGACACTGGACTCACATTCGGGAGGACGACGGTTCAATCCCGCGTCCGGCCATCCCGATTTAGGTTTTCCGTGATTTCCCTAAATCGCTCCAGGCAAATGCCGGGATGGTTCCTTTCAAAGGGCACGGCCGACTTCCTTCCCCGTCCTTCCCTAATCCAATGAGACCGATGACCTCGCTGTCTGGTCTCCTTCCCCAAACCAACCAACCAAACCCCAAAAATATTTGTATATATGATTTACTTTCGTATTTTTAAACATATTTACAAAATCCGTCATTTATATCCTAATTGTAACTTTATATCCTAATCTGTACATTTAAAACCGCAATATTATTTTAATGTTTTTTTTGTATTTTTAAATATATTTAAAAGATTTCGGCATTTGTATCCCATTATGTATGTGTATATACATAATTTCTGATTTGATTCTGCACTGACTTCACACACTGAAATCTGGAAATTTTTTCTTTTTTGAAATTCGGCACTTGTAGTACCATGAATTTCAAGTCTTCCTTTTTCCTTGTTTGTGACGAATTTATTGCTATTTTAAAGTCGATCTGAATTTGCTTCATCATATCAAGAAATCTGTAAATATGTGGACTGCAGGAGTAGAACTATTATACATGTAGTGGGAACTTTAAAAAGTATTGGTGGGTCCTTGTCTATTACAGCTTAGTTGTGCCAACATAGATGGAGGAAATAGTGCATTTTCTTCTATGTAAGTTTTGTAAGTTTCCATTGAGTAATCGGAAAAGTTTGATGTTTTTCCGGTGCAGGCATCGCTCACATGCAATTCTCAACAAAACGGTCACCAGGATCCAGGATCGGCAAATCAAATACGTAAGACAGAAACCTTGTAATTTTGTTTCTTGGTAATAGTCACGTGTAAGTCCCAACTCGGTTAAATGAAATTTGCATCCTTGGATTTTTATATCAGTCCAGACTTTACTTCCAGCTTTCATTATGTTATCTCCAAAGTCTGAAAATATTGTTGATGGCGAAAACTTCAGACCTAGATCATTAAATTGTTGAAAGACATACTGATATGACAAAGTTTTCTTGACTTTCAGTAACGAAAAAACCATTGTAATATAATGCCCATTAACTACTCCGAGCCGGCCGCGGTGGCCGTGCGGTTCTAGGCGCTCCAGTCCGGAGCCGCGCTTCTGCTACAGTCGCAGGTTCGAATCTTGCCTCGGGCATGGGTGTGTGTGATATCCTTAGGTTAGTTAGGTTTAAGTAGTTCTAAGTTCTAGGCGACTGATGACCACAGCAGTTGAGTCCCATAGTGCTCAGAGCCATTTGAACCATTTTGAACTACTCCGAATAAACAGCTGACAAAAAGCTTTAAGCAACACTAGAATGTTCCACCAGCATATAATGTGTCACATTGAGTAACTATTGTAAGATTTTCAGAGTCACAAAATATTATAACTCTTTTCTCGGCATTGTTTGCTAACAAGAAAGTTGTCCCGTCCGTAGTTTAGACATTTAACATATGATAAGATCATGAATTTCTTCAACACTCGTCGGTAATTTCGGCAGAATTTTTCGCCTAGCTTTGTAAAAAGATTTACGGGAGCTGTCGACATATCTGATTGTCAATTAGCTTTGATGGTCTCTCACGAATATCGTCTCTAGATATTCTCTTCCTATTATTTTTTACCTTCGAACTCTGTCACAAGGTATTTCCACGTGACTGGCTCTTCTTGAATCTCTACAACATCCAGATCCTCAACAGAAACAATTTTAATAAAGCTTCTGCAAGCATTAACGTTGCACAAGCATCGCCCTACATCACTTTTCAACAATTTTTAAAACCAGCTGTGTTACCTTTCAGTAGAAACATTTTCTCTCCCATTCTACTTACTGAAAGTGCAAGCGCGTAGGAGGACATGTTCACTCTAAAATGGTCTGCCGTGCACTGAGAAATGATGCAGAAAATTGCTGGGAGGTCTCGGGGCATTTACCTGCAGACGATTAGGCTAGTTCGGGAGGAGGGGTCCTGTTACCCGGTAACCTACCTGGTTTCGGGAGGAATGGGTTCCGTGCCCTGCTAAAGGCAACTCGGAGAGTCCTGAAAATTCTCTCACAATGTCTAACAAATTTAGGTCTAAGAGTTAGGACTTAATCCCAAGTGTAGGACTAATCTAGAGCTTTAAACATAGGCTCATCAATACACGTCGGCCACATGAAACAGGAGGGAAGATTAGTGTGAACGTCCCGTCGATAATGAGATCATTAGAGACGGAGCACAAGCTCGGATTAGGGAAGAGGGGGGGAAGGAAAAAGGCCTTGCCCTTTCAAAAGAACCATCCCGGAATTTGTCTTAAGTGATTTAGAGTGATCACGGAAAACCTGAATCTGGATGGCCGGACGGGGATTTGAACCGTCGTCTTCCGGAATGCGAGACCAGTGTGGTAACCACTGTGCCACCGCGCTAAATAAAGCAAGCCGACTAAATAACTGTACAAAAATTAAAAATATAGCAACAGCATTGCAAGAAAGTCGTTTATCATTTGAAGAAATTTTTATTCACTTGCTTGAGTTCAGTGAACTAGTATTCATGTAGCAACTTGTGCTTTTCATTTTGTGACACTGATTATTAGCATCGATTTCAGCGTCGTCTAAAAGACACTGGAGCCAGTCTTTGTTTCCTTGTTTGTTGACTTAAGGTGGATGGGGCTGCGCCTGTCGTGTTCAGATGCAGGTGGAAATGGCCACTGCACGTAAACAACTGGAAGCTGTGTTGGTCATTGTCGACAGGCTTCAGGCTGCTGCCCTGGCCTGCGGTAGCGTTGGGGCACCTGAGGCGAATACTTTGTCGGTACTGGAGTCTATAGCGTCGTCTGTGTTCCCTGATGCCTCTGCGCCTCCCGATTCGAACGCCACGGCCAGTCATCGGTTACCTGACAGTGATTCGCAAACAGTGACAGGATCGCTAATCTCTGATCAGAAGACAAAACTAGGTAACGTTCACATGCCTTACGCCTCAAAGCCAGTACAGAGATATTGTCCACTGCTGAATGTACGGGATGTCTCGCCTGTTGGGACTTGGCTGATCTTCCTGGAAGGTCAGGACAAGTGCGGAGTGCGACTGGTCGTTATTGGGATCTCCAGCGTTAGGCAAGTGATGGCGCCCCTCAGGGAAATAGCGGACACGCCTGGAAATAAAGCCAGTGTCCACTTTGCTTGCTTGCCGGGGATTCTCGTCCGAGATGTGGAGGAGGCTCTGCCAGCAGTGACTGAGCGCACTGGGATCATTTGACTGCAAATAGCGACGCCTGTTGGCACAAATAACGCCTGGTGCATGGTCTCAGAGGTCATCCTTGGCTCCTACAGGCTTCTGGCCGACTTGGTGAAGGCAGATAACGGGGTGGAAGCGGAGCTACCATTTTGTAGCATCATCATCTGTTGGACCGTGGAGTTCCCACGTATGAGCAGGTGACTTCTGTTATGAGAGCTTGTACAAGAGTCGATAATGAACTATTAATAGTTTCCACCATGTTGGATTAAAGGAAGGCATCAGAGCAACTCAGAAGCGTCGTACTTGTTTTATTACCATTAGGTTAGATCACTACACCAATATTATGGAAATTCTCTGTGAATTCAAGGGGGAATCCATGGAGAGAAGAGACTCTATTGTTAAGATTAGAGAACCGGCGTTTGCGACTGACAGCAGAACGATTCTACTGACACCAATGCATAACTCCAGGAACGACCGTGAAGACAACATAAGATAAATTAGGTCTCTTACGGAGGCATGCAGAAGTAGTTTATCCCTCGCTCCATTACGAGAGGAATAGGAAAAGCACCGACTAACAGTGGTACAACCAACCCTCCGTGATGTAGCGCATAGTAGCATGCTGAGTGTGTGTCTAGACGCAGATGTAGATATTCAACAGTTCAAACTTGTTGTCTGCCATTATATAGCGTGGGCGCGAGTTATTGGCTCTTATTGGATGAGAGCTGTAGTTGGCGCTATGTTCATATTTGACAGTTGGTGACATGTGTTTCGATTTTTTTGTTTACATTTTTACGTGAGTTGTTTATCTACGAGAGGTTAGTATTTTCTTGTACGTTAATGCATTAGTGGAGGCATAAAATCATATTATCGCTCTGTAATTTTGCTATATTTCTACAACAATTTCTTTTTCTGCCACGAAATAATTGTTACATTGTTTTTAGGTTTTAAATTTTCATAGGTGACAGCTTTTTTGATCGTTTGAGTAAGAATGTAGTTCCAGTACATGAATCAAGCTGGAAGGCTTTTGTGTGAAACAGTAAATTAATTTCAATTTTAAACAAAACTAGTTTAGACCACAATTTGTATATGCAGTCGATTATACTTTTATAACTAGGCAGACCACCTCCGTTTTGTTAACAGAAGTAAGATTAATGTTTAATGTCCCGTCGCTGATAAGCTCATTAGAAATGAAGCACAATCTCAGCTCATACGACAGGGAAGGAAAACAACCGTGTGCTGCTTAAAAGAATCATCCCATGTTCAAGTCACACCAATAGCCGAGAAAAGAAAAAGGAATAACCCTCTTGAGTTACAGACCCATATTGCTAACGTTTATTTGCAGTAGGATTTTGGAGCATATACTGTGTTCGCATATTATGAGCTATCTCGAAGAAAACGATTTATTTACAAACAGCCAACATGGATTGAGACAATATCGTTCTTGTGAAACACAACTAGCTCTTTATTCTCGCTAAGTTGGGTTGGGTTGGGTTGTTTGGGGGAAGAGACCAAACAGCGAGGTCATCGGATTAGGGAAGGTTGGGGAAGGATGTGGGCCATGCCCTTGCAAAGGAACCACGCCGGCATTTGCCTGGAGTGGTTAGGGAAATCACGGAAAACCTAAATCAGGGATTGAACCGTCGTCCTCTCGCTAATTCATGAGTGCTACTGACAAGAGCTGTCAAATTAATTCCTTATTTTTAGATTCCCAGAAGACTTTGGCCACCGTTACTCACAAGGAATTTCTAATCAGATTGTGTGCCTATGGCTGTCGTTTCAATTGTGCGACTGGATTCTTGATTCTTTGTCAGAAAGGTTACACTTCGTAGTAACTGACAGAAAGGCATTTAGAAAACTTATATGTATGGTGTGAAAAGTAGATATTCAGATAATGAAAAGTGTGAAGTCATCCACATGGGCACCAAAAGGAGCCCGTTAAAATTCTGTTACACGATAAATCACACAAATCAAAAAGCTGTAAATTCAACTGAATGGTTAGGCATTATAATTACTAAAAAATTTGGTCGGAAGGTCACATAGACATGTGTAAAAGCCAACCAAAGATTTATTGACAGAAAAGGCAACAGGTTTACTAAAGGGACTGCCTACACTACGCTTGTAAGTCCTCTTGTGGAGTACCGCAGTGCGGTGTGTGATCCGCATAAGACAGGGCCGACAGAGGACATCGAAGAAGTTCAAAAAAGGGCAGCTCGTTTCCTACTACCGAGAAACAGAGAGAGCGCCAAGGATATGATACGTGAATTTGGGTGGCAGTCATTAAAACAAAAGCTCTTTTTTTCAGCAGGATCTTCTGATGAAATTTCAGTCACCAATTTTCTTCTCAGAGTGTGATGATGCTTAGTTTGTGGGTCATCAGCGCTCGTGCCAAGTCTTCAGAGTGTGAAAATACTTTGTTGGTGCCCACCTACATAGGGAGAAATGATCATCATAACAAAATAAGAAAAATCAGAGCTCGCACAGAAATACTTAAGTGTTTATTTTTCCCGGGCGCGGTTCGAGAGTAGAATCATAGAGAAATAGCTTGGAGGTGGATTGGTGAACCCTCTTCCAGACACTTAAATGTGAATTGTAGAGTAATCATGTAGATATGTTAAGCGATTTAGAGCATCACGGAGAAGCTAAATCTGTATGTTCCTATGGGAAACCGAACCACTGTCTTCGCAAATCCGAGTTCAGAGTGAGATGTGACGAGGTACATCATTATTATTATTTCCACCTAATAATTCATTCTGATGGATAACTGTATAATTCGGGGAAAGGCGTTGTTCATCCAGACAAACGTCGGTAGCGGTCTTTCACATTCGCAAGCTTCTACAGATGTACGTAGGTACTGTCCAAAACCATAGGTGACAGTCAACTCTTCGTAGCGACCTCTTTTACTCATCTCGTACTGCAGCTGTCATGCATAGAAGCTATTCGAGCCAGTCGGGGACTGACAAAGCCCGGCAGAGTAGCTGCCATTCAGCGAAATCGAGCTTGGAAGCGAGTAGTGCCGCACGCAAGTGGATAAAAAAACGGCCCCTTCTTTCACTTATAAGTGACGCGCGTGTGCTTTCCGCGATGGTCTGGCGGATTTTCCTCACCTCGCGTACGCAGATGAGAGCCGTAAACAAGTGCAGAGAGATCGGTTACAGGGTCAGACGCCAGCTGCGCCAGCACCCGCGTCCTGTTTCCGCGGTCAGGAATCCCCGTGGTGGCTGACCCATCTTGTGGGTTTTCCGCCAGATCTCTTCCGGCTTACAGCGCGGCTTCAGCCTCCAGATGCACTCTACGTCACTCAGGGCTAGTCGCACACTACAACAAGTCTTGGCAGCGTCCGTAACCAGGACTGGAATCACTCAACGGAGGAAAGTCCACTGGACCTGACGGGATACCAATTCGATTCTACACAGAGTACGCGAAAGAACTTGCCCCCCTTCTAACAGCCGTGTACCGCAAGTCTCTAGAGGAACGGAAGGTTCCAAATGATTGGAAAAGAGCACAGGTAGTCCCAGTCTTCAAGAAGGGTCGTCGAGCAGATGCGCAAAACTATAGACCTATGTCTCTGACGTCGATCTGTTGTAGAATTGTAGAACATGTTTTTTGCTCGAGTATCATGTCGTTTTTGGAAACCCAGAATCTACTATGTAGGAATCAACATGGATTCCGGAAACAGCGATCGTGTGAGACCCAACTCGCTTTATTTGTTCATGAGACCCAGAAAATATTAGATACAGGCTCCCAGGTAGATGCTATTTTTCTTGACTTCCGGAAGGCGTTCGATACAGTTCCGCACTGTCGCCTGATAAACAAAGTAAGAGCCTACGGAATATCAGACCAGCTGTGTGGCTGGATTGAAGAGTTTTTAGCAAACAGAACACAGCATGTTGTTATCAATGGAGAGACGTCTACAGACGTTAAAGTAACCTCTGGCGTGCCACAGGGGAGTGTTATGGGACCATTGCTTTTCACAATATATATAAATGACCTAGTAGATAGTGTCGGAAGTCCCATGCGGCTTTTCGCGGATGATGCTGTAGTATACAGAGAAGTTGCAGCATTAGAAAATTGTAGTGAAATGCAGGAAGATCTGCAGCGGATAGGCACTTGGTGCAGGGAGTGGCAACTGACCCTTAACATAGACAAATGTAATGTATTGCGAATACATAGAAAGAAGGATCCTTTATTGTATGATTATATGATAGCGGAACAAACACTGGTAGCAGTTACTTCTGTAAAATATCTGGGAGTATGCGTGCGGAACGATTTGAAGTGGAATGACCATATAAAATTAATTGTTGGTAAGGTGGGTACCAGGTTGAGATTCATTGGGAGAGTCCTTAGAAAATGTAGTCCATCAACAAAGGAGGTGGCTTACAAAACACTCGTTCGACCTATACTTGAGTATTGCTCATCAGTGTGGGATCCGTACCAAATCGGGTTGACGGAGGAGATAGAGAAGATCCAAAGAAGAGCGGCGCGTTCCGTCATAGGGTTATTTGGTAACCGTGATAGCGTTACAGAGATGTTTAACAAACTCAAGTGGCAGACTCTGCAAGGCGCTCTGCATCGCGGTGTAGCTTGCTCGCCAGGTTTCGAGAGGGTGCGTTTCTGGATGAGGTATCGAATATATTGCTTCCCCCTACTTATACCTCCCGAGGAGATCACGAATGTAAAATTAGAGAGATTAGAGCGCGCACGGAGGCTTTCAGACAGTCGTTCTTCCCGCGAACCATACGCGACTGGAACAGGAAAGGGAGGTAATGACAGTGGCACGTAAAGTGCCCTTCGCCACACACACTTGCGGAGTATAAATGTAGATGTAGATGTAGACCAATTAGCCTATTATCGCCAGCCAGTTCCTTAACCTGATGGGAAAGCAGAAGGCGCAGAGAATAGCTAACGGTAAAGATAATCTTTCAAGATATTATTCTTAATTACAATGAGTCATTCGAAATCAACGGCCTTATAAAGGTCTTCTCTAGAACTATCCGTGCATTACGGACTACACGCATCAATGTAGCTCCTGCATCTTTTCTAGTATCTACCCACCTTCTTAATAGTCCTCTAACTCCCTCTCATATAGAATGTAGAGAGAGTCTTTTCCCTCATGAATTCTCAGTGGACAGAAGAAAGGAATAGGTTAACAGAAATCAGTTAATGCAGTGATGCAAATACAGTACAATATGAAAAATGTAAGTTGCAGTGAATTTCATAAACTGATTGAGAACCAGATTAAGTTCCTTTCATCTATTCAAGGTTCTGAGAAATACGATTGGTATAAGAAAAGCTCAAATGATGACAATAGAACTTCGTATACTGAATAATGTAATGCATATTCTTATTTTTTGTAGTAAATGCTTTCTTAATGAAGCAGTCCTTCCTAAACTCTGGAACATTAATTAAATGCACATTTTCCTTAGCTTATGGGCATGAGGACTCCTTATTCCTCTTATTTCCTTCGATCGGCTACGGTGACCGTAAGCTTTGTCCTGGTTTTGGATTCCGAGATAGATAGAAAAGTCAAGCAGCCTTCTGTGAAATTAGCAGCAAGGATGGTAACATTAAGAATGCAATCGGAATTCCACTGGTAAATGTAGACGAAAGAGGGTAGGCGGAAAGAGTACACCGGATGCATCTGTGAGGGGCAGGACTTGCCTGAATATGACAGAAGGAAAAATAGGTACCGATAGTAAACAGACAGAAATCCAGTATTGCAGTCACTAGGTTTATATGGGGATCCAAGCACCTGGTTTAGTAAACCAATTTCACAGTACCGATTGTGATTGGTCATGCAAACACTCAAAAATCGGTTCTAGAAATTCGTTTGCAGCTGCAAGTTTTCCACTTCCTCAATCGATTTTCCCTACCACATAATCACACAACCGTTTCTAAAATGTGCTTTGGTTTCAAAATATTAGCCTAATGTGGACGACGTTACTTACTGTGTAGTAAAGGAGAAGCATAAGCATTAGACTGAGAATGAAACTGCCTACCTCTAGTATTTAAGTGCAGAGAAATAGAAATCGTGCTGAATGAACTGGAACAGCTGTTTTCCAGATGTCATATTTAATCTGCTTCAAACCTTCACATGTAAACACAACGGAAAAAACCGGCTTCCGAAATTCCTTTTCTCGTCTTTCGGAAATGTGTTGCATTTAAACGTAATGATTCAGAATTTAAAAGAGATGTGGCTGGTTTAAGATCAAATAAGGCAGACGGGATAGATAACATTCCGCCAGAATTCCTAAAATCACTAGGGGAAGCGGCAACAAAACAACTGTTTAAGATCGCATTCGGGAGGACGACGGTTCAATCCCGCGTCCGGCCATCCTGATTTAGGTTTTCCGTGATTTCCCTAAATCACTCCAGGCAAATGCCGGGATGGTTCCTCTGAAAGGGCACGGCCGACTTCCTTCCCCATCCTTCCCTAATCCGATGAGACCGATGACCACGCTGTCTGGTCTCCTTCCCCAAACAACCAACCAACCAACTGTTTAAGACGGTGCGCAGAATGTAATAGACTTTTGTAAAACGTTATACACTCTAGTCTGAAGATAGCAAGAGCTGACAAGTGCAAGAATTATCGCACAATCTGTTAGTTGACCATCAGTTTGGTTTTAGGCAAGGTAAAAGGCAGTTCTGACGTTGCTGTTAACAATGGAAGACTAAAGAAAACACAAACAAGTTCAAAGCATTAGTCGACCTCGTAAAAGCATTCGTTCATGTAAAATGGTACACGACGTTCGAAATTCTGAGAAAAATGGGGGTAAGCTATAGGGAAAGACGAGCAATGTATAATATGTACCAGAACCAAGAGGGAAAAAAAGGGTGGAAGACCAAGAAAGAAGTGCTCGGATAAAATCTCCACGAGTGAAATTAACATTCAAGTTGAAAGGGCATCAATGATAAGATTCGCTGACGACTTTGCTGTCCTCAGTGGCAAAAGAAGTAGAATCACTGGAACTGTTGGATGGAATGAATTCTAATTAGTACAGAATATGGACTGAGAGTAAATCGAAGAAAGACGAAGGTAGTGAGAAGTAGAAGAGATGAGAATAGTAATAAACTTAACTTTAGAACATGGGACTACGAAGTACGCGAAGTTCTGGAATTTATCTAATTAGGTACAAAAATAACCCATGATGGATGGAACAAGGAAGACATGAAAAGCAGATTATCAGTGGCAAAGAGAGCATTCCTGGCCAAGAGAAGTCTACTAGAATCAAACATAGGCCTTGAGGAAGAGATTTCTGAGAATGTACGTTTGGTGCTCAGCATTGTATGGTAATGAAACATGGGCTGTGGAAAAACCGGAACAGAAGAGAATCGAAACATTTCAGATGTGATGCTACAGAAGAAAGTGGAAAATTAGGTTGTTTGAGAAGGTAACGAGTCAGGAGGTTCTCTGGAGAACTGGAGAGGAAAGGAATATATGGAGAACACCGACAAGAAGAAGGGACAGGAGGATACAATATCTGTTAAGATATCAGTGAATAACTTGCATTTTACTAGAGGGGAGCTACAGACGGTAAAATCTGTAGAGGAAGAGAGAGATTGCAATATATCCAACAAATACAGGGTGGCGCACGAAATGTGTTACCATTTTGTTTTTGAATATAAACTTTATTGTCAATACAATTTGAAAGGAACATATACTACAATGAAGAGCCGTCCATGGAGATTTGTTCTATCTCAGCACATGCTCACGTTTCCTAACTTCCTTCAAACGAACACTGAAGTTAATGATTACCCTACGGCACATGTCTTCCGTAATTTCACCGCAGGCTTGAATAATAAGTCTTCTGAGCTCCGTTAAATCACGTGGACGTTTCGGGAAAATTTTTTCCTTTGGGTACCCCAAAGAAAAAAGTCACATGGATTGAGGTCTGGACTATTGGGGGCCAATTATGTCCGTCACTGAAGCGACCTGGAAACTTGAGTGAAATGATCCGCATGTCGAAACGCTCATGTAAAAACTCCAACACAGTGTTTGCAGTATGTGGCCTTGCCCCATCTTGCATGAACCACTGCGTGTTGAAGGGCAAGGCAGTGGCAAGAAGTTGTGGAATTTAATGGAGTTCAGAGGACTTATTCTTCAAGCTTGCAGTGAAATTATGAAAGACATGTGCCGTAGGGTAATCACTAACTTCAGTGTTCGTTTGAAGGAAGTTAGGAAACGAAATGGTGGACATATTGAGCATGTGCTGAGTTAGAACAAATCTCAATGGACGGCTCTTCATTGTAGTATATGTTCTTTCAGATTGTATTGACAATAAAGTTTATATGCAAAAACAAAATGGTAACACATTTCGTGGGCCACCCTATAATTGAGAACGTAGGTCGCAAGTGCTAATCTGAGATGAAAAAGTTGGCGGAGGAGAGTAATTCGTGGCGGGCCGCACCAAACCAGTCAGATAACACAGAAAAGAAATTACAGGAAATCACAGGCCGCACACCGTACTAAAACTGAACGAAGAGAAGAAGTAATTACCTGAGCAATCATTAATAGTGTATATTTCTGTAGTAACGATAACTGCAGGAGGATAGCAATTTCATCAGTAAATTCACTGATATTTGTTCACCATGAATTTTAATTCCACTCTTGAGCTTTCCTGTTACTTCTGTCATTGCTTCTTCGATGTACAGGCTGAATAGAAGTGACAAAAGACTACATCGCTGCCTCACACCCTCTTCAAAGCGATCACTTCTTTCCTGTTCTTGCACTCTTATTGTTCCCTCTGTGTTCGTGCAAATATTGTATATTATCGATCTTTCTCTATAGCTTACCCCTATTATTCTCAGAATGTTGAACATCTTGCGACATTTCACGCAGTCGAAAGCTTGTTACAGGTCGACACATCGTATGAAGGTGTCTTGATATTTCTTTACTCTTGCTTACACTGTTAACCGCAACGCCAGAATTGCTTATATGGTGTCTTTACCTTTCCCATGGACAAACTTATTGGCATCTAACCATTCTCAATTTCCTTTTCCATTCTTCTGTGTATTATTTTTGGAGCTAAGGGTGATCGACGCCAAGGTTAGCAGCGATATTATTCTCGTTAGCAACTTGGATGCGTGAGCTGTTAAGCTGATTGTGCAGTAATTCTCGCATATGCCGGCTTCTCCGGAATTGCGTGGATGATATTTTTCCGAAAGTCTCATACACTCTACACACCAACGTGAATAGCCGTTTTGTTATCACTTCCCCCAGAGGTCTTAGAAATTCTGATGGAGTGTTATCTATTCTCTCTGCCTTAAATCTTCCAAATCTCACTTAAATGCTGAATCTAATACTCGTTCTCCTATTTCCTCTATATCGTCTCAAGTTTCTTCTTCTATCACATCATCAGCGAAATCTTTCCCCTCATACAAGCCTTCAAAGTACTCTTTCCCCCCATCCGCTCTCTCCTCTGCACTTAAAAGTGGAATTCCCATTTCCCATTTCATTCTTAATATTACGACTCTTGCTTTTGATTTCACTAAAGGTTGTTTTGTTTTTTCTATATGCTGAATCAGTGCTTCTGACAGTCATTTCTTTTTCGATTTCTTCACATTTTCATGCAACCTTACTTTCCTTGCATTTCCTATTTATTTCATTGCTAAGCGGCTTGTATTTCTTTATACATGAATCTCCCTGAACATTCCTGTACTGAATGAACTTGTTGTAGCTGGGATTGATGGTCATAAAAATTTTTTTGATGGACATCATCTATACACCAATGACTGTTATCAGTTTTTATTACACTATTGCAATATTACCTTAGGCCATTATCAAGTGCTGATGGTTTAAAGCCATAATATCAGCACTTGATAATGGCCTAAGGCTGAAATTGCAATAGTGTAATAAAAACTTATAACAGTCACTGGCGTAAAGATGATGTCCTTCAAAAAATTTTTGTACTGCCTTCTTTCATCGATCAACTGAAATATTTCTTATGTTACACATGGTTACATCGCACTTAACCTACTTCGTACCTATGTTTTTCTTTCTACCGTGAGTGCCCTTTTTGGAGATATCCAGCATCTTGAAATGAACTGCCTACTGAGCTATTCCTTGTCGCAGTATATCGTCATTCTTTAGAACTTGCGTGTCTCATTTATTTGCGCATTGATCCTTCCGAACTAATGTCTTATGCTTCAGACTGTTCTTCATCACTACTACATTGTGATCTGAGTCTATATCCGATCCTGGGTATGCCTTACAGTCCAGTATCTGATTTCGGAATCTCTGCCTGACCACGATGTAAACTAACTGAAATCTTCATGTATCACCCTGTCTTTTCCAAGTATTACTTGTCCTCTTGTGCGTCTTGAACAGAGTATTCGCTATTACTAGCTGACATTTATTGCAGAACTCAAATAGTCTTTCTCCTCTCTCATTCCTTGTCCCAAGTCCATATTCTTCTGTAATATTTTCTTCTATCCCTTCCCCTACAACTGCATTCAGCCCCACATGGCCGCGCGGGTTTAGCCGAGCGGTCTAGGGCGCTGCAGTCATCGACTGTGCGGCTGGTCCCGGCGGAGTTTTGAGTCCTCCCTCGGGCATGGGTGTGTGTGTTTGTCCTTAGGATAATTTAGGTTAAGTAGTGTTGAAACGTCCCCTTACAAAATTTAGTGAATTACCGTGCTGGTAAACCCCTTACGTTGATTTTCAAACAGCTGAGCAAAACTGAACGTACTCAGACATTTCTCTCTTTACTTATTCTGATCATCACTAAACTGACACACAATATTTTTAGCGCAACTCAATCTGACTTTTAATAATCCCTACAAAAGAATGGCCCTGACTAACAATAACCTATACCTCTCATGAATCACCTACCTCACAAAAATCTTCATTACTCGAACTACTGCAATACAGCGAGCGCCAATACTGCCAGCTAAATAAAAGATTCTAACTACTGAAATCACTAGCTACTGATAGGCATAGTTAGCAAATGAAAGATTTTGATGAAGAACAAACAATGTATTTACCTTAATAGTGTTCAAAAGTCGTAATACATATATCAGTTCATGACATCCAGTCTTACAAATTTACTCTCTCTGATGGACACACGTCCAGATCATCCACTCTCAAATCTCCGCCATCTCTCTCCCCTCATCCACCACTGCTGGCGGCTCACCTCCAACTGCACAACGCTACGCACTGTTAACAACCAACTGCCCAACACTACAATAGCAAATTCCAACAATGCAAACGAGCCACAGACTTCACACAGCACAGCCAGTGATTTTCATACAGAGCGCTACGAGGCGTTACCAACATAAAAACCTAAACAGCCTAAAGTACAGACAAAATACAATTTCATAAGTGTGAAGTTATCCAACCATGTAACTGTGTAAACATGTATCACTGATGTAGGAAAAAAATGTTTGTTTCTCTGTTAAATAATCAGATAGCTGTGTAGTTCTGTGTTAGAGAAATGTGGTACCGATGTGTAAAGTTGTATAAGTAAATACCATATTAGCTAGGGCTCCTTGTGCTGGCCAAACACATGGTACACAAAGTAAGCGTGTACCCCCTGAGGATTAATGTAATTATACCCTTAGGTGTTACAGATTACAGCAATGGAATGAAATGTATCATCGAAAACTTTCTTTGTATCTTTGTGATTCAAAAATCTTTAAAAATAAATGTTTTAAGTACAAAATTAATCACTCAAATACGTGTACTGCAGCGCTAAACTGTGCATCTTGCTGTAAGATAATTCTGTGGAATTGTCGTAGTTATCGTCCTCTGTAAGCAAAGTTATGCAGAACTCAATGTACTTACATCGTCATAAACAAAGTGAAATGCTATGCGTATAGATATCATAATTATTATGTACATTACCATGATCAAGAAAGTACTATACTGTAACGTGTTGTTGTCCTACGAAAAAGGCTGTCTCATTGTAGCTATACCACAAAAGTTATTACGAAAACATGTTTTACTCTCCAGAATAATACAGAAAAACTGTGCAGAAATAAAACAGATACACCGCAAAAGCGACAATGTAAGTTGTGTCACACATTAGTAGCGTCGTGATATAATCGTGTAGCTATCAAAGAAACCAAATACTAAGTCATCTTTAATCTCACAGAAAGTACTTCAAATAATTAATGTCTTTTCAAGTAAACCAAAATGTTGCATTAAAATCTCATCAGCAGTACCAGTATATGTTCTAAGTATGTAAGCATTATAGTCGTTACGTAATCATGCAACTAACAAGCAAGAATGTACACACACAGTAACACTGTGTCCTCTGTTCACTATAACAATGCATTTGTAATTACTTGTCTAAATAAGTTCCCTAGGTTCTTGACTGGATATTTAACTTCAAAACATCGTTGGATGATAACAGTTTCTACGTGTGACAAAGCATACTAGTAATGTGAAGTGAAAAGTTTTATGGCAAAGACAAAGTTAAAAAGCAGATTATCTTTCAATAAACGGTTTTACATGTGAAATGTGGTGCAAGCCTTTGATCTTCCTACTATGCAGAGCTTATCATGTGGTATATGGTACATCGGTAAAGAATGCTCAAATTTTTTCAAGGTTAGCGTCTATATTATTTTTCTCTGAGCCAGCCGGCGCACGTGGCTGCCTGCGGTGCGAGTCATTGTCTGCTATCTCTTTGTTGGCGTGCGTCGTTATTGAGATTAAGAGACGTAACTTCTATTAATTCTCCTTGCCGGGAGGGCCCAGCCCTGTTTGAATCCCGACAGTTCTGATGAAACTCAGGTCTGTCATTATGATTATATCTTCTGTCGTCAGGTCGGTAGTTCCTGTAGTTTCTTTCTTGTCAGTTAAGTGGTGGAGAATTTCTCCCTGAATTATCACTGCACAGTGGACCATTGGGTCTGAAGTTTTTCTGTCTCCCGTGATAATAATAGTTCTGGTTGCCATATTGTCTGTTTATATGATTGTCTCTGTCATAATCATTACTTCGGAAATGCGATCTTTCTCTGTAACTATTATTACTCTGCCAACGGGTGTCTTACGGGTGGTGTCTGTTTTGGTCACGATTTACGTTGTAAGAATAGCCTTGTCGTGTGCAGTTATTATTTCTTTCATCGTGGAATTGTGACGGATGTGACCTGTAATAATTGTTTTCCTGTTTTCACATCCCACGAGTCCCTGAAAAGCTTCAATGCAGTCTTTGCAACGTCCTGCCAAAATAATATGTCGTAAATGTTCAGGCAATTTGATTAAGCAAATGCGGATGAGTTCTGAGGGGCTGTATGGGTTTGACAGGCACTGATTCTTGTGCAACATGCCTTCAAAATATTTCACAAGACTGGAAAATTCAGATTGTTCGAAATGTTTCATCATTATGATGCTATGTTTTACTCGGTCTTGTGTAGCTTGAGACCAGTATGCTGAGAGGAAGGCATGATAAAATTTTCGTTCACTGTGGCAATCGTGAATGACCGATCGCATTCTTACAGCTGGTTCATTCTCTAAGTAGCCACACATAAATTGTAATCTGTGCTCTAATGGCCAGTTGGGAGGAAAACAATGAGAGAATTGATGAAGCCACGCTTGTGGATGAATGTTGTTGCCAGAATTCTTAAATGTTTTGAATTTACATGTAGTAATGAACAGCTTATAGTCAAAATCATTGTGTCGGCGAGTCGCATATCGGTCATTGTTACGTCGTGTCAGCAGTTCCATCTCAAAATTCGGTGTACCTTGCCAATTTCTTTCATAGTTTCCGAAATGCCCTGTGTTATTATTTTGTGGCTTTTCCGTATTTCTAAGTCCCTCTTCCCGTGTTGGAGCGCGAGTGTCCTCTGAAATACGTAATTCTTGTATTACTTGTGCCAACTGATCTTGTACTTCCCGGATTTCTCTTTTGTGTTGCGTATTAATTTGATTCTGATTTTGTTTGAATTTCTTAATTTGTTCATACTCTTCCGTGTCAGTGAAGGCTACAGGACTTGTGTCATTCAGATCATCATCGTAGGTAAGTTAGTGAACTGATCCGAAAGTTCGGCTACTTTCTCCGATAGTGAACTTATTTCCTCAGTGTGTTTTTCTGAACCAAGTTTCAGAGTGTCCATTTGTGTTGAAATCGTATCTACTGTGTCCTTTAAGTTTTCCTGAGTTTTTGCAAGTTGCGTAACCGAATCGGTAGATGCAACAAAGTCAATTTTACCTTGCAAGGTGTTGTGATTTTCATGAACAATAGTTTGCAGTTCCTTTATGGATGCTTCGTGATTCTGTAATGCATTCTCATGACGCGAAGAAATGGGTTGGAAATGCTCACAAATTTGTGTTTTTACGTCATTACAGACTTTTTGATATTTCGATTCGATTTTAAGTAACTCAGCAGTTAAACTTTCACGTGTTTCTTCAAGCGTGGTGTCTAACTTTTGAAGCTGTTGTTGTGACTGTTTTTGATTTTGTTCCATTGTGTCTAACTTTTGAAGATTTTGTCCCATTTGTTTCTGATTTTGTTCAAGCGTTGTGTCTAACTTTTGTAGCCTTTGTACCATTTGTTGCATTAACTGTAATAACTATGCACTGGTGTCTGAAACATGTTCCTCAGTGCTATTCGGCAGTGCATTTGAACCGGCAATATTCGCATTTTGAAAAGCAGAAAATGTGTCTTGACTTATCTGAGAAAACAGTGAGGACCAAAAAAATTGAATCTACAGTATTTGCAAGATTGTGTCCTGTTATTTCGGATTCCTGAGGCGAGCTGTTGCCGACCGATCGATCGATAATGCTTCCCTGTTCACTAATTGTTTCACTTTCTGCACCATTATTTGAAGCCCGCTCCATTTCCCTATGCACAATTACCAAATTACTACTTTGAGCATTAGTTAATTCATTACACGGTGGCACTAACACACTGCTTTCATCTTCACTATCATTTCTCAATTTACTTTGGAGCCTACTATTACGTATTTCACACGCCATAATTGTCGCAGTATTTCGCACGATAACACAGAAAAGCACAATTTGAAGAGCAAAATAAAGAAAACACATTAACATAGCACTGAAAATAATGTCTCGTTAATTGCAAGCGCAGCTGCGAAATACTTAGTGCAAATCTACATGCATGCCACAGCTGTTTTACTGTACAACAACGAAAAACTACAACTACAAAGGAAATTCTCTCTATAATTACGCGCTAGCAATAAACAATAGCTACACTAATTACACAAACTACAAGAAAAAATCAGAAGATTCCAGTGAGGTATCCTCGGCTAAGGGTCGACGTATGAAACGTTCCCTTAGAAAATTTAGTGAATTACCGTGCTGGTAAACCCCTTACTTTGTTTGATTTTCAAACAGCTGAGCAAAACTGAACGTACTCAGACATTTCTCTTTTTACTTATTCTGATCATCACTAAACTGACACACAATATTTTTAGCGCAACTCAATCTGACTTTTAATAACCCCTACAAAAGAATGGCCCTGACTAACAATAACCTATACCTTTCATGAATCACTTACCTCACAAAAATCTTAATTACTCGAACTACTGCAATACAGCCACAAAATAATAACACAGGGCATTTCGGAAATTATGACAGAAATTGGCAAGGTGCACCGAATTTTGAGATGGAACCGCCGACACGACTTAACAATGACCTATATGCGACTCGCCGACACGATGATTTTGACTATATGCTGTTCATTACTACATGTAAATTCAAAACATTTAATAATTCTGGCAACGACATTCATCCACAAGCGTGGCTTCATCAATTCTCTCATTGTTTTCCTCCCAACTGGTCATTAGAGCACAGATTAGAATTAATGTGTGGCTACTTAGAGAATGAACCAATACTGCCAGCTAAATAAAAGATTTTAACTACTGAAACCACTAACTACTGATAGGCATAGTTAGCAAATGAAAGATTTTGAATAAAGAACCAACAATGTATTTACCTTAATAGTGTTCAAAAGTCATAATATATATATCAGTTCATGACATCCAGTCTTAGAAATTTACTCTCTCTGATGGACACACGTCCAGATCATCCGCTCTCAAAACTCCGCCATCTCACTTCCCCACATCCACCACTGCTGGCGGCTCACCTCCAACTGCGCAACGCTACGCGCTGTTAACAGCCAACTGCCCAACACTACAATAGCAAATTCCAACAATGCAAACCAGCCACAGACTTCACACAGCACAGCCAGTGATTTTCATACAGAGCGCTACGTGGTGTTACCAACATAAAAACCTAAACAGCCTACTTACAGTGTGTAAGCTTAGGGATTGACGACCTTAGCAGTTAAGTCCATAAGATTTCACACACATTTTTCGAGTCCCACATGACTCTTAGATTTTCATCTCCTTTTATGTACTGTATTATCCTTTCAGTATGCTCATATACTTTCTCTATCTCTTCATCTTCAGCTTGCGACGTCGGCATGTACTGTATACCTGAACTATCGCTGGTGGTTTTGGTTTGCGTCGATTCTGACAAGAACAATCCTATCACTGAGCTGTTCACTGTAACACACTGTTTGCCCTAACTTTCTATTCTTAACGAATCCTACTTCTGTTACTTCATTTTCTGCTGCTGTTGATATTACCCTGCACTTAGCTGACTGGAAACCCTTGTCTTCTTTTCATTTAAGTCACTGACCACCATTGTATCTAGTGTGTGCCTTTACATTTCCCCTTTTATTCTAGCTTCCCTGTCATTTTCAGACTTCTAAAAATTTCACGTCCCGACTCGTAGAACTTAATTCTTTCGTTTGTTATTCAATCCTTTTTCTCATTGTCACCTCTACCGTGACATCCCACTCCTCGTTATCCGAATGGTGGCTAGTCCGTAATCTTTTTCCAATGGAAAGATCATGACATGTTTTCAACTTCAGACCACATGCCCTGTGGATACACATTATGTGTCTTTAATGCAGTGGTTTCCATTGTCTTCTGCATCCCCATGGTGCTGATCATGGCCGATTCTACCGCAGTTTAGGGGAGTTTTCCACCGCATGATCAAGAGGGTGCCCCTCAACCTCTGTTCGCTCCTCTGCCCTCTTTGACAAGGCCCTTGCTTGAATGAGGGAGAGTTTTTTTGCCGGATGTCTGTGATCACCATGCTGATGATTTTTATTCAAACTTTAAGCAGTGGCGAGGTTCGAACGCAGGACCGAAGGCATTTTGATTACTAATAAAGAAACACTACCCGTAGACAACTGGTCGGAAGCCTATTAATGTTAGTTGACATTTTCGATTCGGTTGTTTGTTGCTAGACGCACAGTAGTGTAACATACGACTGAGAGCTGCGGGCCGCACGAGTATCTGGTTGGGGTCACGTGCGGCCCGTGTACCGCAGTTTGTCGACCACTTGTTAATGAGATCCAGAGCGCCGTTGAGAACGGTGCTTCCGTCGATGCCGTCTTCGTCAGCTTCCGAAAGGCATTCAATACATTGCGCACTGTCTTTAGGTGAACAACATACGAAATTCAGAACTCAATATGTCATTGTTTACAGGGTGAAATCGAAAGATGGAGAAAAAAAACGGGAGTACTCCAAGAGATTGTTACAGGCCTATTACATATAAGCAAAAGTAATTCAGGACTATTCCGAGTGAGTGTTACGGGGCTATTGCATACACAGGATTATCAGAAACAGGTTGTGCTGAGAAATAGTTCTTAAGAAAGAAATTCGATATGCTGCGCCGTTTCCCAGTTAATTAATATTGAAGATGGCCAATAGGGCCGTTGCATGCGTACATTCAAGAAACCCTCCAGATACAATTAGTGCTAACTGATCTCATAGCCTAGATGATAAAGCACGAGAAATTCAGTCTTTGACTTGGATTCGAGACTTACTACTTCTATACCTAATTTTCGTATCTCTCTCTTGTTCAGGTTGAGGAAACCAAACGAAGAACACGTTTGGCTACACCATCTCTGCCAGTCCGCTTGAGTTTGTGCTCGCAGTGGTGACTGGGTAAATTCAATCCCACGAAGAGCTGCCATTTCGTCACGGGTTCGTTTGGAAAGCGTGAGAACGTTACAGAAATGTACAACACGAATGGTAGACGCTACAAGAAAAGCATTGTTCATCTTGGACCTATTGACTTTTAAAGTTCGAAGAGCGTTCCTTTCAAGTAGAGAACATAGTACTTCCTCCCACGTACACCAACAGACAAGCAACACTACGTGAAATAACAGCAGAATTCAATGTGAGACATATCCGTTAGGTGAGTGCCGCGAAATTTGGCGTTAATGGGCAATGCCAGGAGACGACCGCCGCGAGTGCCTTTGCCAACAGCACAATATCTCCACCAGCGCGTTTCCTGGACTCGTGACCATATCCGTTGGACCCTAGAGGACTGGAAAACCATAGCCTGCTCGTTGAGTACCGATTTCAGTTGCTAAGAGCTGATGGTGGGGTTCGAGTGTGGCACAGACCCCACGAATCCATGGAGCCATGACATTATGTACGCTGGTGGTCGCTCCATAATGATGTGGGCCGTGTTTACATGGAATGGATTGGGTCCCTGGTCCAACTGAACCGATCATTGACTGGAAATGCTTATATTCGTCTACTTGGAGGCCATTTTCAGCCATTCGTGGACTTCGTGTTCCCAAACAACGGTGGAATTTTTATGGGTGACAGTACACCATGTTATCGGGTCACAACTGTTCACATTTGGTTCGAAAAAGATTCTGGACAATTCGAGGGAATGATCTGACCACCCAGATCGCCCGATATGAATTCCATCGAACATTTAATGGGACATAATCGAGAAGTCAGATCGTGCTCAAAATCCTGCACCGGCAACGCTTTCCCAATTGTGTACCGCTATAGAGACAGCGTGGCTCAATATTTACACTGGAGACTTCGAACGACTTGTTGAGTTTATGCCACGTAGAGTTGATGCACCACGCCGGGCAAAAGGAGGTCCGACACGCTGTTAGGAGGTACCCACGACTCTTGTCACGTCAGTGTAGGTTTCCTGAACAGACGACACCATACAAGTCAGAGGGACTGGAACTCACATTCGCGAGTGGAACAGTGATAAGGGTGAAGGAGGGAGCTGCAACTCTTTAAAGGGAATAAATGTGGATACAGGTGGCGAAAAGAGTGTCACCGATTTATGTTAGAAGTGATCACAACTGAAAGAGCGTCCGCCCTGATAGTTGAGTGGTCAGCTTGACGGATTGCCGTCCTAAGGGCCCGGGTTCGATTCCCGGCTGGGTCGGGGATTTTCTCCGCTCAGGGACTGGGTATTGTGTTGTCTTGATCATCATTTCATCCCCAGCCGGCGCGCGGGTCGCCCAATGTGGCGTCGAATGTGATAAGACCTGCACCAAGGCGGCCGGACCTGCCCTGCACTGAAAAAGCGGCTAAACATTGCTCCATGGCCGATGTCGATAAATTACTCCGTGCGGTGTTGCTTCACTGAGGCAACCGGTTCGAAAACTGGTGATGGGAAAAAAAACCTGTTTAGCATTAAACCGACGAGAGGACTGCGGTGGTGACCTCAGCAATGTTCTTATTTACGTCTACATTTATTGAGGTCCATGACTGGTTACCGCAAATATACCTTTTCCTGTAATACAATGTTTACTTTTAACTACTTACTTAAATGTTTATTCGAGTAGTTTGAAATGGCTCTAAGCACTATGGGACTTAACATCTGAGGTCATGCGTCCCCTAGACTTAGAACTACTTAAACCTAACTAACCTAAGGACACCACACACATTCATGCCCGAGGCAGGCTACGAACCTGCGACCGTAGCAGCAGCGCGGTTCCGGACTGAAGCGCCTAGAACCGCTCGGTCACAACTGCCGACTGTTCGTGTAGTTTGACCACTTACCAGCATGAGGCTTTCGTGCAGAGGCGGGCCTCTACTATTGCAAACCACTGCCTCAGTTTCTTTAAAACCCGTCACCATAAAGATAAAAGGAAAATATAACCCAAAGTAAATTACTATTACGCACAGCGTTCCTACACTATCCAGCAGCACGTTACTTCACACAGATAAGCTTTGTTTATACTATAATACGACATAATTGTTAAAATGCGATAAATTTCAAAAAGATCGTAATTATTTAAAGATAGTCATTTTAATATAAAATACAAAAAAAAGGATTCAGTATGCGACCACTATTTATTTGGTCACCAATCTGTTTCTCGATTCTTCGGCCATCGTCAAGTGTTTCATGCAACACTTTGGATTGGTAAAAATTAATTTTTATTTTATATTAGGCAGGGTTGCAACGTTCCGCAAAACTATTCAATCTATGCATTGAGCAAGCAGTAAAGAAAACCAAAGAACGATTTGTAGCACGAATTATAGTTCAGGAAGAAGAAATTAAATCTTTGAGCTTTGCTGATGACTTTGTGATTCTGTCACAGGCAACAAAGGACTTGGAAGATCTGTTGAACGGAATCTACATTGTCGTACAAGGAAGACGAATATCAACAAAAGCAAAATAAGGATAATGGAATTTAGTCGAATTAAATCTGGTGATATTGAGGAAATTAGATTAGAAAAAGAGACAATCAAATAAGTAAATGAGTTTTGCTATTTGAGCAGCAAAACAACTGATGACGGACAAGTAGAGAAAATATAAAATGTTGATTGGCAATGGCTAGAAAAGCGTTTCTGAAGAAGAAAATTTATTAACATCAAATACAGACTTAAACGTCAGGACGTCTTTTCTGAAGGTATTTTTATGGAGTGTAGCCACGTGCGGAAGTGAAACACGGACGGTAAACAGTTTAGACTGGAAGAGAACAGAGGTTTTTGTACTGTGGAACTACAAAAGAATGCTGAAGCTTAGATGGGTAGATCAGTGGGTAGATCACGGATCAGCGGGTGGATCGCATAACTAATGAGGAGGTACTGAACAGAATTGAAGAGATGAGAAGTTGGTAGCTAAACTTGACTAAGAGAAGGAATCGGTTGATAAGACACATTATGAGACATCAAGGGATCACCAATTTAGTATTGGAGGATATTGTTGGGGGTAAACTTGACTAAAAGAAGGAATCGGTTGATAAGACACATTATGAGACATCAAGGGATCACCAATTTAGTATTGGAGGATATTGTTGGGGGTAAAAATTGTAGAGGAAGACCAAGAAATGAATACTGTAAGCATATTCAAAAAGATGTAGGTATCAGTAGTTATTTGGAGATGAAGAGGCTTGCACAGGACATAGCATGGAGAGCAGCATCAAGGTAATCTTCCGACTGAAAACGACAACAACAAGAACTGGTTTTTGTGTATGTGAACAATAGACAACACAAATCTTTTTATGATGCCTGATGATGAGTACATAGAATGAAATTAGTCGAAAATAAAATTTTGTTTATTAGCAGCTCATGGTATTATATGAGAATTACTTCCTTGGAATATTTACAGTTCATCGAGAATTATTTTCTGTTATATCTCATCGAAGTGGTTTTCGAGGGGGATTGCGTCTCCAGTACGCAGTGGACTCATTTCAAAGTCGCAAGCTTTTCCAGCTGGTGACCTTGAGGTACCCCACCTCGTTAAATGCTTGATTAGGATGTTAAGAAACTATCTTCTTTCACAATATACTTCGCTGCATACAATCTTATTTATCACAAAGCACTTTTAAAAAATCTGTCATCATATTTCGCCTTTCTGAAACTAATGAAATCACTGTTATTAGGCACTTTCCCTCAAACCTGTTCCAGAACCAATTCATGAAAAAATTCAATCTCCATCAACGTCGTGAATTGCGTGATACACAGATTAATTATGAGAAATGTCTTCAGAAATTTCAGTAGGCCTCTGTTTCACTAAACATGTGAATATTGCCTTTCAACTTGAAGTTATCGCAGACACTTCAGCAAAGTGAATGACCGAGGTGGCGCAGTGGCTAGCACACTGGACTCGCATTCGGGAGGACGACGGTTCAACCCCGCGTCCGGCCGTCTTGATCTAGGTTTTTCGTGATTTCCCTAGATCACTCCAGGCAAATGCTGGGATGATTCCTTTGAAAGGCAAGGCCGACTTCTTCCCCTGCCCTTTCCTAATCCGACGAGACCGACGACCTCACTGTCTGGTCTCCTTCCCCAAAAACAAACCCAACCCAACCAAAGTCAATGTTCAGAAAAATAATTACTGACTACCTCAGCAAATAAAGACTTCTCAACTAGAGCACTGCGTCATAAGGCCACAAGTGGCCCATCGGGACCATCCGACTGCCGTGTCAACTTCAGCTGAGGATGCGGATAGGAGGGGCATGTGGTCAGCACACCGCTCTCCTGGTCATTACGATGGATTTCTTTGACCGGAGCCGCTACTATTCGGTCGAGTAGCAACTCAGTCGGCATCACGAGGCTGAGTGCATCCCGAAAAATGGCATCAGCACATGGCGGCCTGGATGGTCACCCATCCAAGTGCCGGCCACGCACGACAGCGCTTAATTTCGGTGATCTGACGGGAAACGGTGTACCCACTGCGGCAAGGCTGTTGCCCGCTGAATTAGGAGTCGCAACATTTTATAATACTTTTTTGTGATATAATTCTTTGACAATAAATTCACAGAATTTTAAAGGTGGTGGAGCGATGTTCTCGCCGATAATAGCCGTCGTTTCTATCAGATGAAGTCCCCCTCACGGACAGACGCTGATTCGGGGAGAACACCGATGGAACACCTTCTCGGAAACTTCCTCGAATACACGTAACAAACAAAACAAAAAAAAAGAAACACATTTTAGTATTTAACATCAACTGCTCAAAAAAATTATTCACATAAACAACGCTTAACTGAGTTCGCCTAAGCACCAAATTGGCGCACTACAATCTCCGTTCTTCGTGGCAGCAACGGTACCGCTATAGGGCGGCCTCCGGCGTCAGGGAGTCAGCCGGCGTAGCTCTACGAGGTGGGTGTCTGGGTATCGAACTCGGCGATGTGTGATTGAACTCAGCGAACTGTCCGAGAAGGCTTTAGCAGAGAGATCCACCAATGACTGTAGTGAAGCTTGTGTCATCGTTATGGCATGCCCTGTCAGCCCAAAAATGTTCCAAGACCGGATTAATAAAAAAAATACTGAATAGTTGATGTAGTTGTTTTAATGCCTTAGCTTTTATACATAGTCTCCCCTCCCCCCCCCCCCCCCCCCCAAAAAAAAAAATTGAGTGAAACGTACAGAACTTTATAGCACGTGAAACTATCAGAAAAGACCTTCTCTGGGATCTTATTTAACTCGTGCTTCACATTCATACCTCATTTGGTCTTGGCGAACCATCAGGGTCTCATTCAGGACTTCATCGTTCTGTGTGATAAGTTAGCATTGATAACATCAAGTCCCTTCACAATGACTTTTTCCAGTAAAGAACTGTCCGCGTTTTTCATTTCAGTCAAGTTGTGACAGGTGTCCACGTGTCACTGTTCTTGTTCGGAAGTCAAGGTATGTGGGACAATCTTAGCACACACTCTCCTCGTCTTCAAAACGTTCTGAGAATGTCTTGAACACTGTATTTAGAGATATTCAGTTCGTTGCTCCACTACGGGTTGTGATACAACAACGCTGACATTACGACCCGCCTGTCCACTACTTCACACTGTCTGCTGGCAACTGAGTGGTCGAACGCACATCTGATGTTTACAGTTATGTCAGTTCCAACTGCCACCGTTGTTATTGGCTGACGTCCTTTACAGCAACGAATATAATGAGTCTCAGAAGTTTTTGGGCAGAAGATGCATGTCTCTAGGACTCATCAACTGGTTTGTCTAACCCGTAAGACATCGATGAACTAAGTGCGTCCGTAGTCCTGTGAATGTCGGAAAGTCGGCTTCGATGATGGCACGAACAATAGCCAGAGAGAGATAGGCCAAGGGTAAATCGATCTGCAGGGTTGTATGACGATATATCGTGATCCCAGTATGAGTTTTTCATTCTGATGCGGATTGTGTGCCGATTTGACACTTATTAGATTATTAAAACTGTATGACGAACTGGCACTGGAATTCGGAACTTGGCATTTCGTGTTCAGCGCTCTTCTCAACTGTTATTAGAAGAAAGATATTCGTGCTGTTGCAGCTGTGATTCACCCCCCGATAGCTCAGTACGTAAGGGTATTGACCATGAAAGGTAAATTTCACGTTTCCAGTCCCTTTCGGGAACAGAGTTTTAATCTCTGAATAAGTTTCAAAACAGAGCATGCTCCCCTGAAGAGAGGAAGGTTCTTTCTGGAAACAATGCCCTAGGCTGTTGCTCTGCCTTTTCTCAGCAATATCCTTTCCTCCAGGTGTGCTACTTCCAAAGGGTACAGGGGTTGGAGAACTTGTTGAAAAACAGTGAGAAATATATGCTTGGACACAAATGCAGATGCTATCCAAGCCGGGCGGAGTGGCCGCGTGGTTTGAGGAGCCATGTCACGGGTTGCGCGCTCGTCCCGCCGGAGGTTCGAGTCCTCCCTCGGGTATTGGTGTGTGTGTTGTTCTTAACATAAGTTAGTTTAAGTAGTGTGTAAGTCTCTAGGGACCGATGACCTCAGCAGTTTGGTCCCTTAGGAATTCACACACATTTGACCTTTTTTTTTTTTTTCTATCCAAGGCTGCAGGTGGCGCTGTTGTGTGTGACCATGAGCAGTACCTGTGCAGTGCTCTCAACACGATGTAAATGTCAGTCGTGGTCAGAACAGTGTTCTGTGGTGTTGTGAGTGCATAATGACGGAGATAAGCGAATTTGAACGTGGGAAAACTATTGGTGCTCTTATTGTGGACGCTTCCGTAACCAACGTAGCCAAAGTGCTTGGTGTTTCGAGGGGCACTTTATCGGAGATTTATATCGCATTCAGAGATGACGGGAAAACATCAACTACTAAGTCACAACGCGGACGAAATTGTATCTTAAGTGATCGTGACAGACGGTCATTGACCATGACTGTGATAAAAAGTAAGACGACTACAGTTGCGAAGGTCACAGCAGAACTGAATGTCGCGCTTGACAACGCTCTCAGCATCAAACCAACACGAATGGAGCTCCATAAGCAGGAAATTGCTTGGCGTAACGGGAAAAAGTGGTGCCGAATCCCTAGAATGTGGGCTATAGAACAATGAAGTAGTAGTCGTTTGAACGGATGAGTCTTGTTTCAGTCTGTTTACAACTTCTGGCCGAGTTTAGATCTTGCTTACGCCATCTGCAGCCTGCGATGCAGACTGCTTGGTGCTACGGGTGAAACGTAACGTGGATCCGGTGATGATTTGGGCAGCCATATCAAGATTTCCTTTGGGCCCATTGGTACAGGTAGGAGACGAAGGAAGTGCTAAGGTACCGTGTTAACACTAATTCAGACATGTTTTTAAAACAAAGTTATAAACAAAAAATTCCTACACAACATTTACAAAAAACACATGTTGCCCAACCCGCTCCCCTTTTTCATTCTTTTTAAAGTTAACCATACAATACCCTTGATTAAATATTAACCTTGCTACAATACTGACAGAAAATAGCGGTGGTACAACGATGTCAAATTTAAGCTCTAGACAGTTACAACGACATCAAATAAAAGTTTCAGCTGAAACTAGGTAACTACTTGACGTTGAAATTTAAATCCCCAAACCCATCTTAAAAATGTATACAGAAAACCCTTAACAAAAATTTATAGTGATGAACTGGCATCAATTCAATCTTCAGATAAAATCAATTTAACAACGGAACCTAAAATACACAATAATAATTACAGTGGGACCCCCTATTTTACGCACAATAATTTCGCTCGCAGCTCCATTTCAGATTTACTCAAGTACTGTGCGGAAGTACCAGACAATTTCAAAAGAAGCTTAGGTGCAGTGCGCCTTCAGATGAACGCCAAATAAGGAGATATGAATCGTTCATTTACACGAGGTGATTACTTAAAGATTTATCTGCAGCACTGGGATTCATCCGCAGTTACCTCTGTGGGTTTACAGTGCCGTAAAGTTGCAATAATATTTTATTTCACACTTCAGTCCCGTGTGCATCTCTTGGCGATACATTAAACACAACATTTAATTGGCATTATAAAACCTGAAACATAAATTAGTTACCATCGGTCCCACCCATACAAACAACATTCAATGACAACATTTACAACATGAAGCGATAAAATAAACAGACTACCCGCTATTGAGTAGTATAAATACTTAGCTTGGCATGAGCTGAACAAATACTCGTTCATAAATGCAACCAGGGTGCAGTGGCAGTGTAGTGAAGGCTGTGCCGATCTTCCAGCTTTGCTTTCGCCGACAGTCTCTTCCGGAAAACGAATACAGGATCCGACAGCGTAGATACCGTTCACAGTCAACGTCTACCAACGTCAGTACAGAGCTTCCAGCGACCACTTGAATCCAGAAGAGGTGGTTCCTTTCAAAACACGGCCGTGATATCACTTCAGATACAGAAAGACGATTTCCGTTCCCGGCTCGCAACCTTCCTCGTGCCGCCACTAACCCAAAACCTCCTCACCGACACGCACGCACCGCCTAGAGGACCACGTCCACACGAAAAGATACTCTCTGGCAAAGAGGATCTATACCACTGCCGACTGCACCAGAGAGGGACACAAAGTCGCGAAAATACAAAATAACTTTCGAGAGGGTTCTGCGAGCGGCACAATTACCCTGCAATGTCACATTACTGCAATAGTTATGTGATCATTTTTGCTATCAGGTCTATCTCCTCAAAATTACAGACCAATATCCTTAACATCGGTTTGTTGCAGGATTCTCGGACATATTCTCAGTTCGAAGATAATGAATTTCCTTGAGACAGAGAAGTTGCTGTCCATGCATCAGCACGGCTTTAGAAAGCATTGCTCCTGCGAAAAGCAACTCGCCCTTTTTCCACATCTTATCTTGCGAACCATGGATGAAGGGTATCAGACGGATGCCATATTCCTTCCGGAAAGCGTTTGACTCGGTGCCCCACTGCAGACTCCTAACTAAGGTACGAGCATATGGGATTGGTTCCTATATATGTGAGTGGCTCGAAGACTTCTTAAGTAATAGAACCCAGTACGTTGTCCTCGATGGTGAGTGTTCATCGGAGGTGAGGCTACCATCTGGGGTGCCCCAGGGAAGTGTGGTAGTTTCACTGTTGTTTTCTATCTTGACTTGGACAGGATTTGTGATTGGTGTAAAGAATGGCAGCTAACTCTAAATATAGATAAATGTAAATTAATGTAGATGAATAGGAAAAAGAATCCCGTAATGTTTGAATATTCCATTAGTAGTGTAGCGCTTGACACAGTCACGTCGATTAAATATTTGGGCGTAACATTGCAGAGCGATATGAAGTGGGACAAGCATGTAATGGGGAAGGCGGATAGTCGTCTTCGGTTCATTGGTAGAATTTTGGGAAGATGTGGTTTATCTGTAAAAAAGACCGCTTATAAATCACTAATACGACCTATTCTTGAGTACTGCTCGAGCGTTTGGCACCCCTATCAGGTCGGATTGAGGGAGGACATAGAAGCAATTCAGAGGCGGGCTGCTAGATTTGTTACTGATAGGTTTGATCATCACGCGAGTGTTACGGAAATATTCAGGAATTCGGTGGGAGTCTCTAGAGAAAAGGAGACGTTCTTTTCATGAATCGCTACTGAGGAAATTTAGAGAACCAGCATCTGAGGCTGACTGCAGTACAATTTTACTGCCGTCAACTTATATTTCGCGGAAAGACCACAAAGATAAGATAAGAGAGATTAGGGCTGGTACAGAGGTGTATAGGCAGTCATTTTTCCCTCGTTCTGTTTGGGAGTGGAACAGGGAGAGAAGATGCTAGTTGTGGTACGAGGTACCTTCCGCCACGCACCGTATGGTGGATGCGGAGTATGTATGTAGATGTAGATCTCATAATACGATATTTGGTCCCCAATGATGATGCTACGTTGTGTTCCAAGACGATAGAGCCTCTGTTCAGACAGCTCGCACCGTCGAGGGCTGGTTTACTGAGCACTAGGATAAATGTCACATCTCCTGTAGCCACCGCAGACACTATATCTCTGCATTATTGAGCCTTTGTGGTCTGTTTCAGAAAGGATGGTGCGTGACTGCTGTACACCTCTATTTTCGTTACCTGAACTTTTCACTATATTGCAGGATGAATGGACAGAACCTGTATTTACCCACTCCGAGGCAACTGGAAGCTGTTTTGAATGCTAAAGGTTTTCCTACACCGTAGTAGACGTGGGAACGTGTTGTGGTTTTGGCGTTACCATTTTTTGCCCCCCCCCCCCCCCCCCAGTAAGTAGGAGAGCTTCTGTGAAGTTTGGAAATAGGGGAGAGGTGTCGGCCGGAGTGGCCGAGCGGTTCTAGGCGTTTCAGTCTGGAACCGCGCGACCGCTACGGTCGCAGGTTCGAATCCTGCCTCGGGCATAGATGTGTGTAATGTCCTTAGGTTAGTTAGGTTTAAGTAGTTTCTAAGTCTAGGGGACTGATGACCTCCGATGTTAAGTCCCATAGTGCTCAGAGCCATTTGAACCATTTTGGGAGAATTGAATCTATAAGGAAGGGTCGTCGTGACTCGTGGCTGGGTGGCTCAGTTGGTAATAATGTATCTTGATATCTCATTTAGGGTCACAAGTGGTCGTAATTAATTCTTTATCGTGGATGACGGGAAGACAGACATACATGCCGCCAAGATTGTTAACTAGAAACTGTAAATTTACCATGCATTATGTTACGAAAGTCGACGTTTGGCTCGCTTACACGTTGCTTTTAACTTACAAGCACGTGTGAATCGCCGCATGGTCAACGACACTGACAAACTTCCGATTCATGTTTTTGATGACACCAGCACGTGTTCCAGATTGCTCATCGGCACCGGCTTCTGCTGGTGAAGCGCTGACGCTGCAAAGGGTGTCTCAGACTCTTCGTTTGTATGTCAGTTATTTGCTTCGTAAAAGCAGGAATCTGCGCGTCAAGTGCTGCTACGAAGTCATTGGCTTTTGCCCTAGATAACGGTGCTCCGATTCAAGGAAGGCGCTCTGTCAATTACGGAACGAAATAGCATCTTACGGAATATCGAACCACTTTTCTGTCTACGCAGAATTCCCAGTATGTAGGCTACAACACAACGCGTCGGATGTAAAACTAACTTCGAAGGTAGATTTACAGGGCCATTGCTCACGATATAAAAGAAATTTCAGGAGAATAGTATTTTACGAGGTAGTACCATAGACTAATTCGAATGAAGCGTTTCACATAACAGAGATGAAGGCTGAAAGGAGAAAATAAAATGCAGACTGGTAGCAGCATGATAAACATTTCTAAAAAAAAAAAAAAAAAAAAGAAAAAAAAAGACATCCAATACACTGTGAAAAAAGTCCCAAGCCAAGAAGGAGTTGGCGGCATAAACGAAAGTTGGTAGGCATCTTTCTACATCTGAAAGATCATATCTGTTCCAATTTCGCACCAGTCGCATAAGAGCGGGGCAAGTACTGCCACTATAAGGACGAAAATCAGGTTTGCTTTAAGTACACGCTGTAACGGTCGTGAGCTTTAGTTTGAGACTGGATATGGTGAGCTGATGTTAGTCAAGAACGCCTTTAAGGCGACAAAGATGCCATTATCATCTCCTCGTGAATTTGAACGAGGTCGTGTAATAGGGCTACGAGAAGCTGGATGATCCGTCTGGGATACTCCAAAATGTCTTGGCAGGAATGCAGCCACCGTACACGAGTACTGACAGCGGCAGTCACAGGAATATACTGTCGAAAGAGGACCGGGTTCCGGACGGCCACGCGGATCTACAGAGAGGGACCATCGTGTTCGGCGTACGGCTACGGCGCATCGTAAACTGCATCTGAAGCAGCAATCTGAGCAACAGTCGACACCGCAATGACACTTCTAACTATTACAAAGCGGTTACTTCAAGGACAGCTCCGAGCCAGAGGCCCTGTAGCGTGCATTCCACTGCACCCAGCCACCGCCATTTTCGACTTCAGCAGTGTCAAGCGAAAGGTCACTGGAGAGCAGGATGGAGGACTGTTGTGTTTTATGATAAAAGCTGGTACCAGTGAGGGTTGTGTGTTGGTTAGAAGAAGGCTAGCTGAGGGCTTGGAACCAACCAGTCCGCGTGCTAGACACACTGGGCTACATCTGGAGCTGAGGTCTAGGCTGTAATTTCGTATGTCAGAGCGAGCACTCTTGTGGTTATCCCACACACCTTGACCGCATAATTATGCGTCAGTCTGCTGACTCGACCTATTGTGCTGTCATTGATGAACAGCATACCAGATGCGTTTTCCAACAGATTAACGCACACCCACATACCGCTGTTATAATCCATGCTTTAAAGAGTAATTGTCAATGTCAATGAAAATACGCCAACAGTCATATAACCTAAGGTGCCATTTTATTTTATTTTGAAGACTAACAGTTTCAGCATTTCACTCTGCCATCTTCAGATCTCATACACATCTCTCCAGACAAACGAAAATGTCATAAGGAAGTCGTGAAATCAATTGTTACACTAGTGCTTCTTTAGAAGATTTCATTGACATTGACAATTACTTAACCAGCCGATGTCCCCGGTGCATGATGCACCAACAGAGATTGCTCTGCAGATTGTCGACATGTTGCCTCGGCCTACTCGATCACCAGATCTGTCTCCAATCGAGCACATATGGGGCATCATTGCACGACAACTCCAGTGTTATGCACAGCCAGCATCAACCGTCCCTGTATGGACCGACCAAGTGCAACAGACATAGAACTCCTCTCCAAAAATTGACATCCAGCACCTGAACGTTACAATGCATCCACGTTTAATGTTTTCATTCTTCACTGTAGTGGTTACAGTGGTTATTAATGTACCAGCATTTCATATTTTCAGCGGCTTTTCTCTTGCCATGTTAATCACCTAAATATGTTCTCTAGACAAATGTATTCCCGAAATTTCATTACTCTATATTAATTATTTTTCGTATTGCAATTTTTTCCCGACAGTGTATACATTCGTGCGTTAGGATGTTCAGACAAGAGGAGATTAGAAATTTTTGAAATGTGTTGCTTCAGAAGATTGCTAAATATTAGATGGGGAGATCGAGTAACAGATCGAGTAACTAACGTGGAGGCACAGAAATTGAAAGTTCTCTTTAAATAATAAAAATAAGACTGAAATTCTCTTTAAATAATAAACATTAGATTGCCACGCTGTTTCTGATTGTAAGATCTGAGGTGTAATAATAAGTGAATTGTTGCAATGAAACTTGCGCTGTCATAATGTGAAGGAAAAGCTGTATTCTAATAATAATTAATTGACGTAATGAAAAGAGAAGTCTTTCATCCTATAAAAGTTAGCAACCTGGCTGCAAGAATTTTGGAACAGTATACTGAATAATGAACTTTGACGTAAAACCTACGATAATTAGTTTTTCAAAACTGATCGCAGATCCCAAACACAGAAAATCTAACTGTCTCTGAAATACATAAGTTGGTCCTCATTTAATAAAAAATCAAAATATTTAGCACTTACCTCTATTCTGCGCAAATCTAGATAAGACGTTGCAGTACTGCTCTGTTTTGCGCGCCGCTATGCTAAAGCTGCAAATAACTGTATCTACACAGAGACACTCGAGTGGTGCAATGAGTTATCTGGTACGTTGCAAATCGAAGTTTTTTCCGAACACTCTTGGTTCCACGATCAATTAAAAATTGTAAGACAAACGTTGGTAAAAAAAATGAAATATGTGCATAAATGACAACACTAACATTTTTGTGTACTGTGAAAAAGTGCTCATTACTGATTTTAAATTTAATGAGCGTCTTAACATCCAAACAATACACTTTCATGTCACTCAAATCTAGCAACTCTCAATACGTAGGTACAATAACCAAGCTAGTCCGATGGCACAGCAACAGTGAAAAAAAAGTAACTCATTATAGCATTTACTTTGACATTCGACTAGGCTTCCTCCTTCACAAATCAGTTTCCGTCACAATCTGGATATAACCATGTTCATTGAACACATTGAAAAATTGAGACTTTATATTTAAAACATAACATAGACATTTCTTCCTCACTCTAACAAAGCTTAACATTATCTGACTCACTGCGCCCTCGCCCATATTAGCGATAATAACCGAACTTCTGCGATACAGCTTTACGACATCGCTACTCGCTCACAGTCGATTCAGATACCAAAATTATACATGACACCTATCAAACTAAATCAAGGAAAAAAATGTATGGTGCAGGTTTACCAAAAGAAGCGGTCAGTTGATAGACACGTCCTGAGGCATTAAGGAATAATCAGTTCGATAATGGAGAAAAGTGTGGAGGGGTAGAAATTGTAGAGTGAGATCAAGGGATGAATGCAATAAGCTGGTTCAGATGGATGTTGGTTGTAATAGTCATTCAGGGATGAACAGGCTTGCGCAGGTTAGAGTTACATGAGACCAGTTTTCGGACAGAAGATAACAAAACACTGAGATACAGCTTGTTACAAAGAGATGTTTTCATTACCTATGTTGATAAGCCAGTTGTAATGGCACTTTCTATCGATTGTCATTTTTGTTTTGAAAATGAAGCGTGCCATACATGTTTACAAATAATGACTATGCAGACATGATTTTTACGTGCAGGTTTTGTAACGGAAACGCTGCTCCTGCTGCTCGCACAGAATACTACAGAGATTATCGGGTAGACGATTTCCTAACGTCAGAGTACCAGATTCATAACTATTTACTCATGTTTTCACTCAACTGCGTGAGACAGTTTTGGTATACACCAGTCATATTTCAGCTGAACGCTGAAATGTACGGAGTCTAGATGAAATAAAAGTCACCAGCGGAAAAATGCTCCTGTCAGGGCATAGAAAAGGATATAATGAATCAACCTCCTCTAACGTTACCCTTTTGTTTTTTAGAAATAACCGACACTATGTATACTATCGATTCTTGTACAGGTTAAAATTATCTTAGCTGTTTCACTAAAACAATTCATATGATTTTGTATGCAATGTATTATATTTCAGGATAGAATTTATAAAAAAGAAATTAATGTGTTACAATCGATATGTACCAACAGTTAACATTACTCTTCTTTTAAGAATAGTTTAAGGGGCTTCGGAACGCCCTATACTTGCAATGTTAAAATAACGCTTATAAATTACATCTTTCCTCACAAAGTATTTGAGGTAGGAAGTTGAACTTTTTATAGATTATTTATTGGAATATGGGCTACAACTTAACACAGGGATTTTACAAAATTTTAGTTCAGTTATTAAAGATGATTTTTTTCAATTGTAATGAAAATTCACAACATTTTTTTGCAATTTTTTATTTATATATTCAAAAATATACAGTTTTTTTGGAAAAAGGCTGTGTTAAATTATGCAGAAGGTACTGTGTAGCATTTACTGAAAGTTTGAAACAAATATGTTTGGAAGATCCTTAGAAAACATGTAATTAGTATGAGAAAATAAAAGTTTTGGGAATCGAGCGACAAAGATTGGATTAACTTTTTAGTGCATTCCAGGTCCATAGGATGGATTATCTTCATCCCGTGCAAACTCCTCCTCCAGCTTCCTCTTGTTCCTCCTCCTGTTTACTCTTGCTTGTATTTCTACACTCTTTACAGCCCTGTCTGCGGCCCGAAGGCGTTCCTTGTCTAAAGCAAGCATCGCTCGTACCATGTTAGAATGTTATTATTTACAGTAATAACACATACCTTTGGCTTTCCAACATTTCTCCTGTTCTTAAAAGCCTTCAGAGGATTTCTAATAACTTGACTTTTACTCATTATTATACTTCAACAAAACAGAGACTCAAGAAACAGAATTAATTACGAATATTTTCGAGATAACGACAGAGTAAATAAACATGAAACAATCGACAATCACACCAGCGATATATATTGAACCATCACAGGTTAGCCACAACACATACTATATCTCACATCACTAATATGTACCTGATGAACACGGACGTTAATAATAACACCATTTGACAGCAGTTTAACAGCGCCACAATGGGTCACGCCCATGTAGAACACATTTCAAAAAAAAAAATTAAAAGTAGTTGTAGTCTTCGGAATTGAATAAATTATATATCTATTAAAAGGTAATAGTCTGCAGATTCAGAAAACGCAAAAAAGTAAAAATTGAACTTTTCATGATTTTGAGCGTTTCCGGAGCCCCTTAATGTGGTGTCACCGCCAGACACCACACTTGCTAGGTGGTAGCTTTTAAATCGGCCGCGGTCCGTTAGTATACGTCGGACCCGCGTGTCGCCACTGTCAGTGATTGCAGACCGAGCGCCACCACACGGCAGGTCTAGAGAGACGTCCTAGCACTCGCCCCAGTTGTACAGCCGACTTTGCTAGCGAAGCTACACTGACCAAGACGCTCTCATTTGCCGAGACGATAGTTAGCTTAGCCTTCAGCTACGTCATTTGCTACGACCTAGCAAGGCGCCATTACCAGTTTATATTCAGTGTAATAATGTCTAACAAGAGCGATGTTCTCGAATTGTGGATTAAAGTTAAGTATTCCAAGAACTACGTTCTTTTCTTTATAGGATAATTACTTTACCTTGTTCCAGACCTCACGCCAATCTGCGTGAGCTAAAAGCGTGCATTTCGGCCTCCTCTAGCAACACGGTGTTGGCTCTTCTGCCAACACAGTATTTAAATTACAAAATTTCTGGCAAACTTAGAATTCATATTATTGTTGCGCAATCAAACGCTAATTACTAAATTTGTTTCTGGATTTATTTACGAAATAATGATATAATTTGGTGAAGATTCTTGTTCTGCTGAGAAAATTTGTAAACTCTTTTGCTTGGTAAACACTTTGGAAATTGTGAGTACTGCAGAATTTGATTAGTACTGGGCATGTCTCAGATGGAAGAAGACATTTTTATGTCACCAACAATGTAATTGTTGGTTTTTGGAATGTGGAAATTATAAAGTCACTGTGATTTAGAAGAATGGGATAAAATGAAAAGATATTCATAGCAACAGGCAACTCTTCATCAGTTATTTCGTCTTCAAAAACGCGCAACCTTAAATCAAAATTCTCAGCAGCAAGAATGTACTCTTGAACATAACAATATTTGGAGCCAGCAACAACAAAAATAACAACGACATAATCAAGATAAGTAAAAAAATTCTTCTTTTGTAATCTTACTCCTCTCTAAGTTTTCAAAATTTGTGCAAAGAATGAGAACTTTAATGGTGATGTGTGGGAGGGTAATATTACATGGAGATCTGTTCTCCTTTAGAAGACTCTGACAAATGTGGGGAACCAGCTGCCTCAGTCCTCATAGGAACATATTCGCTCTCTTTTAACGCAGAACGTTCTAAATCCGTTTACCTAGTCTCTCTTTGTAATGCAGCCTTCATACTCAGCATCTCCTTTTCACTGGTACTGTCTGTATATGTCTCTGTCCCACTATCTCCTTTTTCTCCCGTTGATTTTCACCATATCCCACTGCCACTGTCTCCTCATTTTCACTTACATTGCCTCCTTTTGTCTTTTCCTACTGCCACTGTCTCCACCACACCTCAGCATTTCAGACTTGGTGTGGGGAGGGGGCTGCAAGTTACACTATCTTCTATACACACGTGTTTAAAATTTCGTGTTTCGTTATGATGTCCACTCATTTGTATCTTTTTAATTTCCACTGTTGCTTTTGTTTTGTTCTCACTGTTTCTATTTCCATCGATCGATGTTTCTCTTTTATTGCCAGTGTCTTTCACTGAGCATCAGTATCTTCTATCTCTTTGGCTCCTACTAGTAATGTCTTCACCCATTTCTGTTTCTCGTTCGCTGCAACTTTCTCTCTCCCACCTTCACTGTCTCACTTTCTTTCTCTTTCACTGGCATTGTATCCCCTCTCTTCCACCGTCACTGTCTCCCTGCTCCTTTTTTCAGCACAAAAAAGCGCGAATACTTTCCTATGCCAAAATTTTTGATTGGGCCTGCTGACTGAGGATGACGCAGCTGGTTACCCATTTTACGGTAGCAGTCTTCTAAAGAGGAGCATATTCGTCTTTCCTCTGCACCGATAGGGGCATTTTTCCGTTGGTTCCCTTCTTCTTCATGGTACATCAGGACTTGCTGTTTATACGAAACAAATTCTATAGGTCAGTTGATAGACAGTTGATTCCCGTACTTCGACACATTTATATAACTTTGACACATGTAAGCAACAGATAACTACACAAAATATAGGGTTAACACAAAGTCGTTAGATTTACATTTTTCCTGTATACTTTGCTCATCGATCGCATTTTATCGGAAGGCCCGGATTTTGACTTATATCTTAAAAGAGTAAGAATGTTATTAGAAATATTTTACCGAATTTGGTGTCTTACCAGCTTCACATAATTGTTGGTAGCCATTTTAAGGTCTTTTCAGATATGTTAAGACCCTTTACACCATTTTTTGCCACTGCAGTACCACTTTTGGCACATTTTTACAGGCGTGAGTTGCTCATTATACGGAGGCAGCACACCATAAAGTTTTATTTGTGGAAAAAATAGTTTGATGATCGCAGAACCCCTCACGATAACCCTAGAACCCTTGGCGTATGTTCACTACGTGAGTTAATACTACATTTACGCATCAGACCGGATATTACGTGCACAATTTACGGGCATAGCCACGATAATAAATATGAACCTCTGGATCTCGGTAACAGACAATGATATGGAAAAAACCGAAAACATCGTATTAAGAACATATGCCATAATTTTCGACGATTTTGCATGAATATAAATTACAGAAGTGGCCATCCCCACAATTGGTGCTTTTGGCACCCAAAAATCAAAGTTTGTCGATTGTATCCTGACAACGAGTACAGATTTTCTTAAAAAAGAAAATAGCGTTTCTAGAATAACTTTAAGAAATGTACTGTTAAAATCTGAGCCATTCGTGTGATTAGATTTTTAGATAACTGGGACCAGAGGTGCAAAATCATCTAAAAACCAGTTTTAGCGGTTTTCTGCTTAAGTCCAGTAACTTTGAACCTCTGAATCTCGGTAACCGATAACGATGTCGAGAAAAGTTTCGAAGTTTCCTGAGAATATCAGCTTCAGAATATATGGTAAGAGTTTTGACAATCAGCCAAGAACAGAAATAACAGTAGTGGCCATTCCCACAATTGGTACTTTTCATATCCAGAATTAATGTTTTCTTTGGGTTTTCTCAGGAAGCGCCCATGAGCAAATGCTGTTTTTGTAAACCGCTTAAGGTGCACACTATACCACACCTAATGCAAAAGAACCAACCAATCTGCTCAATTTTCTGGGCTGGAGGAAGTGTGTAATGTTTAAATTTTGACTTTGTAATGTAGTATGCCTACTGCCAGCCCGTTTTTTCCGATAGGTATACAAATGGTTACTCGGCCAAATGCTATCCAAAACTTTTGACGCCTTATCTCGGTGATCAATAGAACCCGAGATATTACCTGCTGAAAAATCGCATTTTCGCGCTCGGCATTTGGGCACCATTGACGGATCGATTATTCAGTTGGTAGAACGTGGTTCTTCAACCAGCACACAGAATTTCTACACGGATCGGTGTTCCTTCCACATGTAAGAATATGACGGAAATTACTTGTGGATGGCACCTCTTCTTGTCATTTACAACAGATTCAACACCTTCGGGAAGGAGATGAAGATTCATGGTTGGAATTTTGTCGCTGTCTAATTGCAAATTTCTGGGTAATACCAAAAATCCTGTTTAAAGATGAAGCCACTTTTATTAATGATGGTGCCAATAACACTCTTAACTCGCATTGTGGGTACGACAGAACTCCTATGCCTTTGAGGTGAAATTCTCAAGAAAGCTTCTCTGTAAGTGTGTTGTGCGGTGTGATATTCAGCTGACTGGACTTGTTGTGTTACCTTACTCCCTTACAGAATCCTGTTTTCTAGGCTTTCGTGAAAACGAGCTTGCAGCATTGGCTACAAGGATGAGTATGTTCTAGTCACTAGATGACACACTACCTAAACCTAACACTCCCCGGAAAATAAACAGGCAGATATTTGTGACGTTTATTGGTCACCAAGGAGCCCAGACGTTACTACCTTCGATTTTTGGGTGTGGGGTCAGGAAAAGGAGAAGTCTATTAAGAAAAGATAAATACAAGAACGATTTGATCGTTTGGATTATGAACAGTGATGTTCCAATAAAATACGTCAAAACGATATCAGAAAATCAACTTTGAACTTCATTATATGCCTTTACTTAACACCTACTGCGGGTATTTGTTTGTGCTACATTCTGATAGCTGTATTTCTGTACCCAACTGTTCACGCATAATATGGAAAGTTTGATTCGAATTAGTCTCTATTGCTAGCTCCTAACATAATTTACTTTTCCTCCTGAAGCGCCCTGTATATAAAAGACTTCGCGGATAACATCGGAAGCCTTGTGATGCTATTTGTTTATGGGGGCTCTTGTATGTAGGAAAGCTGCAAAGTCAGAAAAGTGCGCCAGCCAGTGTGGCCGAGCGGTTCTAGGCGCTTCAGTTCGAAACCGCGCGACCGCTACGGTCGCAGGTTCGAATCCTGCCTCGGGCACGGATGTGTGTGATGCCCTTAGGTTAGTTACGTTTAAGTAGTCCTAAGTTCTAGGGGACTGATGACCACAGATGTTGAGTCCCATAGTGCTCAGAGCCATTTGAACCAGAGAAATGCAGTGGAATCCCACAAACCTGCAGAAAATTGACTCTAGGTGCAGTGTCTGACAGCTGACGAGACGTAAATAGGTGCAAAGACTCACATTGCAGATGACAAATCACTGAAAACAGTAAAAACCGTAAAATGCACTGTTCGGTCACGTTACTGTGGCCACCTGTCCAAGGACTGAATAACCAGCTTTGCAGCGCGGACGTGCAGGAAGAGAGTTGGCGAGGTTCTGGAAGATACCAACAGAGTTGTAGAGCCAAGTGCGGCGGCCAGCTGCGCTAGGTTTCACAGCTCAGGATCCGTGTCGTGAACAGCCCGATCGAGGTGGCTCTACAGATTCTCGATTGGGTTTCAATCCGGGGAGTTTCGCAGCCAGGGGAGAATGGTGAAATTCTCGTGCTCATCGAACCACACAAGTACGCTGCAAGCAGTGTGACACGTTGCATTGTCCTGTTCGTAGTTGCCATTGTGCTGTCGAAAAAAGAAACTGCATGTAGCATGGACGTGGTCCCCAGGGATAGATGGAAACATCTGTTGCTCAAGTTTAGCTTCCAGAATGACGAGATCACTCAGGGAATACCACGAAAACATTCCCCATACCTTAAAGCCCCCTCTTCCTGGCTGGACCATTCCGACAATTGTTGCATCGCCAAAAATGCCAACGGCCGTCAGTCCGATGGAGCACAAAACGCGATTCATCTGAAAAGGCAACCTGTCACCACTTTGTGGACGTCCAATTGCGGTATTGGCGTGCAAATTCCAGTCTCTGTTGTCGATGGACAGCAGTCAGCATGGATGCATGTACAGGTATCCGCTGCAGAGACCAATACGCAACAGCGTTCGCTGAATGGTCGTTGAGGAGACACTGTTGGGATCCCCTTGGATCATCTGGGCGGTCAGTTGCTTACTAGTTGAACGTCTATTGGTCCGTACACGTCTCCGCAGCCGTCGTTCACACTTGTCGTCTACGGTCCGTGGTGCACCACAGCTGCATCTCTCGTTTTAGACAGCGCCATTTTGACATGCAAATTTTTCCCGCAAATCACAATGTTCCATACAGTCAGTCAGTTTCTTGAGACATTTCTTGTCACGTATACAAGCAATCAATCAAAGGTGCCTCTGTATGTCCAGGGAACTGATGAGTTGTGGGATCGATGCAGTAAGGATCTTGACCTTGCGAGGTGCCGGGGTGGAGAAGAGTTTGCACCTCTTTAATTCAGACGTATTCTGCAGGAGAACGAGACATGCGCTCGACCCCCTCCTTATCTACCAGCTAATTAATTATGCGCACAACGGTAACGGAATAAAATGATGGTGACTCCTGCTAGTTGGTAAAATAAGGAGTGCACCCTCACAATAATTTAATAAAAATCGTAATCTACTCAGAAAAAAAAGATAACTTTACCATAATAAACAAAAGGAATTGGGATTCTGCGTACATCTACGAAATGATATGCGGATTAAATATTAAAATGAGATTTATTAGACATCAGAACATAAATGCACATGATTATCGACACAAACAGTACGGTAGGTTAAAGGATAGGTTATACTGAAATATTATGAGGATAAGAGTTGGATCGAGAACAAGGGGATCCTTTTCTCTGTGATTAAATAGACTGACGATATTGGAGGTCCTAATGAATCAAAGATTAATCTCCCGACTATATAGGAATATCGCAATTAGTAGTGAGAGCTCAAATGGGATCACATGGAGAGACAAGCAAGGTGGACTTGTAGCAAAGTGAGCGCGCGTGCTGCTGAGGGATTCAGGATAAAATTGATAAGGTCCTACAATGCCGGAGCCGCAAAATACTGTACCAGTACTGAAATCTGCAGCACGTCGTCGTCAGGCAGCGTCCTGATGACGTAGGCGCCGACTTCTGCCGTGCAGCAACTCTGTGTCAACCCCTGGCCGCGAAGGCTGTCCGAGAATTCTAAGTTCTTCCGAAAACGAGCGACTAAGTCGCAAGACCGTCCTACTCCGAGGAATATCAGATCCCCAATCCTCTCCGTGATGCGATATAAGAGCGAAACCAGCATTGCTCAACTCCCTACTCTCCTCGAAAACTGCGAATCAGCATTCAGTGCTGATTCCAAAATTCCCCCACACTGTCACGGAACATCATTCGCGCCAATAACGACTGTTCCCTCTAATTTCGAGCAGGGCCTTATGACGTCAACTAGCCTCAGTTTAAGTTGACCAATCATGCCTCTGCTATTCAGCTGAGGGCACTGAACCTGCCATTTGACCGGCTACTAAAACAACCTGACTAGACCACCGGCCATCTCGCGCCAGACTGTCGCACCCAGCAGGGCACGGTTCACAAGTATTCTCAGAATCAAGATGACGATTCAGTCAGTCAATGCCAGGAATATTCGTTCCGGACGCGCTGGAACGGTAAACGCATAAACTGCAGCGACACTCAGACGTTTCGCAAGTCGTTTCGCCGTGCATACAATAGGCGAAACTCGACCGACGTCAGTCGTTCCGCCAGGCCCTTAAGACTATTGAACCCCTAAAAATTCAGGGAAGTGCACACCCCAACCGGAAATGCCGTGTGCTGCGTCCTCCGATCCTTGCCTCGCACAGGCCACCCAGGGAAGTAGCCCAACATGTATGCTCTCATTACAATAACCTTATTCGGTCTGTTACTACCGTGCAATGACATATAACATTAATAAAATTGATGAAAATAAGAGGAGACATGTAAAAGAGGGCATGGAACCTCTCAACCTAACTGCACCACTACCCACCCGTAGGATGAGAGGGGGCATCATAAGAGCGGATGTACCACAATTGTGCTATTTCCCACCAAGGGGGAATCTTGTCTCACGCAAACTGATTAAATAAATACTATGCAGCAATATATTATTGACACCTATTTGAATTTTGTGTCGTGAGATCTTTTCTATTCAGCATAGACTCTGTCTTTTACCCACCAGCTTCCAAATGGGTGAGGGAAGGGCCCGGGAATTTCCTAGAAGGGGGAAAAGTGGCTCAGAACTAAAGAAGTGCCACATTTTTTGGGGAGGAGATGGGGGACGAGGATAGGGTGGGGTTCCTCAGAAGGATAGATTATCCCCAATGTGTCATAAATCAATGAGCATTACAATATGTATTTCCAGTAAGTCATAAACTACTTAGCAAACAGTAGGTTAAAGGGAGGGGGAGGATTGGTTTAACTGATCGATTTAATTAATTAGTATATCAATTTGATACAAAAAGTTATTATTCAGTATATGAAACGTAAAGTTTGGGTACATGACCTATGTGCTGGTTTGGAAAGTAAAATTAATAAATAAAATCCTCAAATGTGTGTGAAATCTTATGGAACTTAACTGCTAATGTCATCAGTTCCTAAGCTTACATACTACTTAACCTAAATTATCCTAAGGACAAACACACACACACATGCCCGAGGGAGGACTCGAACCTCCACCGGGACCAGCCGCACAGTCCATGACTGCAGCGCCTTAGACCGCTCGGCTAATCCCACGCAAAAATTAATAAATATTTCTGTTGATTTGTAAATAATAGATTTCAGCTATCAGTCGTCCTTTGGAACTTTTATTGGCAGATCTAGATTTCAGCTAGAAACTAGCCATTCTCAATGCTAAGAATATAAGAGGTACATAGTTAGATGATGTCATAAAAACGTTGCAATCAATGGCTCAACTCGTAAGGTTTATACATTACATACCACTATCATTTTCGGTCAATGCATGTAATGCCTGTTGGTCGGGCTTTGTCCAAGTTCATTGAATACTAATGTTTGCGGAAGGCGGACTGTGTGGGGAACACATCGGTTGGTTACATGGCGGCATCTATGTGAACTACATATAAACCTCAAAGGAAGTAAACTACTACACATTCATTCACATAAAATGGAATATAAGTAAAATTCTTACATTGTCGTCCGAGTTATTTCATATTTATCATCAAGTAATAAAATTTCCATGTTCACTTCTTGTGAGTCCGCTATTATTATTATGCATTACATGTATTGACCAGAAATGATAGTGGTATGTAATGTATAAACCATATGAGTTAAGCCATTAATTGCAACTTTTTTATGACATCATCTAACTATGTACCTGTTATATTCTTAGCATTGAGAATGGCTAGTTACTAGCCGAAATCTAGATCTGCCAATAAAAATTCCAAAGGACGACTGATAGCTGAAATCTATTATTTACAAATCAAAAATAACGATCGCTGCGTGCAACAGCCTCTGAATGGAGGGTAACCTGATGAATATTTATGTGATATCTCTGTTTAAAACAACTGATTTTCCATATATCGTTTCAACGAATTTGCTAAGAATTTATATTTCGTTTGCTATGCGTAATTCCACCATGTGTAACTGTGGAGGTAAAGTTAGTTTGTATTTGTTATTGTGACATTTTGTTTCATTATTCGATGGATTTATTATGTCGTCGCTGACGTGAGTACGACTTAGGCTACGGGGATACGAATTAGGAAACCAGGCGACTTAATTGTGCGGATTTGAAAAAAATTGAAAACTCATTCTGTGAAAAGATTTTTGTATTTATGTGGAAGGTGGCTGATAGCTTAAAAAATAAAGATTCACTGTATGCAAAATAACTTGTGTAATTTAAGTTACCCTACTAAATGCTGTAATTCTTTCGTAAGGGATACGACATGCGCAGCATTATCCTACTATTTATCGATGGAGTCTGTTACTCCACAATTCACGTGTTTGGATTGAGTTTAATCCACCTGCAATGTTTACTCATGCTCATCAAGCTCGCTTCTGCGTGAATGTGTGGCAGGTGCTGTTGGTGACTGTTTAATTGGACCATATCTCCTACCTTGGCCATTAAATGGCAGTCATTATTACAATTTCCCCTCTAGAGCATTGACAGAATTCCTGGATGACTTGCCGCTCACTGTAAGACAGTGCATGTGGTTCCAACACGAAGGGACGACTGCACATTTCAGTCGTCCTGTGCGCCAATTCTGGAACCGATACTTTCCAGAAAAATGGACTGGCAGGGGCGATACTGTATCATGACCTACCCTGGACCTTTTTGGCTTAGAAACAAATGTACAATTTCGCTTACAAAACCGCTGTTCAATCACAAAAGGATCTGGTTGTCCAGATAATAGCAGCATCAACATAAGTTAAGGAGATTAATTAAGGACCTCCTCCAGTCTTAGACAGAAGATGTTCCGCCAACGAAACCTTCGTTTACAAGTCAACGGAGGCATTTTTGGACCTCTCCTGTAACTGAAGTAATTGTGGCACGTTAGTGTTGACGTCCCTTTGTATCACTTCATGTCTATCGTAAGTAAGACTTCATTTCTCCATAAAATGTTTCCCCATACGAAAGTACATAAGTGAGTTTTCATTTTATCGTACACTCTCCCAGAGTTAGTTGGTTTACTTAATTTTCCTCCGGAGAAAACTTCTTCCACAGGTTTAAGAAATCCTGACAGAAAAATATGGCATTAGAGAAAAATATTTGTTTTTGGGTCCCGTACAAAATTCCAGAGCAACTCGGTTTAAATAATATTTACTCTGTATAAATAAAAGTCGTTTCATTTAGCAATAATCAGTCAGAGGTGTTCGCACTCTTCTTCCATTCTTTTATATTGTCGCTTTCTCTCGTCTGTTGTCATGCAATAACCAAGGCAACCTTTTTTTCAGTTGTAAAGTACGGCTACCAGGTGGATAATTTACTTTTTTTTTTTTTTTTTAATTGGCACCTAGAACAGACATATAAGGTACGATATATTTATCGATTTTTCGCAGTCATTTATGCTAATGCTAAACAGAATTTCATTACCCAGGTAGAAAACACTCGTCACAAACAGAATAAGGAACGGAAAGGGCACGGGGCAAAGATCAAGCAGTATACGTGCGTGTCGGAGTCATGTGCACTTCCACAGACAGACGTCATTTTACCGCAAGTAGTAACAGTCCAAGGCTGCGTCGGCAGAAGAGACAAACCAATAACAGTCTCCAGAGGATAACTCTTATTTAAATCTATCTTCTCTTCTTCTTCTTTTGCAACAACAACAACAACTACTACTACTACTATTACTTCTTCTAATGTATAGCCATAAATGTATTTTGACGATAAGATTTTCCATGGAATCTCTATTTCCTACGTCATATATCAGTGACTAACTGCCATGTAGTCGCATCCAGTATTTGTTTCGCAGCCAAGACGACTATTTGTTCTAGTTATTTGCCTCCAATATTGCTTTGAGTTATCAGCTGCTGATTTGTGATATAAGCTACATCCACCGAATTCTCACCTTATACGTAGTTTTCTCTATACCAATTCTGCTGCAACGGTTCGTACGGTATAGCCATTCTAGTCACCATCTTCCAACCATATCTCTACTGGTTTGCATAAATTAGTTGCCGCAAAACGACAATCGCTCAGGAGAAATAAAAGCAATTGACGCAAAATTTGAGTATGTTGTTACCACGCCACTAGTTCGACATGGAAACAAGCAGATTCTGAAATTCATCTGCACAGGCAGGCTGGTGGACACTGTCTTTGCAACTCAGAAATCGTCAAGAAAGGATCCACCAATCCTCATACGCGAATTTTGAAAACTGCACTTCATGTAAAAAAGCACGTACATATATTTGGAAAGTCAAGTCCTCTACGCTTTGGAGAACGACAATTGTACATGCGAGAGTTCTCATTCTTGGGGTAACTCTTTGTTTGAATAACTTGAGAAGAATACAATCAGGCTGTTACATTCGGCTAAATAGTGTCGGCTCTGCTTCCGTGCTAAAAACTGACAAGAACGAAAACAAAGTTATATGATGTGAAAAAGTTGAAATGGGCAGATCGCATATATCAAAGTATGTTTCATGCCGAGCTTAAATGTTATCGTTAGCTTAAAAACATCTTGGGTGTAAAAGTCCTAGCGTTTCTATACTCCTGCAATATGGCTTAGTAACTTACTGCCGGGAGTGGCGAAAAGAAAGTCTGCTGCTAGTTGCGGAGTTCGTGTACTGTCGGCAAGGGCAGTTTTGGGCAAGTTTTGAAGATCAGGTGTAAAAGTTCGCTGGAGCCAAAGAAGACTGTCGGTGACCTATCCATTCGCGTGGTCTTCATTAAATTATTTTCCTTAATGTTCTATCTTCACCAATATTTGGTAGACTTCTTGATTAGTGCTTTCATTGGTCCATCTTAGCAGGTGTCAAGTTCACCGTACTTAAAATGCTTCAAAATACGAGGGTTATTCCAAAAGTAAGGTCCGATTGATTGCCAAATTGAAACCACAGTGAACATCAGAAATGTTTTACTTGTAACAATTAGCTACACCTTTCAGCTACTTCTCTACGTAGTCGCCGTTCTGACTTAGACTTTTGTCATAGCGTTGTACCAACTTTTCAATAGCCTCATCATAGAAGGCAGCCGCCAGTGCTTTCCGCCAATTCTCCACGCTGGCCTACACCTCGTTGTCTGTGTCAAAATGTTGTCTTCAAAGACAGCGGTTCATGTGACCAGAGATGAAACTCAGGGGGAGACAATTGCGGACTGTATTGTGGGTAATCTCACATTTCCATTTGAAAACGATGCAGGAGCATCTTCATTGCCCCTGCAGAATGCGGCTGAGAATTGTCGTGAAGACGAAACAGCACGACAGTTATGTAATGTTGGCTGCATAGCTTCAGGCGAAATTTCTCACCAGGCCCTCGTACTTGGCGGCAGACACTATTTTCTAGACATCTTTACGCACTCACTGCAAGCTCAGAAATGAGAAGAGCGACGTGATGCTAACTGGGGTTATACTAGAGACACTACCCAACACATCTGTGCAAAGCTTTATCGGATTTTCATAGTCGTTTCCATTTCGCGACCGATCGGACCTTACTTTTGGAATAACCCTCGTAGTCCGGATCATTTTCACCTACCATTCAAATATCACAGCCCTAAAGTGCGAGGCTCCAGATTCAGCTTCTAAACAGTTTTCCCCACATTTCCCCTATTCTTTGAGCAGGGCATTTTTCTTATAGTCACAAACATTGTTGTTGTTGTTGTTGTCTTCAGTCCTGAGAGTGATTTGATGCAGCTCTCCATGCTACTCTATCCTGTGCAAGCTTCTTCATCTCCCAGTACTTACTGCAACCTACATCCTTCTGAATCTGCCTAGTGTATTCATCTCTTGGTCTCCCTCTACGATTTTTACCCTCCACGCTGGCCTCCATTGCTAAATTTGTGATCCCTTGATGCCTCAGAACACGTCCTACCAACCGGTCCCTTCTTCTTGTGAAGTTGTGCCACAAACTCCTCTTCTACCCAATTCTATTCAATACCTCTTCATTACTTATGTGATCTACCCATCTAATCTTAAGCATTATTCTGTAGCACCACATTTCGAAAGCTTCTATTCTCTTCTTGTCTAAACTGTTTATCGTCCATGTTTCACTTCCATACATGGCTACGCTCCATACAAATACTTTCAGAACGACTTCCTGACACTTAAATCTATACTCGATGTTAACAAATTTCTCTTCTTCAGAAACGCTTTCCTTGCCATTGCCAGTCTACATTTTATATCCTCTCTCCTTCGACCATCATCAGTTATTTTGCTCCCCAAATAGCAAAACTCCTTTACTACATTAAGTGTCTCATTTCCTAATCTAATTCCCTCAGCATCACCCGACTTAATTCGACTACATTCCATTATCCTCGTTTTGCTTTTGTTGATGTTCATCTTATATCCTCCTTTCAAGACACTGTCCATTTCGTTCAACTGCTCTCCCAAGTCCTTTGCTGTCTCTGACAGAATTACAATGTCATCGGCGAACCTCAACATTTTAATTTTTTCTCCACGGACTTTAATACCTACTCCAATTTTTTTTTTTTTGTTTCCTTTACTGTTTGCTCAATATACAGATTGAACAACATCGGGGAGAGGCTACAACCCTGTCTTACTCCCTTCCCAACCACTGCTTCCCTTTCATGTCCCTCGACTCTTATAACTGCCATCTGGTTTCTGTACAAATTGTAAATAGTCTTTCGCTCCCTGTATTTTACCCATGCCACCTTTAGAATTTGAAAGAGAGTATTCCAGAACATTTTCAAAAGCTTTCTGTAAGTCTACATGCGTTAGAAATGTAGATTTGCCTTTCCTTAATCTATTTTCTAAGATAAGTCGTAAGGTCAGTATTGCCTCACGTGTTCCAACATTTCTGCGGAATCCAAACTGATCTTCGCCGAGGTCAGCTTCTACCAGTTTTTCCATTCGTCTGTAAGGAATTCGCGTTAGTATTTTGCAGCTGTGACTTATTAAACTGATAGTTCGGTAATTTTCACATGTGTCAACACCTGCTTTCTTTGGGATTGGAATTATTACATTCCTCTTGAAGTCTGAGGGTATTTCGCCTGTCTCATACATCTTGCTCACCAGATGGTAGAGTTTCGTCAGGACTGGCTCTATCAAGGCCATCAGTAGTTCCAATGGAATGTTGTCTAATCCCGGGGCCTTGTTTCGACTCAGGTCTTTCAGTCCTCTGTCAAACTCTTCACGCAGTATCATATCTCCCATTTCATCTTCATCTACATCCTCTTCCATTTCCATAATATTGTCCTCAAGTACATCGCCCTTGTAGAGACCCTCTGTATACTCCTTCCACCTGTCTGCTTTCCCTTCTTTGCTTAGAACTGGGTTGCCATCTGAGCTCTTGATATTCATACAAGTGGTTCTCTTTTCTCCAAAGGTCTCTTTAATTTTCCTGTAGGCAGTATCTATCTTACCCCTAGTGAGATAAGCCTCGCCGGCCGGAGTGGCCGTGCGGTTCGAGGCGCTACAGTCTGGAGCCGCGTGACCGCTACGGTCGCAGGTTCGAATCCTGCCTTGGGCATGGATGTGTGTGATGTCCTTAGGTTAGTTAGGTTTAAGTAGTTCTAAGTTCTAGGGGACTGATGACCACAGCAGTTAAGTCCCATAGTGCTCAAAGCCATTTGAACCATTTAGATAAGCCTCTACATCCTTATATTTGTCCTTCAGCCATCCCTCCTTAGGCATTTGGCACTTCCTGTCGATCTCATTTTTGAGACGTTTGTATTCCTTTTTGCCTGCTTCACTTAGTGCATTTTTATATTTTCTCCTTTCATCAATTAAATTCAATATTTCTTCTGTTATCCAAGGATTTCTACTAGCCCTTGTCTTTTTACCTACTTGATCCTCTGCTGCCTTCACTACTTCATCCCTCAGAGCTACCCATTCTCCTTCTACTGTATTTCTTTCCCCCATTCCTGTCAATTGTTCCCCTATGCTCTCCCTGAAACTCTGTACAACCTCTGGTTTAGTCAGTTTGTCCAGGTCCCATCTCCTTAAATTCCCACCTTTTTGCAGTTTCTTCAGTTTTAATCTACAGTTCATGAGCAATAGATTGTGGTCAGAGTCCACACCTGCCCCTGGAAATGTCTTACAATTTAAAACCTGATTCCTAAATCTCTGTCTTACCATTATATAATCTATCTGATACCTTTTAGTATGTACAGGATTCTTCCATGTATACAACCTTCATTTATGATTCTTGAACCAACTGTTAGCTATCATTAAGTTATGTTCTGCACAAAATTCTACCAGACGGCTTCGTCTTTCATTTCTCTTCCCCAATCCATATTCACCTACTACGTTTCCTTCTCTCCCTTTTCCTACTGTCGAATTCCAGTCACCCGTGACTATTAAATTTTCGTCTCCCTTCACTACCTGAATTATTTTCCTTTATCTCATCATACATTTCATCAATTTCTTCATCATCTGCAGACCTAGTTGGCATATAAACTTGTACTACTGTAGTAGGCATGGGCTTCGTGTCTATCTTGGCCACAATAATGCGTTCACTATGCTGTTGGTAGTAGCTTAGGAGCACTCCTATTTTTTTATTGATTATTAACCCCACTCCTGCATTACCCCTATTTGATTTTCTATTTATAACCCTGTATTCACCTGACCAAAACTCTTGTTCCTCCTGCCACCGAACTTCCCACTATATCTACCTTTAACCTATCCGTTTCCCTTTTTAAATTTTCTAACCTACCTGCTCGATTAAGAGATCTGACATTCCACGCTCCCATCCGTAGAACGCCAGTTTTCTTTCTCCTGATAACGACGTCCTCTTGAGTAGTCCCCGCCCGGAGATCCGAATTGGTGGACTATTTTACCTCTGGAATATTTTACCCAAGAGGACGCCATCATCATTTAATCATACAGTAAAGCTGCATGCCCTCGGGAAAAATGGCGGCTGTAGTTTCCCCTTGCTTTCAGCCGTTCGCAGTACCAGCACAGCAAGGCCGTTTTGGTTAGTGTTACAAGGCCAGAACAGTCAATCATCCAGACTGTTGCCCCTGCAACTACTGAAAAGGCTGCTGCCCCTGTTCAGGAACCAAACGTTTGTCTGGCCTCTCCGTTTTGGTTGCACCTACGGTACGGCCATCTGTATCGCTGAAGCACGCAAGCCTCCCCACCAACGGCAAGGTCCATGGTTCATGGGGGTAGGCACAAACATTACCTACGTTTATGCAATGCTGTTTTTATTGTCTTGTTTCAAGCAACTCTCCTCGCTAGTCCACCCTAGTCTAGTCTCTTCATTTCTACACAACTTACTAACTACAACCATAGCCGAGCTTCCCCTACAATGCATCACTGACGATTCCTTCATATGGCTGGATGGGCCTTAGAAAGCGATTCCGGCCTTAAGCCATGTTATTGCAAAAAGTTGCTCCTCCCATCATAATCTGATTAAGTATCTCCTCATCAGTTGTCGGATGTGCTAATCTAATCTTAAGCATCTTCCATAGCACCACATTTCAAAAGCTTCCATGGTCTTCTTCTCTGAACTGTTTAACGTTCACATTCCACTTCCGCACATCTTGACTCATTTTCTTGCCCCAATAACAAACCATATCTCAGAGTTTTAAGTTCTTCTCCCGGGACTTTCCAAATATTTCTTTGCTTTTGTTTGCTGCTTGCTCATTGTATAGACTGAATAATTTCGGGTCAGGTTACAATATGAAACTTCCCCTTTGTATGTAAAGAATGGCAGTGCTGGAAAAACTCTTACGTTATTTGATTTTCAAGCAGCTGAGCAAAGCTGAACGTACTCACACAGTTCTCTCTTTACTTATTCTGATCATCACTAAACTGACACACAACATTTTTAGCGCAACGCAATCTGACTTTGAATAATCCCTACAAAAGAATGGCCCTGACCAACAATAACCTATACCTTTTATGAATCACTCACCTCACAAAAATCTTCGTTACTCGAACTACTGCAATACAGCGAGCGCCACTGCATCCAGCTAAATAAAAGATTCTGACTACTGAAGGCACTAACTACTGATAGGCATAGTTAGCAAATGAAAGATTTTGATAGAGAACAAACATTGTATTTACCTTAATAGTGTTCAAAAGCCATATATACGAGGGCAGTTCAATAAGTAATGCAACACATTTTTTTTTCTCGGCCAATTTTGGTTGAAAAAACCGGAAATTACTTGTAGAATATTTTCAAACATTCCCGCTTCGTCTCGTATAGTTTCATTGACTTCCGACAGGTGGCAGCGCTGTACGGAGCTGTTAAAATGGCGTCTGTAACGGATGTGCGTTGCAAACAACGGGCAGTGATCGAGTTTCTTTTGGCGGAAAACCAGGGCATCTCAGATATTCATAGGCCCTTGCAGAATGTCTACGGTGATCTGGCAGTGGACAAAAGCACGGTGAGTCGTTGGGCAAAGCGTGTGTCATCATCGCCGCAAGGTCAAGCAAGACTGTCTGATCTCCCGCGCGGGCCGGCTGTGCACAGCTGTGACTCCTGCAATGGCGGAGCGTGCGAACACACTCGTTCGAGGTGATCGACGGATCACCATCAAACAACTCAGTGCTCAACTTGACATCTCTGTTGGTAGTGCTGTCACAATTGTTCACCAGTTGGGATATTCAAAGGTTTGTTCCCGCTGGGTCCCTCGTTGTCTAGCCGAACACCATAAAGAGCAAAGGAGAACCATCTGTGCCGAATTGCTTGCTCGTCATGTGGCTGAGGGTGACAATTTCTTGACAAAGATTGTTACAGGCGATGAAACATGGGTTTATCACTTCGAACCTGAAACAAAACGGCAGTCAATGGAGTGGCGCCACACCCACTCCCCTACCAAGAAAAAGTTTAAAGCCATACCCTCAGCCAGTAAAGTCATGGTTCCAGTCTTCTGGGACGCTGAAGGGGTTATTCTGTTCTATGTCCTTCCCCATGGTCAAACAATCAACTCTGAAGTGTATTGTGCTACTCTTCAGAAATTGAAGAAACGACTTTAGCGTGTTCGTAGGTACAAAAATCTGAACGAACTTCTCCTTCTTCATGACAACGCAAGACCTCACACAAGTCTTCGCACCCGAGAGGAGCTCACAAAACTTCAGTGGACTGTTCTTCCTCATGCACCCTACAGCCCCGATCTCGCACCTCGGATTTCCATATGTTTGGCCCAATGAAGGACGCAATCCGTGGGAGGCACTACGCGGATGATGAAGCAGTTATTGATGCAGTACGACGTTGGCCCCGACATCGACCAGTGGAATGGTACCGTGCAGGCGTACAGGCCCTCATTTCAAGGTGGCGTAAGGCCGTAGCATTGAATGGAGATTACGTTGAAAAGTAGTGTTGTGTAGCTAAAAGATTGGGGAACGACCTGGTGTATTTCAATGCTGAATAAAACAACCCCTGTTTCAGAAAAAAAATGTGTTGCATTACTTATTGAACTGCCCTCGTATATATATATATATATATATATATATATATATATATATATATATATATATATACGAGGGCAGTTCAATAAGTAATGCAACACATTTTTTTGAAGTTTGCAGGAGCCGACAAGTGTGGGAATTATCGCATAACCAGCTTAACAGCTCATACATCCAAGTTGCTGATAAGAATAATATGTAGAAGAATGAAAAAGAAAATTGAGGACGTGGTAGATCGAGATCAGCTAGTCTTTAGGAAAGGTAAAGGCACCAGAGGTGCAGTCCTGACGTTGCAGTTAATAATGGAAGCAAGAATGAAGGAAAATCGAGAGAAGTTAATTTTATTTGTCGACCTGGAAAAGTGTTCGATAATTTCAAATGGTGCGAGGTGTTCGAAATTCTGGAAAAATAGGCGTAAGCTAGAGGGAAGGTCGGGTAACGTACAATGTGTACAAGAAGCAAGTGGGAATAAAATGGCTCTGAGCACTATGGGACTTAACATCCGAGGTCATCAGTCCCCTAGACTTAGAACTACTTAAACAGATCAGTTAACAATGTCAAAAACTTTCTCAATAAATGCATTCAGCGTAGTTTTGCAATTCTTTATTTGTATGTTTTGAAGGATACGTCGTAAGATCGGTATTGACTCGCGTGATTCTGCATTTCACCGGAAGTCTAACTAGTTGGCGTCCACCCGATTTCGATTGCCCTGTAAATAATTAATGTTACCACGAATTATTAAACAGATGGGTGGGTAATATTCACATCTCTCATCACCTGCCTCATTTACAAATGCAATTATTTCATTATTCTTCAAGTCTGAGGGTATTTCACTTGTCTCATATTGCCTCTTGAAAGAAGCAAAGTATTTCTCAATGGTTCTAATACAGACGGACTATTGGTGATGGAGGCTGACGAGTCAGACTGGGGAAAGACTGCATTCATAATTGGTGACGCTCTTTTCTTTTTTCTCTGAGTCATCCATCTTCTAACTGGTTTGATGCAGCCCGCCACGAATTCCTCTCCTGTGCCAACCTTTTCATCTCAGAGTAGTACTTGCAACCAACCCCTTCTATTATGTGCTGGATGTATCCAAATCCTCTGTCTTCCTTTACAGTTGTTACCCTTTGCAGCTCCCTCTACTACCATAGGAGTTATGCCCTGATATCTTAACGGGTGTACAGTCATCATTTCCCTTCTTCTTGTCAGTTGTTTCCATATATTTCTTTCTTCGACAATTCTGCGGATAACCTCTTCATTGCTTACCTTATCAGTCCACCTTATTTTCAACATTTTTCTGTAGCACCACATCTCAAATCCTTCTATTCTCTTCCGTTCCGTTTTTCTCGCAGTCCATGTCTCACTGCCACACAATGTTGTTCTCCAAATGGGCTTCTCAGAAATTTCTTTCCCAGATGAACAAATACGTTTGATACTAGTAGACTTCTCTTGGCCAGAAATGATCTTTTTGCCAATGCTAGTTTTCGTTTACGTAATCTTTGCTCATCCGTCATGGGTTAGTTTTCTGCGTAGGTAGCAGAATCCTTAACTTCATCTACTTCCTGATCAGACACTCAGTCCTCTGTAATCATTAGGCTGTTAATTCTGTTCAACAGATCCTGTAATTGTTCTTCACTTTCACTGAGGATAGCAGTGTCATCAGCGAACCTTAACGTTGATATCCTTTCACCTTAAATTTTAATCCCACTCTTGAAACTTTCTTTTATTTCCGTAATTGGTCCTTCGACGTATAGATTGAATAGCAGGGGCGAAAGACTATATCCCTGTCTTACACTCTTTTTAATACAAGCACTTCGCTCTTGGTTTTCCAGTCTTATTGTTCCCACTTGCCGCCCGTTGTGGCCGAGCGGTTCTAGGCGGTTCAGTCCGGAACCGCGCTACTGTTACGGTCGCAAGTTCGAATCCTGCCTCGGGAATGGATGCTTGTGATGTCCTTAGGTTAGTTAGGTTTAAGTAGTTCTAAGTCTAGGGGACTGATGACCTCGGATGTTAAGTCCCATAGTGCTCAGAGCCATTTTATTCCCACTTGCTTCTTGTACACATGTACGTTACCCGACCTTCCCTCTAGCTTACCCCTATTTTTCCAGAATTTCGAACACCTCGCACCATTTGAAATTATCGAACACTTTTCCAGGTCGACAAATAAAATTAACTTCTCTCGATTTTCCTTCATTCTTGCTTCCATTATTAACTGCAACGTCAGGACTGCACCTCTGGTGCCTTTACCTTTCCTAAAGACTAGCTGATCTCGATCTACCACGTCCTCAATTTTCTTTTTCATTCTTCTACATATTATTCTTATCAGCAACTTGGATGTATGAGCTGTTAAGCTGGTTATGCGATAATTCCCACCCTTGTCGGCTCCTGCAAACTTCAAAACTGTATGGAAGATACTTTTCCGAAAGTCTAACAGTCCCATTCTCCTACATTCTACACACCAACGTGAATATTTGTTTTGTTGCCACTTCCTCCAGTGATTTTAGAGATTCTGATGGAATGTTATCTATCCCTTCCGCCTTATTTGACCTTAAGTCATCCAAATTCTTCTAAACTCTGACTTTAATTTTGGATCCTCCGTTTCCTCCCTGTCGACTCCTGTTTCTTCTTCTATTGCGTCATCAGATAAGGCTACCCCCTCGTAGAGGCCGTCAATGTACTCTTTCCATGTATCCGCCCTTTCCTCTGCATTTAACAATGGAATTACTATTGCACTGTTAATGTTACCGCACGTGCTTTTAATTTCACTAAATGTTGTTTTGACTTTTCTGCATGCTGAGTCAGTCCTTCGGAAATCACTTCTTTTTCTATTTCTTCGAATTTTTCATGTGACCATTTCGTCTTAGCTTCCCTCCACTTCCTATTTATTTCATACCCAAGTGAATTATAGTTCTGCCTTTCTGAATTTCCCTTAACATTATTCAACTTTCTTGTTTCATCGATAACTAAAGTACACTATGTGATCAAACGTTTTCAGACACCTGTCTGAAAATGACTAACAACTTCGTGGAGCCCCCCCCCCCCCCATCGGCAATGCTGGAATTCCATATGGTGTTGGCCCACCCTTAGCCTAGATGACAGCTTCCAATCTTGCAGGCATACGTTCATTCAAGTGCTGGAAGGTTTCTTGGGGAATGGTAGCCCATTCATCACGGAGTGCTGCACTGAGGAGAGATATCGATGTCGGTCGGTGAGGCCTGGCACGAAGTCGGTGTTCCAAAACATCTCAAAGGTGTTCTATAGGATTCAGGTCAGGACTCTGTGCAGGCCATTCCATTACAGGGATGTTACTGTCGTGTAACCACTCCGCCACAGGTCATGCATTATGAACAGGTGTTAGATCGTGTTGAAAGATGCAATCGCCATCCCCTAATTGCTGTTCAACAGTGGGAAGCAAGAAGGTGCTTAAAACATCAATGTAGGCCTGTGTTGTGATAGTGCCACGTTAAACAACAAGGGGTGCAAGCCCCCTCCATGAAAAACACGACCACGCCATAAGATCAGCGCCTCCGAATTTTATTGTTGGCACTACACAGGCTGCCAGATGACGTTCACCGGACATTCGCCACACGCACACCCTGTCATCGGATTGCAACATTGGGTACCGTATTCATCACGCCACACAACTTTTTTCCAGTGTTCTATCGTCCAATGTTTACGCTCCTTACATCAAGCGAGACGTGATGGGTAGCTTATGAGCAGCCGCTCGACCATGAAATTAAAGTTTTCTCACCTTCCGCCTAACTGTCATAATACTTGCAGTGGGTCCTGATGCAGTTTGCAATTCCTGTGTGATGGTCTGGATACATGTCTGCCTATTACACATTACGACCCTCTTCAACTGTCAGCCTGTACGTTTTTCTGCTGTAAGTGTCACTTCACGTTTCCACTTCACTATCACATCGGAAACAGTAAACCTAGGGATGTTTAGGAGTGTGGAAATCTGACGTACAGACGTATGGCACAAGTGGCACCCAATCACCTGACCACGTTCGAAGTCCGTGAGTCCCCCGGAGCGCCCCATTCTGCCCTCTCACTTCTAATGACTACTGAGGTCGCTGACATGGAGTACCTGGCAGTAGATGGCAGCACAATGCACCTAATATGAAAAACGTTTGTGTTTGGGAGTCTCCGGATACTTTTGATCACATTGTGTATTTCTTCTGTTACTCGTAGTTTCTTCGCAGTTACCTTCCTTGCCGGCCGAAGTGGCCGTGCGGTTAAAGGCGCTGCAGTCTGGAACCGCAAGACCGCTACGGTCGCAGGTTCGACTCCTGCCTCGGGCATGGATGTTTGTGATGTCCTTAGGTTAGTTAGGTTTAACTAGATCTAAGTTCCAGGGGACTAATGACCTCAGCAGTTGAGTCCCATAGTGCTCAGAGCCATTTGAACCATTTGAGTTACCTTCCTTGTATCTACGTTTTTCTCTCCAACTTCCTTGATTTCCTTGTTTAGAGACATCCATTCTTCTTCAACCGAACTGCCTACTGAGCCATTCCTTATCGCAGTAACTGTAGTCTTACAGAATTTGAAGTCTGTGTCTTCATTCCTTCGTATTTCCGTATTCCGCTTCTTTGCGCATTGATTATTTCTGACTAGTCTCTTAAGACTTCTGCCTATTTTTCGTCACTACCAAATTATGATTTGAATCTTTATCTGCTCCTGTGTACTTCTTACAATCTCTGTCTGAACATGATTTATCTAGCTGAATTCTTCCTGTATCTCCGGGCGTTTTCCAAGTATATCTCTTCCTCTTGTGATTCTTGAAACAGTATTCGCTATAACATCTAAAATTTGTTGAATATACTCATTTAGTCTTTCACCCCTCTCTTTCTTACTACCAAGCCCGTATTCTCTCATAACCCTTTCTTCTACTCCTTCCTCTGCTGCCGTATTCCAATCCTCCATGACTATTAGATTTTCATCTCCCTTTACGTATTGAATTACCTCTTCAATATAATCATATATTTTCTCCATATCTTATGTTCTGCTTGCGACGTCATGTATACCTGAACTATTGTTGTCGGTGTTGGTTTCCTGTCGATTCTGATGAGAAAAACCCTTCACAGTAACTCACTATCTGTCCTGCCTTCCGATTCATAACGAACCCAACTACCGATATACCATTTCCTGGTGCTACTGATATTACCCTATACTCGTCTGACCATAAGCTTCAATTTCACGGTCTATGTATGTAGATTGAGCCTTATCATTTCCATTTTCAGATATTCTAGCTTCCATACCAATTTCAGATTTGTGACATTCCACGCCCCGACTCGTAGAACGTTAACCTTTCATTGGTTACTCAACCTTTTTCTCATCGTCACTTCCCTCTTGGCAGCCCCCTCCCGGAGAAGCGAAAGAGGAGACTAGTGTGGAATCTTCTGCTAATGAAGAGACCATCGTGACATTTTTTCACATTACGGACCGCATATCCTGTGGATACACGATAAGTGACTTTAATTCAGTTCTTTCCATTGCCTTCGGCATTGTCGGCCTCTATCCGTTTAAAGTTATGTCGTTTGGGCTTTATATTGTTGCAGTCACTATCGAACATGCGACGAACAATCTGCTTCGCCACCATAAACTGACTACATGTCTTTGGTATTTGGGTAACAGTGTTTGCAAAGACATTTGAAAAACATCTAAGACGGTTGACAACCGAGTTGAAGTGTGTTCAGGCTGTAGGCCTCCGACCGATTCCGAAAAAGTGCCTCTTCTCTGTGCAAGAATTAAAAATCTTGGGGCACCTAGAGTCCGCCCCGATCCAGATAGAATAAGAGCAGACACATATTTCTCAGCACTCGGTGCATTCGTGATGTGAGACGCTTTTCTCGGAATGCACTAGTACTACCGAGGATCACAAAGAACTACTTTACTATAGCACATCCCTGCAAGAACTCGTTCAAGGAGATGCCAAATTTTCCTGGAACCAGGACATGAGAGATCTTGCACTGTCCTTAAGGAGGCGCTAAAATCTTGTCCAGTTCTAGCATTGTATGACGAGAACGTCGAGACAGAACTTAACACTGACGCAGACGGTTATGGCACAGGTACACATTCAGTAAGATACTGAAAAGCTGCTAGCTAATACATCTAGCATAAGCTGGCCCCGATAGAAGATAGCCCAAGAATTCTGTATTTATAACCAAAAGGGAAGATTTTAGATAACTTTGAAGATCTGGAGATCTATGCGCGTATACAGCACGCTGCCCACCCAGTCCTCAATGAACAGGCTTCCGGTGGGAACAACTGGCTTTTTGGCTTGTTTCCACGGATACTAATTTGAGTTTAGTGTCTGATAGCCCCTCGTAAGAAGTTATGATAGTATATTTTATAGGAGCTGGCGGTGATCTGTTCACGTACCGTTATGTTGGCTAGGTGTTTTGCTGAGTGGTTGCCTAGTTTAACGTCATATGGGGAAAGTTAGATGGGTAGTAGGTTGGCATATACGGAATTCGTTCACCGCCGTACCTCTTGGGTGGCCATTGGTGACACAATGGTTTATTTTATTGATTTTAGACTTTAAAGTTTTAAGACTTTTTTTTTTTTTTTTTTTTTTTTTTAATATAGAGCTCGCCAGTATCCGGATAGCACAGGTAGGACTCGAGCATTTGTCGTGCCACTAGTTTATACAAGCACTGTATGAGGTATACCCCAAGTGTGTGTTGGGATTTTATGAAAATGTTCTTCCTCTCACCATTAAACTTTTTTCCATGTGGTAGAGAGGTGTAAGTTGTTGTTTGAAGGCTTCTACTTGGGACGTCACGGCCCACGAATATCACTTGGCTGTAATTCGATAGGTGGATGGCTGCCGCCGACGTGGTTGCCGTTGGCTTTGACAGATGGCGCCTAAAACGTTTGCGTACGCTAGCTGATCACAGAGTTTTAGTATATTATGGATAATGTTGGTTATATTTAATTTGGTGGTATTCTTTTAGAGTTTTTGGAGGTTGAAGGGTTCATTCATGAAGGAACTCCCCCCCCTATTACTTATTTTATATTGACATATGGTTTGAGTTGTGCTTAGTGTCACTACTGGCTATAGGTATAGTATGGCAATGTAAAAATTTTGGAGTTTTTAAATTTTTGTAAAAAAAATCCTTTAGTGTTAACGTGTACGGAAGTACCATTCCGGTTGCTAGTCGTAATTACACCCTGCCAGATTTTACATGCTGAGTATATTATTACTAAATTACATGTGAACGCATGGAGCACATGACCATGCAGTGCCCGCTACCGAGGGCGCTTCGCAGTTAGTTGACTTGTTTAGCGTCAGTATACGCTCTGCTTCAAGACTGCTTGTGTCACAGTTACAGTCATATGTTATTGGACACTTTCTTTGAGCTGTCAGGGCTGTACGCCTGGTTGATTAGGAAGGAGCTGAAGTTTGTGGTACGTAACTCCTATGACCCGATCTCATTTTCTGTAACGTTGAGACGTGTTGTGTGTGCTGTTCACTTAATTTCTGTACTTTTTTTGTAACAGATGTCTGAAGATGGGTGTAATCCCGAAACGCGTAAAACGTTCTAATAAGAGTCAATTGAACATCTCATGACTTTATTGCGATTGTACAGCACTGGTTGCCAATTATTAACATAAAAATGATCGCAGACCTCAGGCGGGATTTTATGTCCTGTATACAATACTTCTAGACTGCGGTCCAAGTCCGAGAGGAGCTACCCCACAATAAAAAAAGAGTGCTTTCCAGTTGTTTGAGCCCTCAGCAAGTCCCAGCAGTATTTATTTGTCAAACTATTCACCGTTGTAACGATCCACCATTCTCTACTACTACTACTACATCTATACTCCGCGAGCCACCTTACGGTGTGTGGCGGAGGGTACTTATTGCACCACTATCTGATCCCCCTTCCCTGTTCCATTCACGAATTGTGCGTGGGAAGAACGACTGCTTGTAAGTCTCCGTATTTGCTCTAATTTCTCGGATCTTTTCGTTGTGATCATTACGCGAGATATATGTGGGCGGTAGTAATATGTTGCCCATCTCTTCCCGGAATGTGCTCTCTCGTAATTTCGATAATAAACCTCTCCGTATTGCGTAACGCCTTTCTTGAAGTGTCCGCCACTGGAGCTTGTTCAGCATCTCCGTAACGCTCTCGCGCTGACTAAATGTCCCCATGACGAATCGCGCTGCTTTTCGCTGGATCATGTCTATCTCTTCTATTAATCCAACCTGGTAAGGGTCCCATACTGATGAGCAATACTCAAGAATCGGACGAACAAGCGTTTTGTAAGCTACTTCTTTCGTCGATGAGTCACATTTTCTTAGAATTCTTCCTATGAATCTCAACCTGGCGCCTGCTTTTCCCACTATTTGTTTTATGTGATCATTCCACTTCAGATCGCTCCGGATAGTAACTCCTAAGTATTTTACGGTCGTTACCGCTTCCAATGATTTACCACCTATGGCATAATCGTACTGGAATGGATTTCTGCCCCTATGTATGCGCATTATATTACATTTATCTACGTTTAGGGAAAGCTGCCAGCTGTCGCACCATGCATTAATCCTCTGCAGGTCCTCCTGGAGTACGTACGAGTCTTCTGATGTTGCTACTTTCTTGTAGACAACCGTGTCATCTGCAAATAGCCTCACGGAGCTACCGATGTTGTCAACTAAGTCATTTATGTATATTGTAAACAATAAAGGTCCTATCACGCTTCCCTGCGGTACTCCCGAAATTACCTCTACATCTGCAGATTTTGAACCGTTAAGAATGACATGTTGTGTTCTTTCTTCTAGGAAATCCTGAATCCAATCACAAACCTGATCCGATATTCCGTAAGCTCGTATTTTTTTCACTAAACGTAAGTGCGGAACCGTATCAAATGCCTTCCTGAAGTCCAGGAATACGGCATCAATCTGCTCGCCAGTGTCTACGGCACTGTGAATTTCTTGGGCAAATAGGGCGAGCTGAGTTTCACATGATCTCTGTTTGCGGAATCCATGTTGGTTATGATGAAGGAGATTTGTATTATCTAAGAACGTCATAATACGAGAACACAAAACATGTTCCATTATTCTACAACAGATTGACGTAAGCGAAATAGGCCTATAATTATTCGCATCTGATTTATGACCCTTCTTGAAAATGGGAACGACCTGCGCTTTCTTCCAGTCGCTAGGTACTTTACGTTCTTCCAGCGATCTACGATAAATTGCTTATAGAAAGGGGGCAAGTTCTTTAGCATAATCACTGTAGAATCTTAAGGGTATCTCGTCTGGTCCGGATGCTTTTCCGCTACTAAGTGATAGCAGTTGTTTTTCAATTCCGATATCGTTTATTTCAATATTTTCCATTTTGGCGTCCGTGCGACGGCTGAAGTCAGGGACCGTGTTACGATTTTCCGCAGTGAAACAGTTTCGGAACACTGAATTCAGTATTTCTGCCTTTCTTCGGTCGTCCTCTGTTTCGGTGCCATCGTGGTCAACGAGTGACTGAATAGGGGATTTAGATCCGCTTACCGATTTTACATATGACCAAAACTTTTTAGGGTTCTTGTTTAGATTGTTTGCCAATGTTTTATGTTCGAATTCGTTGAATGCTTCTCTCATTGCTCTCTTTACGCTCTTTTTCGCTTCGTTCAGCTTTTCCTTATCAGCTATGATTCGACTACTCTTAAACCTATGATGAAGCTTTCTTTGTTTCCGTAGTACCTTTCGTACATGATTGTTATACCACGGTGGATCTTTCCCCTCGCTTTGGACCTTAGTCGGTACGAACTTATCTAAGGCGTACTGTGTTGTCTGACTAAGCTGAAGGATCAGTTGGACCGACCGGCGAGATAGGCAATAAGGCTGCACGAGGACAACGTAGCAACTGTATCCAGAAACGGGTGCGAACACGATGCCGGTAGACGTTCAAGGAATCCTGCATCGAAACACAGCAGCGTGGACGAAATCTCAGTCATTATTGCATTAATTGATGTTGCTGCTGAACAAAGAAAAGATCCAGCATTTATAAAGCCATAGAAGCCTTGAAGAAGGAAGACAGGGGAAAGGAAAATTCCAGTTAATAAACGGAACATTGAAAAAGGGGAAATATGGCACGAAAGGGTGGAAATGTCATCTTCCCAGCTTAAGTGCAGCCAGATAGCCTGAAGATTTTCCACGACGCTACAACATCTAGTTACTTGGTATTCACAACGACTATACACAGAGTCAGACACAGGTATTACTGGTCAGGTCTCTGCCGATGCAATGGACACTATGTGAGCCACTCTAAGGAATGCCACCGTCGGAAGTATGAGCCACAAATGTTTACAGAGCATCTGGCATCGGCTTCTCCTGCAGCAGAGACATTCCAGAGTTGGAACCGACCTCTTGGGGTGTTTCACGAAGTCGACAAAAGGGACTCGATGGATAATAGTCTACACTGACTAGATGACCCGTTACACTGTCACCATAGCTGTACCAACTGTCGAACCTCCGGAAATTGTAAGGTACAGTGTAGAAGAAATAGTTTTGAAGTATCCCTTGTGATGATCACTGATTGTGGAAAAGTTTTCCAGTTGAGACTAGTATCAGGGGTAATTCCATGCTGCGTCCTCATCCACAGGATGACAATGGCCAACTACCCGTAGACAAATGGTATCAGCGAACCATTTAATAGGACGTTGACAAATATGTGCTTGACACACACTGATGTCGAGCAGACAGTCTAGGATACAGTACTGTCGTGACATTCACAGTTGTTGTTGTGGACTTCAGACTAGAGACTGGTTTGATGCAGATCTCCATCCTACTCTGTCCTGTGCAACCCTCTTCAACTCCGTTTAACTACTGCAACCTACATCCTTCTTAATCTGCTTCGTGTACTTATCTATTGATCTTCCTCTTCGATTTTTATCCTCCACGCTTCCCTCCAGTACTAAATTGGCGAACCCTTGATGCCTCAGAACGTGTCCTACTAACCGACCCCTTCTTCTAGTCAAGTTGTGTCGCAAAGTCCTCTTGTCCTCAGTTTTATTCAGTACCTCCTCATTAGTGACTTGATGTCAACAAATTTCTCTTCTTCAGAAACGCTTTCCTTCTCATACCCAGTCTACGTTTTATATTCTCTCTACTTCGACTATCATCAGTTATTTTGCTTCCCAAAAAGCAAAATTCACCTATTACTTTAAGTGTCTCATTTCCTAAGTTACTTTCTCAGCATCGCCTGATTTAATTTGACTACATTCCATTATCCTCGTTTTGCTTTAATTGACGTACATCTTACATCCTCCATTCAAGGCACTGTCCTCTCCGTTCAACTGCTCTTCGAAGTTATTTGCTGTCTCTGACAGAATTACAATGTCGTCGGCAAACATCATAGTTTTTATACCTTCTCCATAAATTTTAATTTCTACTCCAAATTTTTCTTTTGTTTCCTTTACTGCTTGCTCAGTACACAGATTGAATAACATTGGGGGTAGGCTACAACCCTGTCTCATTCCCTTCTCAACCACTGCTTATCTTTCGTGCCCCTCGACCCTTATAACTGCCATTTGGTTTCTGTGTAAGTTGCAAATAGCTTTTCGCTTCCTGTATATTACCTCTGCCACCTTTATAATTTGAAAGAGAGTATTCCGATCAACATTGTCAAAAGCTTTCTCTATGTCTACAAACGCTAGAAACGTAGGGCTGCCTTTCCTTAATCTATCTTCTAAGATACGTCGTAGGGTCAGTATTGCCTCATGTGTTCCAACATTTCTACGGAACCCAAACTGATCTTCCCCGACGTCGGTTTCTATCAGTTTTTCCACTAGTCTGTAAAGAATTCGTGTTAGTATTTTACAGTCGAGACTTATTAAAAACTGAGAGTTCGGCAATTTTCATATCTGTCAACAGCTGCTTTCTATGGGATTGGAATTGTTATGTTCTTCTCCAAATCTGAGGGTATTTCGCCTGACTCATACATCTTGCTCACCAGATGGAAGAGTTTTGTCATAGCTGGCTCTCCTAAGGGCACCAGTAGTTCTAATGCAATGTTGGCTACTCTCGGAGCCTTGTTTCGGCTTTGGTCGTTCAGTGCTCTGTCAAATTCTTCACGCAGTATCATATCTCCCATTTCATCTTCATCTACGTTCTCTTCAATTTCTATAATATTGCCTTCAAGTACATCTCCCTTGTATAGACGCTCTAATAATCCTTCGACCTTTCGGCTTTCCCTTACTGCTTAGGACTGGTTTTCCATCTGAGCTCTTGATATTCACATAGGTGCTTCTCTTTTCTTCAAAGGTTTCCTGTAGGCAGTATCTATCTTACCCCTAGTGATATAAGCTTATACATCCTTACATGTTTCCTGTAGCCATCCCTGGTTAGTCATTTTGCACTTCCTGTCGATCTTGTTTTTGAGACATTTGTATTTCTTTTCGCCTGCTTCATTTATTGCATTTTTATATTTTCTCTTTTCGACAATATCTCTTCTGTTACCCAAGGATTTCTACTAGCCATCGTCTTTTTACCTTCTTGATCCTCTGCTGCCTTCAATATTTCACTTCTCAAAGCCACCCATTCTTCTTCTACTGTATTTCTTTCCCTGTTTTTGTCAATCATTCCCTTATGCTCTATCTGAAACTTTCTACGACAGTTTAAATCCTGGTTCTTAAATCTCTGTCTTACCATTATATAATTTATGTGAAACCTTCCAGTGTCTCCAGGCCTATTCCACATATACAACCTTCTTCCTTGATTCTTAAACCAAGTGTTAGCTATGATTACATTATTCTCTGTGCAAAATTCTGGCAGACGGCTTCGTCTTTCATTCCTTACCCCCAGTCCATATTCATATACTATTTTTCCTTTCCTTCCTTTTCCTACTACCGAATTCCAAATCCCCATAACTATTAAATTTTTTTCTCCCTTATCTAGTTGAATAATTTCCTTTATCGCGACATACGTTTCTTCAATGTCTTCATTATCTCCGGAGCTAGTTGGCATATAAACTTGTACTACTGTCGTAGGCGTGGGCTTGTCAACCTTGGCTGCAATAATGCTTTCACTGTGCTGTTCGTAGTAGCTTATCCGCTTTCCCATTTTTTATTCATTTTTAAACCTACTCCTGCATTACCCTTAATTGATTTTGTATTTATAACCCTATATTCACCTGACCAGAAGTCTTGTTCCTCCTGCCACCGAACTTCACTAATTCCCACTATATCTAACTTTAACCTACGCATTTCCCTTCTTAAATTTTCTAACCTACCTACCCAGTTAAGAGATCTGACACTCTTCGCGCTCCAATCCGTAAAACGCCAGTTTTGTTTCTCCTGATAACGACACCCTTCTGTGTCGTCCCCGCCCACAGATTCAAATGGGGAACTGTTTTATCTCCGGAATATTTTATCTAAGAGGACGCCATTATCATTTAACCATACACTAAACCTACGTATGGGAAAAATTACGGCTGTAGTTTTCCCTTGCTTTCAGCCGTTCGCAGTACCAGCACAGCAAGGACGTTTCGGTTAATGTTATAAGGCCAGATCAGTCAATCATCCAGTCTATTCTCCCTGCAACTATTGAAAAGCTGCTGCTCTTGTTCAGGAACCACACATTTGTCTGCCCTCTCAACAGATGCCCCTCTATTGTGGTTGCACCTATAGCACGGCTATCTGTATTGCTGAGGCACGCAAGCCTCCCCACCAACGGCAAGGTCTATGGTTTATGGGGGGAAGGACATTCACATATGGTACAGCAAAGCAAGACACTAAGCCTTAATGCTGTTCATTCTGCTGCTCGGTCATGGGGTCAAAACAACAATATTAGTACCGTTCCCATTTCAATCAGACGATACTCAAAGTGATTATGTGAACCACGTCATCACCAGCACCGAAGAAGCGAGGCTGCTGGCTCGCAACGCTGACCCTGGACGCCCTGAAGAAAACGGAAAGAGATATAGGAGTCTGGTACCAGACCCTTACAGTCTTGAGGAGAGAAGCAGGCAGGATGCGGCGATGAGGACCTAGTTACAGTTGAGAGTGCCAAGAAAATGTCATTGACAGCAACACATTATTCAGCAGCAATACACGATTGTCTTCCAAAGCGCCACACAACTGCCGGGCCGGCAGAGCAGTTTCCAAGGGGGCCAGTATGTGCTCGTCTTGTAGTTCCGCCAGTGCAGCAAATTGTTGGGTGGCGGTGGTTCCATTGTGGGGCATCCGTCAACCTGCGGACGCTAGCGGCCTCCAGCTCTATGTATCTGCCTCCAAACTGCTCTCGCTGAAGTCGAATACTTGCACTCAGGAGTCACGCCCCCCTGGTTTATCCGAAGTACTCACTGTCTCGCAGGTGTCGTCGTTTAGGAGAGAGGAGCTGGCAGCATCACTGTCGGCCTCAGGAAAGCGATGAACGGCAACAGTGGCCCTGCCCCTCGAAATCGGATGGTCGACAGCGACCTGGTCAGGCGGTCAATCCTCCAGGAGGCCTGGAAGGTGATGGCGGCCTCCACTTCCAATCGGCATTGCCTCGGAATTTGTCAGTGCAGCCGGCAACAGTAGCGTCCTTCCAGACAGACTCGTGGATGGCTCCATAGACCGTTGAAGGCAACCAAGGTTCGACCTCCATAGCCCCCTCTCAATGTATAGCCGCAACTGACATAAGGGCTGAGACTATGTACTGGGCAGTCAGCAATCTGCACTCAGCTATCAGACATTTGTTAAGAACGGTGGAGCATTTATGTTGGCGCTTGCTATTCGCTCTGCGGAGCTGGGGATGGCAATGACATCGCGTGTCCAGGTTTTCCCTCCCTGTCAGCTCTTCTAGTGACTTCGGACTTTGACAGTTTCATCCCTAAGAGCCTCTTTCCTGTTGGTTCGAGACCTGAATGCTTAATGTTGCGTCGTATCTAGGCGTTCTTACGACACTCTAGTATGACGGCTTCTCTCGGCAACCATGATGTCATTACGCTTGGCTTGCAGACTTGGAAGCTCGGTCTTTCCCCCATGCTGCAATAGCTTCGCTCAACATTTCCCCCAGGGAGCAGTATTGGCACAGGAGGTTCGGCATCTGGCAGATGCCAAGGAAGAACTTGAACGAATTTTAGTACCCGCCGGAGATATTATTCTGGTGCGTAACAGGGTTATAACGCCAAGCACTAGCCAGTGACATGCAGTGTACGAGACTCGGTGTGAATTTTTACGTCATGCAGAATCTGCGGCTATGGGAAAAATTATTAAAGTCCTAGTTTAGACGATATCGTATCCTTCGTCGCTTGTTGGACGTCGCATACGAAGTCGAGGACTATGACCATTCATCAAGAACACAAAAGGTCATAGACGTCGTTCGGATCCTCTGTATGAAGCCCTACTAAAGTCCAGAGGTGCAGATCGACGATGAGGTGTTGAAGGAAACTGAAGACCCACTCGACAGTCGCGAGACTTCGATGGGACTACCTTACATGCTAATTATAGCGAAGAGGATCCGCGAGTACCACAGTACAGAAGGCCATTGACAGAATCTAGATAGAGGGTGCTGCAGTCTGCTCCAATGAAAAACTCTGGGACAGCGGATCGTGAGAGGAAGCAATGGCGGAACCTGCGGTCCATGCAGAGTGGCGCGGCGGTTAGTGTCGCCTGGTTGGCGTGCTGCGGGTTGTCAGCTTACAAGTGACCGCCACCAGTTATTTATTACTGTTTTTGGAGGGGTCTCGAAATTACTTATGTTTGTTTGCTGCGGAATGTTCTGTGTCTGTATAAACTGAAGCATTCTCAGTCCAGTAGTTTAGTTCTCTTCTGCGTGTACGTTGGAGATCGTATAAATGTGCTTTCATAGCTACGTGTTGCACTTTATTGACGACCCTGCTTTCAGATTTGGGCTTTATTCTCGTTATGACCTGACAATATATTTTGAATACCAAGTGGAATAGTTTTGTAAGGATATGTCCTCCCAGAAAATCTTATACGAGAGACCTTATACGACGTAGCTTGTTTATCTAGTGCTTTTATTTGTTTCTTCTATTACTTCTGTTTTCATTAACCTTAAGACACAAATGATGGTTTAATCGCGTTTGCTTTATGTTATTTCCTCACCTTTAATCTTTACATTTCATATTTTCTTAGAGAACAACAGTGTTCACTATCTTTTTTGCTTATTTCCACTTTGTATTCATCTGTTAATATTGCAGCCACAACGTGTAGCGGTTGACTGGAAATTCCTTTCTGTTACCACAGCTACAAACAAACTCAAGTCACTTTCTACCTTTATTTTCATACATACATGATAATTATTTGTTGCATAGCAATATAATGCATTTAAGAATTTTTGCTTCTTTTTCTTCATTGCTTATCTGTATTATAGCTACTCGTATATGTTGTTTGGATAATTCATGACATAGCCTTCCGTCTCAAGTGTTTTACATAATGATTTTTACAACTTCTATTAGTTTGTTTCACTTGGCACTGCCAAATGAGTTTTTGAGTTCTACAAAAGATGTAGACTTTTTCTGCTGACTCAAATTTTTCTCACTTATGCAGTGAAGGCATAGGATAGCTTCTCTAGTGCTTGTAGCTTCCGTAAAGCCAAATCGTTCTTAATTTAAAAGAGCTTCAACTAGTTCTCGCAGAGTCTGTTTCATTCTCATATATATAAAAGTATGAGATATAATGATCTTCGTATGTAGCTGCTTCGTTCTTCTTTGTGATCATTATCAAGTCCCTTTTCTTAGTCTTCTGAGATATGATCAGTTCATGCATTTCATTGCTTATTATAGGAACTGTTCCAGGATGAATAATCAGCATTCAGGGATATGAAAGGAATGATCATTCGAAGCACAAATGCCTAGTGAAAACGGGCTCTAAAACGCATGCCTTCAGAGCTGTGAGCATTGTTTCATCTTCGACACTGTGAAACAAATCTGATGAGATTTTTGGACAGATCATATAGCAAAATTTTTGTTTCGGACAGGTCGAACGCTGTCGCATTGCTCTCGCAAGACTCGTTTGGGCTATGTTCGGCTTTTGTTTGTCTATGACTTTACTTAAATCTGTGATGGAGCTCTCTTTGCTTTCGTAACAAGTTCCTGACACGGCTAATGAACCTAGGTGGCCTTTCCTGGCCTTCACAATGTTGCTTGGCTTATGCTAATCTAAGGCTTGTTGTACAATGCTTTGAATTAAATACCTTTCTGCTCTGCATCTTCGTGCATAGATAGAATATATGACTTTTAGTAGTTATATGCACCGTCAGGTTAGCCGAGAGCGCTAATGCGCTGCTTCCCGGACTCGGGTAGGCGCGAAGGCCACGGGTCGAATCCGCCTGGCGGATTACCGGCGAGGGCCGGTGTGCCGGCTAGACTGGATGTGATTTTCAGGCGGTTTTCCACATCCCATTAGGTGAATACCAGGTTAGTCCCCACGTCCCACCTCAGTTACACGACTCGCAGACATTTGAAACACATTCGCATTATTTCATGATTTCCACTGGATGCAGTCAGCTAGGGTACATTAATTCAGTCCCAGGGGGTATGGGGTGGCGGTAGGAATGGCATCTGGCCACCCCTTCAAATTAACCAAGCCAATTCCGCATTTAACCCTGCCCTTTCTGCGCACGTTTCTGGACAAAGGCAGTTGCAGAAGAAGAAGAAGTAGTCATATACACTGCAATTTGTTTCCTGTTACTCCTTTCTAACAAAAATATTTCCCTGACATTATTGAAACATTACTTGTAAACTGCAACCATTGGTGCTGTGAAAGCCTTATGAACACTACGCTATGACTCTACTCTACAATAACTGATTCGAAAAGTTCGAGACTTTTAGTTTTGTAACTGTTGGCAGTACTATTCAGAAAAAAAATTCAGTACAATCTCATCCTAATCCCTGTCTCTGGTATCATTTTTAAATACATGAATTTCGCAATCTATTGCTGTCCGATTGGAGCACTCGCTATAAAACAGGATGATTAGGAAATGTGCCTATTGGATTCTCCAAATTTTTTCCTCAAATTTTATTCCAGTATGATCCTTGATGCAGTTGGTTTACAGATGATTCAGTTGTCATGTTTGTCCCGCAATTGATGCTTTCATTCGCCTAGATTATTTCGCATTCGTAATGTAATCACTAGATAGTATAGAGGTCTTTATGGCAGTAAATATTCTTCCACTGGTAGCGAATAGCCTATTCTTGCGTTGTTTATTCAAATCTGAATCAAGAAGTGCCATGCTGTTTACTTCCAATTTTGGCCTGCTTCCTTTTTTCTGATGCTACTTGAGTATTACTATTTTTAATAAGCGAGACCAGTTCTGTGAGCATATAGTTTTGTTTTCTCTTTTCTATCTATAATAATGAAAGTTCTCCTCTCAGAGCAAAATGGCAGATCTTTCTCTGATTGCGGTAGGGAATTAACCATTTACCCTATCGAGACGTAACTTTAGCTTAATAAACCCCGTGTGCATGCTATATGTACTACGCTACAGTATCGCTTACGCTAAACAATTCACCGCATGGAATTACCACCTCATCTGCTGACCTGTATCTCGTGTTGAAGGTATTATCAAGTGCCATGTTGATCCCTGAATTCCTGATGTGGAACTTTTCAAGTGAAACCATCTTTATTTTGAATGAAATTCATAACCATATCCCGTAGCTGTATAACACTTGGTTAGTCGTATCTTTCGTAGAATTATTCCGACGGCGAAACTACCGTTATGTGCAACATGACACTACCTACTTATTGGATTCCAGCGTCCTAGCAGACAGAACTCAGCAGGCCATTATTAATGGAGAAAAATTTTCAGGCGTTTAAGTAGATCCCAGTATTTTCCAAGACACCTTTAGGGCCGATACTATTACCAATATAGTTAAATGATCGAAAGTATAAGTAAATGAGGTCGTGAATCTGTCCGTGAATGGTGGTATTATGTATGGGGAAATAGTAGTTCCATAAAATTATGGCGCACAGGAAGAATAACTCCATAGGGCAAGACTCGTTATAGGTATTGGCAATGGCTTACGACATAAACGAATTTGGCGTACTATGTTAAACTGCGGAAAACACTCATTGTTAAATTATACGATTGAATGTCGATCACTGCAAACAGTCACGATCGAAAATATCTATGGGTACGCTTTCAGTCAGATTTAAAACAGTATGACTGTATAAATCTAGTAACTGAAAAGCAGATTCCAAAGAGAGCCACTGGAAGAATCCTAAGAAAATTTAAAGACCAGTGAAACACCTTATTAAACACACTCTACACCCAATCTTCAGTAACATTTTCAGTTTCAGGAGCTTGCCGGACGGAGTAAAGGATATAGAGCTTGCCGGACGGAGTAAAGGATATAGGAATTACCCCAAGAACACCACTGTGTTCGTGGCATATTCATTCAACAAATGCGGTAACGTCACGGAGGTGTTAGTTGTGCGTCATAGAGAGATTTGCGGTTAAAGTTTAGAGAACTGTAAGATGTTTTGTGGAGTACAGATGAAGACATTTTAATTTTTTTCTTTTTTTTTTACGTGGCACATCATGACTTCTGCACTTTGATACGTTTCATCAAATTCGATCCGTTATTTCTTTAAGGTCTGTAAGTTTGGGGTTGTCTCATTCAATCGTGGAAATTTGTGTAACAGAAGTTACGTAACATCTCTAATGCCATACACACTTGCTGAAAATTAAACATAAACGATTTGACATTTAATCAAAACAATAAAAATTAGTTCAAAAAGGTGGAGTTATGGATTAGGCTGACACACACACACACACACACACACACACACACACATACACACACGCAGGTTGGACCTTGTTCTGTGCATTCATTCGCAAGGAATATTGTTAATAAAACTTTTTAATGCCACATACAGTATATTAACGCACTCCCTCAATGAGAGCAATACTCAAAATTTATTTAAGATAAGGAAATACTTTTTTTAAAAAATTCTCGATTCTTTTAAAAGTAACAATATGACGTTAAAGATAACCTGTTAATAAAATACTGATACTATCTAAGTAAGAAAACAGGAACAGACTAATCACAGCAGGAAATGTTCAGTCTTAATGTCTCTCCCAAAAGGAAATATATTAAATTGGATCTTAGTATTTCCTCATCAGAGGTACAATTAATCTAATCTCAATCTTCCTTGACCCAATGGAACACTTTTAATTAAGGCTCTAGCAAAGGAAAAGACATGAGTAAATATCACAGAATATCAAGGAGTATCCGAGGGCTTGCCCTCATGTGACGAAGCAGTTCAGTTGCAAACAGTCAAACACTATTCAGCAAACAAATTCGTCGCGCAACACGAAGTAAATAATTATCACGGACAGGTACCCGGTATAGGATCACTTAGCTATCTTCACCTACTGTGATTTGTATTTTGCCTATACTGAGCCTTTTATACTGAGATGTTTCCTACACCACCTTGTGTTGGGGCTTTATACGTATGAGTTATTGTCTGTTAATAAAATACTGATACTATCTAAGTAAGAAAACAGGAACAGACTAATCACAGCAGGAAATTATGTTCAGCTTTAATGTCTCTCCCAAAAGGCAATATATTAAATTGGATCTTAGTATTTAGTCATCAAAGTACAATTAATGTAATCTTAATCTTCCTTGACCCAGTGGAACACTTTTAATTAAGGCTCTAGAAAAGGAAAAGACATGAGTAAATATCACAGAATATCAAGGAATATCCGAGGGCTTGCCCTCATGTGACGAAGCAGTTCAGTTGCAAACAGTCATACACGATTCAGCAAACAAACTCGTCGCACAACACGAAGGAAATAAATACCACGGACAGCTACCCCATATAGAATCACAGAGCTATCTTCACCTACTGTCATTTGTATTTTGCCTATACTGAGCTTTTTATACTGAGATGTTTCCCACACCACCTTGTGTTGTGGCTTTATATGTATAAGTGATTGTCTGTGTGTTTTTTCTGTTGTAGTGAATACGTACAACATTGGTGGGACACAGGGCGATGGGTGAAACTGCTTTCACACTATACGCTTCCGTTGTTATGGTAATCTGCTCTAGCTGCTGCAGATGCTGTATTGAAGCTAAAAGTGTTAATAAAAGTTGCGGAGAAATATTCGTCGGTCTCCGTTGCATAGCAATCAGATTTGCCTTCAGTTCTTGGAAACATTGGTGGAAAAAAAAAAAAAAAACAAAAAAAAACCAAAAAAAACGTGAAATCAGTTCTTTTCCGAAGAAAGCATCAAATTATTTAACTAGAACTGAACGCTCCCGTCGGAATTGTTCTCGAGCTGGTACTCATTAATAGATCACACTTGAGTATACGACGTTTGTGGAAATAGCACGTACCTTTTTGAAATGAACGAAGTTTTATTGACCGTAGTATCAATGAAATTCTTCTCACACATGAATTAGCGATTCTCTATGGTATATATTGATGTATATACAAATTCCCTTCATAATTTTGCAATGGCGACGATTTGTACTATTCAATAAAGAACAGACTCCTCCCCTCGTATTCGGAAGGACGACGGTTCAATCCCGCGTCCGGCCATCCTGATTTAGGTTTTCCGTGATTTCCCTAAATCGCTCCAGGCAAATGCCGGAATGGTTCCTTTCAAAGGGCACGGCCGACTTCCTTCCCCGTCCTTCCCTAATCCGGTGAGACCGATGACCTCGCTCTCTGGTCTCCTTCCCCAAAACAACCAACCAACCTCCCCTCGTGATAACTAAATCATAACAAGAACAAAAGCTTAGTATCTAAGAATAATTATCTAAGCGCGCTAGGCCACGGAGTAATAAAGAATATCTTTCCCTCTCTTTCTCTCTCGTACTGTCACATTAATGCGTATCAATCTTATTACAAGATACATAATACCGGACTTAAAAAATCACGACATGAAACTACTCTCTCGCTCACACCACTCTTGTTTACTGTAGTCAATTTTTAAGTGGCGATGCGCTACTTGCAGGTGGACGCCTGGTAACTGATTTCGACATTCGAGGTCCGCCACAGAAAATGGAACTGGAGCCGGCTTTTACATCCAGAGTATAGAGGGATTTACTGCATGAATACCTCCACATGGGCCAAGTCGCTGTAAACAACAGCAATGATCCGTCCTGCACACTCTGGTTTTCTCCCACGTACACCCAGTGCGGCCAGAAGACTCCATCCGCCGTACCAGGGCCTCTGCTGTCAGTTTTTGTCGCTGTCCCTCCTCTTCACGCCGACAGCGTTCGTTCGCGTTCCGCGCGCCCCCACAGCCGGTCGACTGGCCACCGCTCCGTTTGTCTGTTCCGCCACGCACGGCTCTGGTGCACCGGCGACCAGAAGCTGGCCATTCCGCTAGATGGCACGGAACCTAGCTTTCAACAGCTGATCGACCACACGGCGACTTCGAAGTGCGTGGGCAGACGCACATCTCAGATTTGCTCCGAGCAAATTGAAATCACTCAACAGAGGAAAGTCCACTGCACCTGACGGGATACCAATTCGATTCTACACAGAGTACGCGAGAGAACTTGCCCCCCTTCTAACAGCCGTGTACCGCAAGTCTCTAGAGGAAAGGAAGGTTCCAAATGATTGGAAAAGAGCACGGGTAGTACCAGTTATCAAGAAGGGTCGTCGAGTGGATGCGCAAAACTGTAGGCCTATGTTGTACCAGTTATCAAGAAGGGTCGTCGAGTAGATGCGCAAAACTATAGGCCTGTATCTCTGACATCAATCTGTTGTAGAATTTTAGAACATGTTTTTTGCTCGCGTATCACGTCGTTTCTAGAAACCGAGAATCTACTCTGTAGGAATCAACATAGGAATCAACATGGATTCCGGAAACAGCGATCGTGTGAGGTCCAACTAGCTTTATTTCTTCACGAGACCCAGAAAATATTAGATACAGGCTCCCAGGTAGATGCCATTATCCTTGACTTCCGGAAGGCGTTCGATACAGTTCCGCACTGTCGCCTGATAAACAAAGTAAGAGCCTACGGAATATCAGACCAGCTGTGTGGCTGGATTCAAGAGTTTTTAGCAAACAGAACACAGCATGTGGTTCTCAATGGAGAGACGTCTACAGACCTTAAAGTAACCTCTGGCGTGCCACAGGGGGCTGCTATGGAACCACTGCTTTTCACAATATATGTAAATGACCTAGTAGATAGTGTCGGAAGTTCCATGCGGTTTTTCGCGGATGATGCTGTAGTATACAGAGATGTTGCAGCATTCCAAAATTTGCAGCGAAATGCAGGAAGATTTGCAGCGGATAGGCACTTGGTGCAGGGAGTGGCAACTGACCCTTAACATAGAAAAATGTAATGTATTGCGAATACATAGAAAGAAGGATCCTTTATTGTATGATTATATGATAGCGGAACAAACACTGGTAGCAGTTACCTCTGTAAAATATCTGGGAGTATGCGTACGGAACGATTTGAAGTAGAATAATCATATAAAATTAATTGTTGGTGAGAAGGGTGCCAGATTGAGATTCATTGGGACAGTCCTTAGAAAATGTAGTCCATCAACAAAGGAGGTGGCTTACAAAACACTCGTACGACCTACACTTGAGTATTGTTCATCAGTGTGGGATCCGTACCAGGTCGGGTTGACAGGGGAGATAGGGAAGATCCAAAGAAGAGCGGCGCGTTTCGTCACAGGGTTATTTGGTAAGCGTGATAGCGTTACGGAGATGTTTAGCAAACTCAAGTGGCAGACTCTGCAAGAGAGGCGCTCTGCATCGCGGTGTAGCTTGATGTCCAGATTTCGAGAGGGTGCGTTTCTGGATGAGGTATCGAATATATTGCTTCCCCCTACTTATACCTCCCGAGGAGATCACGAATGTAAAATTAGAAAGATTCGAGTGCGCAGGGAGGCCTTCCGGCAGTCGTTCTTCCCGTGAACCATACGCGAACTGGAACAGCAAAGGGAGGTAATGACAGTGGCACGTAAAGTGCCCTCCGCCACAAACCGTTGGGTGGCTTGCGGATTATAAATGTAGATGTAGATGTAGATGTAGCGAGGTGGTTCAGTCGTCAGCACACTGGACACACATTCGAGAGAACGACGGTTCAAGCATGCCTCCGGCCAACCTGACTTAGGATTTCCGTGATTTCCCTAAATCGTTTCAGGGAAATGGCGAGATGGTTCTTTTAAAAGGGCACGGCCGATATTCTTCCACATCCTTCCCTAATACGTTTATACTCCGTCTCTAATCACCTCGTTGTTGACGGGACGTTAGGCACTAATTTCTTCCTCTTCCTCCTCTCAGCTGTGCACGTTCATCTCAGTGTGCAGAAGTAATTTTTAGAACAGAAGGTAAAAGGAAAACGGCTTCCTCGAAGAGAAGAGAGTAACGACACGTATTGTCAGCTATTAAATAAAGTCGTTCGCAAAAGAAGTTATGGTTGGTTTCTAGCTAGCTTCTGAATCCGTAGATTGATCGATAACAGTTTATTCTTCCAGATAATCCTTCCCCGTACAAGTTTCTTTAGTT